>NC_066582.1:22559627-22892127 GCF_024323335.1 Lathyrus oleraceus
AAAAATAGTGCATGCCAACAGATATCTAAAAACTCTGATGGCCGGGTTATGGATAGTTGAGGCAAGAACTCCTTCAAAAGAGTTAATGGAAGTGTTTGATAAACGCTCCCAGAAGGAAAATACCTCAACAGACCATTCGGAATCCAAAGGGCCCTCATAAATAGCACCTTCCCCATGAGGGATCCCTAACAAGCTGGCTAGTTCGTCGGTGCTGAATTGGTATTCAACAACAAATATTCTAAATTTGACAGTACCAAATGTGCTAGCAGTGTTAGGGTTGACAATATAAATTAAGGAACTTAAAAATTCGATTGTCAGCCGCTCATAGGTGGGTTCTTTGTTGATAAAGAAATTATGCAAACCTAGGTTGTCTAGTAAATGGAAAATGCTATGGTAGATGCCTAAAGTGTAGAGACAGTTTTCGTCAACATACCTTGTCGGGAGAATTTCCCGATTTTGCAACCGTTCAATGATTTTTCTTTGTCTCTCCCCTGGTTTCCCTCCTCGAAGAATGAATCCGTTGAACTCTATTTGAATGCTCTTGAAATGTGGATGAAGAAGATGAAGTGGTTGGTGAAAAGGTTAGATTTTTACAAAATCTGACGGATGAAATCGAAAATGGAAAGTGGATTAATGATTTGTGTGGTATGATGGTTAGGAAAGTATGAGCTTTTTGTGGGTTCAGGGGCTTTTTTCCAAGGTGAAAAAATGGGTTTTGGAGGTTGTAAGTTGCAAAAATGGTGAAGAAAAGTGGTCTGCCTCGACCATTTACAGACGCTGTGGCGGACGCCACAGGTCCTATGGCGGGCGCCACAAGGCAAAATCTGGTTGGCCCAAATTTTGGTCCTTTGGTTTGGGCTTCGCTTGTTGATCGCGACTTTATGAGTCGAATTAGGGTACAAACTGCAAGTGCACAGTTCTATCGCTTATTTTTAAAAGATATCGATCCCACAGGGACTTATGAATCGATATACCGTTATCTAAGGTTACTTCGTAAAGCTAAGGCAGATGATATTTTGATTGTTTGGGGGAAAAGCTAAAACTAAACTAAATTCTAGATTAAATATCAATAAAGCGGATATCGGTATGTAATTCGTCGTAATTAGGGAATCAAATCTTCGTTGGTTTCTTGGTTTTAAAGTAAATCTTTTCAGTAGACACTATTGATTAAAAGTTTTATCTCAAACTCTCGCTCTGTTGAATAAACTATGATTTTATATTAACGTAGCTGTCACTTATTAGTTAAGTCCAAAATCACTTTTTGAAAACAATAGAATCCGTAGAAACTCTTTTTAAGAAAACACTAATCGTTTAAACACCCTTGTCTCAAACTGTCGCTCTGTTGACTTAGATTATATAATTAAATTCAAATGCTTAACTCTCGTCCTCACATTTAACCTTTAAAAATACTTTTTGAAAAAGATTAGAATTTAATTAACTCTAAAAATTGCTTTCGCCCTGATCTAGAATTAATGTCCAATTTACATTGTCCAGTTAAAAACTCAAACTCTCGTTCTATTGATTTTAACTTCTTTATGTCTTTTACTTTCGTACAAAACCTTGTTATTAAACCTGTAAATTGAGACCGTAAAAAGAGTGATTTTATTTTCAAATGTAATTAAACCAACTTAGTTTTGATTCCTTCATTCCGCTTACTCTACATACCGATACCTAAATAAATTAGCCAGACATGCTAAACAGATCTAAACAATCATTGTGCTTAAATAAATTCATCTCAGGCAAATAATATAAATAAACAATATAGCAGGGCATATATAAATTAAAACAATAAATTAAAGAACCTGTAAAATTAATAGAAATCTTGATTGTTCTCTAACTTCGATGCTTGAACACTCCACCACAGACCGGTTGGATTTGTTCTTGAATTCTTCAATCAGACAGAAAAATAAAAGCGAAGGAATAAAAAACTAGATTCTAACGTAAGGTTAGATCCGGTGAAAGGTACACAATAGTTTCCGGTGTAGAAACTATTGTGAGAAAATTAATTGAATGCCTAAAAAATTAAACTAACAAAGGAAATAAATTGCTGAAGAAAAATATGGAATGCGAAAAAAATATAATGCTGTAAAAATAATGGCAACAGAAACAAGGTTGCTGAAAAAGAAAAAAATGCTAAAAGCTAGAAAGCTGAAAACTAAATTGCAGAGCGTAAAAAATGTAAAAGTAGGCCGTGCCAATTTCTCCCATTTGGGTCCTTTATATAGTGTCCATTTGGTCTTGTGGTTGAGAAAATCAAGGAAGACTTGGTTTTGGTGGTTGAGAAAATCAAGGAAGACTTGGTTTTGAATGAGGGATCTGTGGAGAAAAGTTTGTTGGAGCAAAATTTGGCACGTTTGGCTAACTGCTTCAAAGCGTACTTCGTGGATGCGCCAAAGCCAAAAATATAGGAGTGGGGTGTGACGTCTGTCACACCATGTGTGACGCTCGTCACACAAGTGTGTAAAGCGTGACGCTCGTCACAGCCTTTGTGACGCTCGTCACAGGTGCAGCGCCTGTGCTTTTTGGGTTGGGCTTTGGCTTTTGATATTTGCTTCTTTTCATTCCTTTTTGCACCTCCTTTTCTTCCTTTTTTACTTGTGCTTCAAATAAACCACCTGAGATAAATAGAAAGAAAATACCGCGTAATATCTAATAAAATGAAATAAATTGAAATAAATAATAATATAATTTAATTAAATTGAGTCCAAAAATATGATATAATTTCATGTTATCAAACTCCCCCATACTTAGATCTTTGCTTGTCCTCAAGCAAAATACAGTATAGAAATCGTTTTAAAAATTTAGCCAGATGAAATTTCAAAACATACATCAATTCGTAATAGGTTGCAAGTGGATTTTATTTAGAAGCAACTTGAGTTTAATCTTGACATCAACAACCACCGTCACAACCTCAGACAACCCCACCTTATGCAAATCAGTTCGAGTAATGCCATTATAGCTATCCTAGTTCCTTTACTCTTATTTCACCCGTTTTCATTCTAGCGAAATCACATTAAGCCCTTTATCTTTTCACGCACATAGTGGAGTAACCGGTTAGTGATTCTGATCCCCTTTTATCTAGAAGTTCTGGTACATAAGTCAGATAACTTCGTTATTCAGTCCATTGCAAATTGTGGGGGATCGGACCGTAGTCCGCCCTACCAAGTTCAGTACCAGATACCTACTGAACCAACTCATAATGGATCTCTCGTATTATGCTTTTGTATGATCTGCAACCTTTAGATTAAATGATCTGGTAAGGATCACCTAACTTAATTAGTGCATTTCCTGATATATATATATATATTATATATATATTATATATATATATATTTTTTTATGTTACTTTGGGAGTCATTCACTTATATTCATCGGCTCTCCACGTAGTTTGCTATTAAGATGGTGCTGACTTCTCGTATAAACTACTCGGGGTTACTATAAAACTAAAAGTTCAAGGGATTGGTATAATAGGTACTTATCCTGATCTAACATGTTGAGGTTCTTAGAGCGTTGTTATGGTAATAATTTTTGTCTTAATTTGTCTCAAGTTCGATAAAATGAGCGACCTTTATACTTACTGAGTGTGTTGAATTTTTGTTATGGCTCATGAAAATTTTGAGGGAATAGATAATAGAAATTTTTTTCACACTTGGGACTTAACTTAAAATAAATCTATATTATAAGAAATATTTTTTTTTTATAAGGGAAATAACAATGAAAAGAAAGATACATACTTGAAAAAGAAAAAGGAGGATAGAAAGAACACGGTTTTCCCCCCCATACTTGAATGAAACATTGTCCCCAATGTTTCAAAGAAAACAAAAGAAAATGAATAGAAAAATGAAAGAAAAAGTCAATGCTGCCTTCCGCCTCGTGTTCTGGGACCTGGTGATCGTTGACGTACTCCTAAGTCATCAAACCTGCTAAGCAACTCAGTGAACCGCTGGTCGGTTATTGCATTCCTTGCTTCATGTTGTTGTTGTATCTGGCGCATCAGTTGCATCACTTCGACATTCTGCGCCTGCATGGTATCAATGGCGTCCATGATATCCTCATTAGTTGTTGGCCTCCTTCTGCGACGACATCGGGAGGATGGAGGTGGATCAATAGGGTGTTCATCTAAGTCATAAAGTCAGCTATTGTGGTTGTGAACACTCGTTCTCTCATGGTTAGGCAAGGTAAATAGTCGGGCCACTAAGGTGTTATTCTCTTCCTTACCAAATAAGGCGTGGGCTAGTATTTTATGAAAAATTCGGATAGCAGGGTTATGAATCTTTTGTGAGTACATCTCATTCGGGTTTGGGTTGGGTTCTCCGGATATGCAACCCCAGAAGTCATCGAGATCAATGTCATCAATAAGGTCCTCCTGGCGGGTATTAAGGACGAAAGGGCCGCTAGGGAATCCTAAGAGGTCAGCAAGGTCTCGACGGGTGTAGGTGAAGTCCATGCTAAATAACCTAAAGGATATTAACCCTTTGTTAAGTCCGTAACCATGTTCAGGGATGTATACAAGGGAAATCAGGGATTCTAAGGTTAGCGCACGGTACGTGACAAACCGTCTCTTAATGGCTGCGTTCTCCTACCCAAGCTGGTTAAACATAAACAGGAATGATATCTCAGATGCCTAATTTATCCATGGTCGGTCCATAATATATGGTCAGTGCCATATCCTTCTGGGCTAGATAATCATACCGCCTTCTCTGAACACTGCCTATGAAAATGGTATCTACTGGTTGCATGATGAAAGTCAGTAGCTCGATGAATTCAAGTAGATACTGGCATTAAGTCAGTAATGGTTATTAAAGAAAAATACGGATTGACTTTATGAAAGGGAAGAAAAAAAAATGGATAGAGAGAAAAATTGACATTAATAGAACTGGAAATATTCGCTATGTTTTACGTCGATAGCGCAGCGACTCAGGAGTGTAAGTACTCATGGTGGTTCTTTCGAGGATGAATCCTCGGTCAAACTTTTAATTATCCTTGATTTCCATGGCCACTTATCAATCCATCTCTCACAACCGTCACTTTTTCTTCTTTTTCTTCTGCGAGGTAGTTTATCCTTCTGAACTTGTGGTGGTGGTTCTGGCTCTATTATGGGAGCTAGCTTTTCAGGTTTAGGTTCAATTTTTGAAAACACCACCTCAAAGTCTGGTTTGCCCCTTTTTATTCTAATTAGTTCCCTAATTTCATGGGCTTCAAATTCTCTCTTCTTGTTCAGGGTGGCAAATAAAGGTGCATTGGTGTGGATATTTTCTGATAGCTCCTCATTTCTTTCGGATTTGGGGTCTACCTTAACTTCCACAGACCTTCGCGGGAAAGGAATTGGTGATTTATAGGGAGGAGGGACAACACATAGCTCTTCCTTTTCTACCTTTTTGACAACCTCCCTTTCGGGTGGTGTTTGTGGAACTTTCTCAATCTCTACTTTTTTCTCACCTGAACCCTCCTCATTATCACTATCCTTAGGATTTTCGGTAAATCTTTCACTGGTGGTTGTTACCATATCCGCATGTTTCTCAGGGAAAGGTCCTAGAGGTGTCTGCGCAAGTAGGGAGATTTGAGTCTCCAATGCCTCGTTGTGAGTGACGAGGGACTCGACCACAATGTTCAGTTGCGTAAGGGTTTCATTGGTATAGAGACTTTGTTTTCTAAATTCTTCATTCTGAAGAGTTTGTGTAGCCACAAAGCGTTCCATCATAGATTCTATCCTTGAGTGAGTTTGCGTCTCAATGAAATCCTCCATTAATATTTCCAGGTTGGATTTATAGGAATCTTGCGATTCCTCAAAATACTGGGAGTGATAATCGTAGAGAAAGTTTGGGTGATACATAGTAATAGAAAAAAAAATTGCCTTAGTCTCTACAGCGTAACAGAAGAGTTACGATATCGACTAAATAAAGTCCCCGGCAACGGCGCCAAAAACTTGATCGCGACTTTATGAGTCGAATTAGGGTACAAACTGCAAGTGCACAGTTCTATCGCGTAGTTTTAAAAGATATCGATCCCACAGGGACTTATGAATCGATATACCGTTATCTAAGGTTTCTTCGTAAAGCTAAGGCAGATGATATTTTGATTGTTTGGGGGAAAAGCTAAAACTAAACTAAATTCTAGATTAAATATCAATAAAGCGGATATCGGTATGTAATTCGTCGTAATTAGGGAATCAAATCTTCGTTGGTTTCTTGGTTTTAAAGTAAATCTTTTCAGTAGACACTATTGATTAAAAGTTTTATCTCAAACTCTCGCTCTGTTGAATAAACTATGATTTTATATTAACGTAGCTGTCACTTATTAGTTAAGTCCAAAATCACTTTTTGAAAACAATAGAATCCGTAGAAACTCTTTTTAAGAAAACACTAATCGTTTAAACACCCTTGTCTCAAACTGTCGCTCTGTTGACTTAGATTATATAATTAAATTCAAATGCTTAACTCTCGTCCTCACATTCAACCTTTAAAAATACTTTTTGAAAAAGATTAGAATTTAATTAACTCTAAAAATTGCTTTCGCCCTGATCTAGAATTAATGTCCAATTTACATTGTCCAGTTAAAAACTCAAACTCTCGTTCTATTGATTTTAACTTCTTTATGTCTTTTACTTTCGTACAAAACCTTGTTATTAAACCTGTAAATTGAGACCGTAAAAAGAGTGATTTTATTTTTAAATGTAATTAAACCAACTTAGTTTTGATTCCTTCATTCCACTTACTCTACATACCGATACCTAAATAAATTAGCCAGACATGCTAAACAGATCTAAACAATCATTGTGCTTAAATAAATTCATCTCAGGCAAATAATATAAATAAACAATATAGCAGGGCATATATAAATTAAAACAATAAATTAAAGAACCTGTAAAATTAATAGAAATCTTGATTGTTCTCTAACTTCGATGCTTGAACACTCCACCACAGACCGGTTGGATTTGTTCTTGAATTCTTCAATCAGACAGAAAAATAAAAGCGAAGGAATAAAAAACTAGATTCTAACGTAAGGTTAGATCCGGTGAAAGGTACACAATAGTTTCCGGTGTAGAAACTATTGTGAGAAAATTAATTGAATGCCTAAAAAATTAAACTAACAAAGGAAATAAATTGCTGAAGAAAAATATGGAATGCGAAAAAATATAATGCTGTAAAAATAATGGCAACAGAAACAAGGTTGCTGAAAAAGAAAAAAATGCTAAAAGCTAGAAAGCTGAAAACTAAATTGCAGAGCGTAAAAAATGTAAAAGTAGGCCGTGCCAATTTCTCCCATTTGGGTCCTTTATATAGTGTCCATTTGGTCTTGTGGTTGAGAAAATCAAGGAAGACTTGGTTTTGGTGGTTGAGAAAATCAAGGAAGACTTGGTTTTGAATGAGGGATCTGTGGAGAAAAGTTTGTTGGAGCAAAATTTGGCACGTTTGGCTAACTGCTTCAAAGCGTACTTCGTGGATGCGCCAAAGCCAAAAATATAGGAGTGGGGTGTGACGTCTGTCACACCATGTGTGACGCTCGTCACACAAGTGTGTAAAGCGTGACGCTCGTCACAGCCTTTGTGACGCTCGTCACAGGTGCAGCGCCTGTGCTTTTTGGGCTGGGCTTTGGCTTTTGATATTTGCTTCTTTTCATTCCTTTTTGCACCTCCTTTTCTTCCTTTTTTACTTGTGCTTCAAATAAACCACCTGAGATAAATAGAAAGAAAATACCGCGTAATATCTAATAAAATGAAATAAATTGAAATAAATAATAATATAATTTAATTAAATTGAGTCCAAAAATATGATATAATTTCATGTTATCACTTGTCTTTTGGCTTTGAGGGGTCTGGATAGCATTTGTCTTGTGATTCTCCTAGTTTCTTTGACTTGCATAATTTTATAAAAGTAAAAACGAAAAATAAAAAGTGAAACTGAAACAAAAACAAAAACAAAAATTAAATATAAATAAATAAATAACTGAAAAATTAAAATGCAAATAAAATATAAAACATATATAGATAAAAATAGAAATACTAATGTATAGTAGTAGTTTATATAATATCCAAATGCGATAATGTAAAATGAGTAATGCAAATGCGATAAATATATGAAAGAGAAATAAAGTGAAATGAAATGGTGAAATCAGGTATTAGGGGTGTCGTCTGCCTGAGTGGATCCACGGAGCACGGCTATCTCCTGCCTGAGCTTTGCGATCTCCTGATATAGATAATCGGCTTCAGTAGCATGGGTGAGATCAGACACTCCTATCTGTAAAGTTAGGTCCGCCACTTCCTGTCTAAGCTCTACAATCTCTCTACGGCACTCAGCAATCTGGGTGCGTATGTCAGGTGTCTGCAATGAATGATTATTAGAGAGAACAGTGATTCTAGGAGATGGTGGTGCAGGTGTGTATTCAGCAACTGGGGGCGATCTCGGCTCCTCAACGGTCTCTCCCTGGCCCTCTAGAGCATAACTCCAATTCGCTGGATCATGCACACTGGTCATCATAGGATCTGGCAATGTGAAGTAATGGATGGCCTCGCTGTCGACTAGCAGTCGGAATTGACATGGGTGGAAAGAGGCTCTCCTCATCAATCCTCTGGTCAAACAGAAATCGATGTCCATGGTAGTATATCCACAGTAGGTTCGAAGATGCAACAACTTGCGAGACAGACCCAAAGCGACTGCAATTTGTGTGATGATTCCACCAACATGGATGACTCCTTCGGTGGATCTAGAGATACCGCTGAGATTATTTAATAAAAAGTTCCCACATGCTACTGGGCGAGACTGGGATGCGCAAAATAATAGGAAGATCTCCTTTTCACTTAGTAGTGTCTCTGCATCCGGTCTTCCCAGGAAGGAATATGCTAATATCATCTGAAAATATCTGAAGGCTGGGTTATGTATGACATAAGATAACTGTATAGATGGATCCTGGCTTCCGCCACCTGATATATCACTCCAAAACTTCTCCACTTCCTTACCCAGGAAATATCCCATAGGTGTCTCCGGGATAGCACCAGGAGTAGTCTGGAAACCTAATAAGTCGCCGAACTCTTTTTGGCTGAAGGAGTACTCAACTCCAAAGAGCCTGAAAGCAGCATACCCATCTGGTCCAGAATATAGGTTGTAGTCGAATGAACTCAGGAACTCCAAAGTCAGGTTCCTATATGTGTTACTCAAGTCATCAGCAAATTCGTCCCAGTGGAGCTGGTGGCTAAGGAATCAGATACTAGGCTCGATACCCAGTGCCTCAATACAATGCTGATCAGGGTAACGTGTGGGTGCCATAGGGCGCTGGTATAAAGCAATGTAGCGCTCCCTCTGAGCATTGTCTCTATAGGCAACATGCATGTCATCAAAACCCTGCATCCTGTAAAAGTTAGGAAAGTGATCCTGAAAATACAAACCATTCAAACTTTAGTCTCAATGCAAAATAAGATAAAATAAAATAAAAATAAAAATAAATGTAAATAAATGCGAAAAAAAGTAAAATGAAAAGAAAAACCATGGGTTGCCTCCCACGCAGCGCTTGTTTAACGTCATTAGCTTGACGGTTAGAATTTATACACCTGTAGTAGTATGAATCGGTGGATCAATCAGGGTGTGGCTCGAGTAGTATGCTGGAATGTCTCCTCCTTCGTAGAGCTTCAGTCTTTGTCCATTTACAATGAATGGACTACAGGTATCGTTCTTGATTTCTACGGCTCCGGATCTCAGAATCTTGGATACTTAGAAAGGACCAGTCCATCTTGAACGTAGCTTTCCAGGGAAGAGTCATAACCTAGTGTTGAAATGGAGAACAGAATCGCCTACATTGAAGTTTTTCTTTACTATTATTTTGTCATGATAGGCTTTTGTTCTCTCTTTATATATTTTTGCATTCTCGTAGGCAGATTGCCTAAGTTCTTCTAATTTATGAATGTCTAGGGTACGCTTTTCTCCAGCGGCTAGGTAGTCTAAATTCAAAGTTTTAATGGCCCAATAGGCTTTATGCTCTAATTCGAATGGTAAGTGACATGATTTTCCATAAAATAGTTGATAAGGAGTAGTTCCTATAGGGGTTTTGAAAGCGGTTCTATAGGCCCATAACGCTTCTTGAAGCTTCTGAGACCAGTCTCTCCTAGAAATAGAAACAGTTTTCTCTAGGATTTGTTTTATCTCCCTATTAGATACTTCTACTTGGCCACTAGTTTGTGGGTGGTACGGTGTTGCTACTCTATGCCTAACTCCATATTTTCTTAAAAGTTTGTCAAATATTCTCGATATAAAGTGTGATCCTCCATCGCTTATGACTAAACGTGGTGTTCCAAATCTAGGGAATATATAGTTTTTAAATATTTTGATTACTACCCTAGTGTCGTTTGTGGGTGCAGCTATAGCTTCAACCCACTTAGACACATAGTCTACAACTACTAAAATATACCTATTTCCTAAAGATGGTGGAAAAGGTCCCATGAAATCTATACCCCATACGTCAAAGAGTTCTACTTCTTGAATGTTTCTTAGAGGTATTTCATCACGTCTTGAAATGTTTCCAGTGCGTTGGCATCTATCACATTTGACAATGAAAGCATAGACATCACGCCACATGGTAGGCCAGAATAGGCCAGCTTGAAGAATCTTGGCGTATGTCTTAGAGGTGCTTGCATGTCCACCATAAGGTGCAGAATGACAATGCTCGATAATATTATTTACCTCTTCTTCTGGAACGCAACGGCGAAAAATGCCATATTTACCCCTTTTGAAAAGGAGCGGTTCGTCCCAATAGAAGTTTCTCACATCGTGGTAGAATTTCTTCTTGCGGTGGTAGTCAAGATCAGGGGGTACTATATCAGCAGCTGGTAATTAACGAAATCTGCATACCAGGTTACGTTACTTATTGCTAAGGAATTTTGGGGGTGCTCATAAGGATCTAGGTTATTGTCTTCAATGGTTTCTACTCTAGCGATCAGTCTATCATAGGCGAAATCATCGTTTATGGGTACTAGTTCAGGTTTTAGATGTTCTAGCCTAGAAAGGTGATCGGCTACTACATTCTCAGTGCCTTTTTTATCTCTTATATCTGAATCAAACTCTTGTAGTAATAGAATCCATCGGAGTAACCTGGGCTTGGCATCTTTTTTACTTAATAGGTAACGAATGGCAGCATGATCGGTGTAAACAATAATTTTTGCTCCTACTAGATAAGATCTAAATTTGTCTATAGCGAAAACTACAGCGAGTAATTCTTTTTCGGTTGTTGCATAGTTAAGTTGGGCAGCATCTAGGGTTCTACTGGCATAATAAATGGCATGTAATTTTTTTATCTTTTCTCTGTCCTAGAACGGCTCCAACTGCATAATCACTAGCATCGCACATTATCTCAAAAGGTTCCGACCAATCGGGCGGTTTCATAATGGGTGCAGAGATTAATGCTTGCTTTAAAAGATTAAATGCGTCATTACATTTTTCGTCGAAAATGAATTCAGCATCTTTCATCAAAAGTCCGGTTAAAGGTTTGGTTATCTTGGAGAAGTCCTTAATAAAACGCCGGTAGAATCCAGCGTGTCCAAGAAAGCTTCGGACTTCTCTGATGGTTTTTGGTTTTCTATAACTTCTATTTTAGCTTTATCTACCTTTATACCTTTTTCGGAAACTATATGTCCTAAAACTATTCCTTCGGTCACCATGAAATGACATTTTTCCCAATTTAGCACGAGGTTCACCTCCACGCATCTCTCCAGGATTTTCTCAAGGTTAGCAAGACAATTGTGAAAATTGAATCCGCAAACCGAGAAATCGTCCATAAACACTTCCATGATACCATCTAGGTAATCTGCGAAGATTGACATCATGCACCGTTGGAAAGTAGCTGGGGCGTTACAGAGGCCGAAAGACATTCGTATGTAGGCAAAGGTTCCATAGGGGCATGTAAAGGTAGTTTTTTCTTGATCTTTTGGGTGAATAGGTATTTGGAAGAATCCAGAGTATCCATCTAGATAGCAGAAGTAAGAGTGTCTGGCTAGACGCTCCAACATCTGGTCAATAAATGGTAAAGGGAAATGGTCCTTCCTAGTTGCTTTATTTAATTTTCTATAATCTATACACATCCGCCATCCTCCTTCTAAACGTTTTGCTACATGTTCGCCTTTATCGTTTTGCACGACTGTGATGCCTCCCTTTTTAGGTACTACATGCACAGGGCTCACCCACTTACTATCCGAGATCTGGTAGATTATACCTGCCTCAAGTAACTTAAGAACTTCCTTCTTAACAACATCACTCATTATAGGGTTTATTCTTCTCTGATGCTCCCTAGAGGGTTTTGAATCTTCTTCGAGCGAAATTCGATGCATGCATACGGATGGGCTTATACCTTTCAGGTCAGAGATATTATATCCTAAGGCTGAGGGATATCTTCGTAATACGTATAAAAGTTGGTTCGTCTCCTCTTGGCTCAAGGTAGCACTGACTATAACTGGACGGTTCATCTTTTCATCGAGGAACTCATATCTCAGGTTCTTAGGCAGTTCCTTAAGTTCTAAGGTTGGTTTCTTAGGGCATGGCATAGGATCTGGGGTAAGGGATAAACATTCGTAAAGGTTATCATCGATGTAAGGTTCTTTAAAGTCATCATCTTCCTTTATGGGGGTTGATGGTAACTTGATTATAATTTCTTTTTGTTCTAATTCTCTAACACATTCATCAATGATATCTAAGGCATAACACGAGTTTCCCATCACAGGTGCCATAAGAAATTTCGAAAGTATAAATTCTATTTTCTCGTCACCTACCTCAAATGTCAACTTTCCTTTCTTGACATCTATTATGGCTCCTGCAGTCGATAAGAATGGTCTACCTAGAAGAATTGGTATATCATTATCTTCTTTGATGTCCATGATGACAAAATCAGTAGGGATAAATAGTTGACCTATCCTAACAGGAACATCTTCCAAAATGCCTATCGGATATTTGACAGATCTATCGGCTAACTGAAGTGACATCTTAGTGGGTTGTAATTCTCCTAAGTTTAACCTCTCACAAACTGCTAGAGGCATCAAGCTCACATTAGCTCCTAAGTCTAGAAAAGCTTTTTCGATGACATGATTACCCAAAAGGCAAGGAATGGAGAAATTTCCAGGATCTTTATCTTTCTTTGCTAATTTGTCTTCGGAAATAGCATTACATTCCAAAGGCTTCGGATCGTCAAGTCTACGTTTGTTGGTAAGGATGTCTTTCAGAAACTTTGCATAAGAAGGTATTTGGGTGATGGCTTCTGTGAAAGGGATTTCTACATGAAGTTTTTCTATAACTTTAATAAATTTTTTATACTGTTTATTGGTCTGGGTTTGTTTGAGTCTTTGGGGATATGGTATAGGTGGTTTATATGGTGGGGGCGGTACGTAAATCTTATCTTTAGGTTCTTCTCCTTTATCTCGACCTTCCTGGTTTTCAGATTCCTCTGGTTCCTTTACTTCGTCCGGGGGCTTGGTACATTCCTTAGAAGTTTCGGGTTCACTTAATCTTGGGTTTGGTGGCTCATCATAAGCATTCCTACTTCTTAGGGTAATGGCATTGGCTTGTCCTCTCGGATTTTGTTGAGGTTGTCCAGGGAATTGTCCTCCAGGTGTAGTCTGAGGGGCTTGGTTTAAAGCTACCTGAGAGATCTGGGTTTCAAGCATCTTGGTATGAGTAACTATTTGATCAACCTTGGTTCCTAACTGAGTAATCAATTCGTTAACATGAATGTTTTGATTCATGAACTCCTTGTTTTGTTGGGTTTGAGCGGTGATAAAATTTTCCATAATTTTCTCAAGGCTCGGCTTTGGTGGTACAGGTTGCATAGGTTGATTTGATCTAGGGGCTTGATAACTAGGTCTCGGAGGTGCATTATTTTGAATAGGGTTATTGTTTTTATAGGAAAAGTTAGGGTGATTCCTCCATCCAGGGTTATAGGTATTCGAATATGGGTTCCCTTGGGTGTGGTTCACTTGCTCGGAGTGGGTTTCGTTCAATAGACTGCATTCTGCGGATTGGTGTCCTTGGGTTCCACATATCTCACAATCCGACGAAACTGCGGCTACAGTATTCGGGTTTATGCACATATGCTCGACTTTGAGGGCTAATGCGTCCATTTTAGCTTGCATCATGTCTATAGAGCTTAGTTCATGCACTCCTCCTTGGGCTTCCTTCTTCTCAACTATCGCTCGTTCGACTCCCCATGATTGATGGTTTTGAGCCATGTCTTCGATGAGGGCACTAGCTTCAGGGTAAGGTTTGTTCATCAGAGCACCGCCTGCGGCAGCGTCGATGGTCATCTTTGTGTTATAATGAAGTCCATTATAGAAGGTTTGAATGATTAACCAATTTTCTAAACCATGATGTGGGCATGCTCGTAACAATTCTTTATATCTCTCCCAAGCTTCGAACAACGATTCTCCATGGTTTTGGGTAAATCTAGTTATATGGTTTCGAAGAATGGCGGTCTTACTCGGGGGAAAATATCTAGCAAGAAAAACTCTTCTAAGGTTATCCCAAGTCGCAATGGAATTGGATGGAAGGGAATCTAACCATGATAGGGCTTTATCTCTGAGGGAAAAAGGAAATAATCTTAAACGTATTGCCTCAGGAGAAGCTCCATTGGTTTTAAAAGTATCTGCTAATTGAAGAAATATTTTTAAATGTTGGTTAGGGTTCTCGGTAGCGAGACCCGCGAATTGTCTCTGTTGCACTAGTTGTAACAGAGATGGTTTAAGTTCAAAATTATTGGCTGGGATGATCGGGTTTACTATACTAGAACTAGGTTCTTCATTAGATGGTTGAGCGAAGTCCTTAAGAGGTCTTTGGTTTTGATCTTCGGCCATAGCTCTCTTAATTCAATGAAAGAATAAACGTGCGCGAGCGTAATGTTCAGGTTCCGCCAGAGGGTTTACTAAGCTTAAACTTCCGGTGCTGCGAGTTCTTCGCATTGACCGGTGGGAAATAACCTAAGTCTAAACGATATAACAACAGGAAAATGAAATTTGACGAAATTGGTCCCCAGCAATGGCGCGAAAAACATGATGCGTTGGAAAACTTGATGTTCGCAAGTATACGAACGCGTCAGAGTAATATAAAAGATTATCGTATCCACAGAGACCAAGTGTCAATCTATCGTTATCTGTCGTTATGGTGTTTATCAAAGGCGGTCAAAATAAGTGTTTTATAGTGTGCAATAAAAAGTAAAGTGTTGAAATAGATTTAATTAATAAAGACAGGGTCGAATGTAATTCACGTAATCAATTGATAATCCAAGTACTTGCTAATAGAACTACTTATGGGCAATGTTTCCTACTTTGAAAAGAACTAATTTAACAGGAACTGTCGCTTTCGCGTATTCAGAACCGAGTTGTACTCCCTAATCAAACCCTCTTATTGTCACTTATAAAAAGGCGCGCATTGCGTTAGAGTAGTAAACCTATTTTTAAGAAATATAGTATCTTGACTAAGTTGAAAAGTATTATAACCTGGATTTCTTAACCAAAAGAGGTTCTCACGAACCAGACTCTAAACTTATAAACGCGTCCGGAAATAGTTTTAAAATCTCTTTTCTTCTTGATGTTAAAAACTCCTAATGAACTAAACAAAGCGCTTTCGTTATTTTTGAAATAGTTAAAAACAATTAAGTTTATAAAGACGTTAGACGGCTTTCGATCTTACCCAACGGAATTGAAGTGCGGGAAAACTTAAGTTGAAAGTTAAAATAGCCCTTTAAGTGTTTCTACGAACCATTGTACGGATTACTGGTTTAATTACGATCCTTACATTCTAGCGTTATAAATTTAGCTAGACATGGTAAAGTAAAAGTGCATTAAAATAAATAAAAGTAGTGCGAGTGCGGAAAGTAAATAAAAGTAGTGCGAGTGTAGAAAGTAAATAATTTAAAGCGAGTGCGAGGAAATAAATAATTTAAAGCGAGTGCGAGAAATAAATAAAATAAAAGCGAGTGCGGGAAATAAATAAAGTAAAAGTGAGTGCGGGAAATAAATAAAGTAAAAGCGAGTGCGGGAAATAAATAAAGTAAAGGCGAGTGCGAGAAATAAATAAAGTAAAGCGAGTGCGGGAAATAAATAAAGTAAAGGCGAGTAATAAAAACCTGCTCCAATCGGAGGGCTGAGTAAATTGCAATGCGGAAAAGAAAATGGCGGCAGGATTAACTTCCTTCCAAAGTGCTCCAAACTCGATTACAGACTCTATCACAGACTTGATGACACAATTGTGGTAACACTCCAATGCGAAGCGATTACCACTATAAAATACTGAATATATGCCTAAGTGAAACAAAGTTGCTTCTGAGTTTGCCTCTGCTCTAAGTTTGGATGATTGTAAAACTGAATTCACGTTTCTATTTATAAGCAAATAAAAAAGGTGGAATTGACTTGGATGCCCTTCAACTTGAAAATAGAGGAAACCGTTTCCTTCTTGTGGCGCCCGCCACAAGGCTATGGCGCCCGCCACAAGCACAAAGTGGGGCGCCTTAGTGGATGAAGTGGGGAAACGTGGGAGTTGAGGAAGTTGGACTTGGACACGTCATGACTTGGTCTGTGACGCCCGCCATGGGGTAGGCCATAAGCACAAAATGTTGAATTCTAGGGTTTTTAGCTCTTTTTCACTCCTTTTCTCGATCGGGGCTCCGATTAAAGTAAAAACCTGAAAACAAAGGAAAACACAGTAATAACACAATAAAATGACAATAAAACGACTAGAATGCATGTGAAATCGGAGTCGAAAATACGTAAATTTTAGTGTGATCATGCGCCTGCTGTTTGGGCGACCACTTTTATTCCGCCGCATCGAATCGTTGTGCCATACAATTTCCCCGTCATACTCTGGCCAATATGCCTCCAATGCTACCACCGGAAAGGGATTGTCGTATACATTTAGCAATGTTGCAACTTTGTAGATCGGAGACACTAGCGACAATGCATCGAAGTGGGTGTGTGAACACGCTGCAATGACATGGGAACAAGGCATACGATAGGCCTGAAATTGACCACAGTTGCACCAACAGTCTGGTATTAGGACCCTATACTCTTGTCTGGGCAGCCCCTGGTTGTGGTCAATTGTTTCCTTGACACTAAAAGTGTGGCCATGGCGGTCGAATTCCGTAACCCGATGGCTACTGGCTTTGGCTGATTCCTGCCTCATAAACTTCATGCAGGCATCACTATACACTTGACCCGTCTATAACACTGCATGCCAGCGCTTGCCTCTTGTTACGAACAACGTTGCCATCCGAAAATAGGTCGCACTCACCAAAGCGGTTACCGGGAGGTTACGTATGCCCTTAAAGACGTCGTTCATTGATTCCACAAAATTTGTTATCATGTGGCCCCACCTCACCCCATCGTCGTATGACCTAGTCCACTTTGCTCTGTCAATATTATCGATCCACCTCCCTGCATCAGAATTTGCCAACACTATTTCCCGGCGGTAGTATTGGAATCCAGGTTGGTTTAATGCATACCCCGCGTTTATCAAATTTTACTTCAAGAATTTATCTTTGAACTCCCGCATAATATTTTGAGCAATATGCCTGATGCAGTAGACATGCGTAGACGGGGGGTCATGCCAACCATTTGCTGGATTATTGTATGCACTGTCTATAGAAGCGTGCCTGTCAGAAATCACACAGATGCCAGCTTGTGGAGTCACGTGCATTCGGAGATTCTTAAGAAAGAAACTCCAAGCAGCAGCCGTTTCTCCTTCTACCAATGCAAAAGCTATTGGGAAAATATTAGAATTTCCATCTTGTGCGACCGCCATCAGTAACGATCCTTTGTATTTCCCATACAACCAAGTTCCATCGACTTGAATAAGCGGCTTGCAGAATGTGAAACCAATGATGCAGGGACGGAATGCCCAGAAAAGTCTATGGAATATTCCATTACCTTCTAGACGAGTTCCATCAGGGGATTGTGCCGGCAAGGTCTCCATTATAGAAACCGTCCCAGGTGAATACAAATGTAGTGCAGCCAGGTAGCGCGGAAGTTGTTTGTATGATTCCTCCCAATTACCGTATACCAGTTCAATTGCCTTGGTTTTCGCTAACCAAGCCTTTCTGTACGATGGTGTATATTTGAAAATAGCAACACAATGGGAGATAATAGTTTTGACCTTGAGTGACGGGTTAGCTTCAACAAGAGGTATTATGGAATGGCAGATCATATCATGGCTAAGTTTGCGATGATCCTATGCCATGTTTGTGTTGACGCAAGTGTGAGCTTGAGAAATGGACCCTATCACCCACGCATTATGTTTCTTCTTGTACGATGCCATCAACCTATACCCACACTCTGGGTTTTTGCATAAAATAACGTATCTTTCCGGGTTTGATTTGTTAACATCGTAGTTAACACAGTTTTTCAAGTGCTAGTTTTTTATTGCTAACAGACACTCTTCCTTGGTCCGAAATTGGTCAGCCTTCTTTAACTCCTCATCAGACCTCATATATGGGTTGTAGGACATATCTGACGAGGGCTCATCCTCGCCCGAGTTAAGGGTTGTGAAGTGCGCAGGTGGCGAGTAGCGTTGCGCTATAGGTATTTGTACTTGGTCTTCGTCTTCGGAATCACGGTTCACCAAGTCATCAACCACGCCTTCTGCATCATCAACCACATCGTCTTCAAAGGGGTGTTCAACATCTTGTTCGTCATCAACCAAAGGATCAATAACCTGTGACTGAATATTCTGAGTTGGTTGAAATTTTTCCAAGACAATGTACAACACTATATAATCGTAATCAGAATACTCATGGTTACGAAACATGTTTTGTGCCTCCATGTCATTTTGAATCAATGACTTATAAAACCTGACTGAGTTATTTTCAGAAGAAAAAAAAGGTTGTTGATAAAAAATTTGGGACACAGGTTGTCTAAGTTTGGACTCAATCTTTTTTTTTCAGATAAGAGAAGTCAGCTCCTCTATTTAGACAAAAACGAGTGCAATCGGTGTTTCTAAATAGGAAGCCAGACATATCACATTCATAAGTCTCACCATTCACGTGAGCTTTGATTTTGTATTGTGATGAAGATGCCATGATATGTGAAGATATGTGTGAAATATGTGAAGATATTGTGAAGATTTTGTGAATACCTGTGTGAAAATTTGTGTGAATACTTGTACTCACGCATGCCTATATACACAGATTCAATTGTGATGCATGCGTTAGACGTGTCACATTTTTGCATGCAACACATCCACCAAGCCTTCCCCTAGACAAGACAAGTGCAACCTAACCTGTACCAATGCATGCTAACCTATCCACCTAGCCTGCAAGATTCTCACGCATGCATATCCATCAAAGTCATATCCACCTAGCCTGCAAGATTCTCACGCATGCCTATCCAGCTCCACCTAGCCTGCAAGATTCTCAACCAACTTTGCATGCGTTACACGTGTCAAATTTTTGCATGCGTTACACGTGTCCAATTTTTTTACATATTCATACTATTTGAATACGGTTATAAATAGCAGGTAATTCTTGAAAATTTTCATCATCCACTAACACTTTTTTTTCAGAGAACACCGACGAACTTTTCATCAATAAACCTACGTTCTACATTGCAATCATGTCTCTTCTTACCATGGGCCAAGAACACAGAGGCACTAGGGCGAACATTGCCTCATTCGTAAGTTTTTCTTGAACATTGCCTCTTTCGTATGTTTATAATTTATTTTTTAAAACTCCAATCTAATGATTGTTTATATTGTTTGTTTTTAAAGGATCCCAAGAAATTTCGTCAACGTTCACACCCTATGGCTTATCCAGACCCATGGTGCGTACCTTACATAGAGCGTGCGGGGTTCGGTCATGTTATGCATGTGATAAATGCCACAATTGATGTGAAATTTATTCTTGTTTTATGTGAACGTTGGAGACCAGAGACACACACTTTTCACCTACCAACTGGTGAATGTACCGTCACACTAGAGGACGTGTACATGGTTTTGGGTCTTCGAATAGATGGTAAGCCTGTGACTGGAAATGTTCAACAGCCCAACGAACTATGTGTTCAAATGTTAGGCGTAGATCTAGTCGAGGGTGAGGGATCTGCGAAAGCAAGGGGCCAGGGTATTAAACTATCGAGCCTCCAATTCTACCACGACGCTATAATTTTGACTGAGGATTTGTCCGAACAAGAAAAAATAATAAAAACAAGGTTTTACATTATGTTATTATTTGGGAACTTGCTATTTCCCGAAGGCACGGGAAATAGCATAAACTTTATGTACTTGAGTTTACTCGAGGACATAGATAGAATAAGCACGTATAGTTGGGGTTCTGCTGTATTGACTTTCCTATATAGCTTTTTGTGTAAAAATGCACAAAATGACCACTGTACATTTTCTGGATGTGCTTTTTTGCTCCAAACATGGGGGTGGTGGAGATTGCCGAGGCTAGCCCCCGAAAATCCTAACGTCTACTCCTTCCCCTACGCAACTAGGTAAATTTATGATGTTATTTCATTTTGTATATTTATTCTATAAATATTTTTAAATAATATTATTTATCTTTTTTTGTTTAGGTTCATTGCAACTGGACTAGATTACAGTCTTACCCCGAAAAATAAAATAATATTTTATCGTCAACTCTTGGGTCGTCTCCGAGCACAAGATGTATTACCACTATATCATTCATCTTCTAACTAATTTATTAATATCAAGCATTCTCAATAAATAACATATTTATTTTTTTCTTTGCAGTTTATTGGAAGACCATATTTGGGATTGGAACATCAACCCAACCCCGAAGATGCAGCTGTTTGGACAGCAAAAACGGCTATCATGCGGTTCACCACTATGGAGATGCACCAAAGTGACCGTGCCAAACTGCAATTCGGAATGCATCAAGAAATCCCAGGCCCCCCAATGTCTTTGGAACCTTGGCATCTTAAAAAAGTCAGCCACCAGTGGTATGTCAAAAATTGGAAGGCATTTGCAAAGGAGTTCCGTAAAATGTGGAAATAGCGTGCCCACTATGTTCTACAATTTCCGATGGCGCCCAACGAAATGAAGCCGACAAGGGAATATGTGGATTGGTATAGAGCAAATACAAATCCAGAAATGATTGTGTCTGACCCATTCTATTTGGACGATCCCCGAATGCAACAACCATATTCCCAACAACAACAACCACCACAATATTCCCAACAACAACAACCACCACAATATTACCAACAACAACAACCACCACCATATTACCAACAACAACCACCACCACCGTATTACCAACAACAACCACCACCACCGTATTACCAACAACAACCACCACAACACATGTCCACTCCCCAACCAAATCAACACTACAACCACAAACTCAACCCCAATATCATGAAGACTACCAACACCAACCTCAACATTCCCACCACCATCAACAGTCCTAACACCTACCACAAACTCAATCCCCCCACCAACACCAATCCCAACACTTCCATCACGACGATGTCCCGGGCTCTTCCAGTCCTCCACTTAGCCCCGACACAGGTATACAAGAGGATTACCAACAAGACTACTACACACCACAACAAACATTGTTCTTTAGCCAACCCGATTCAACCCTTAACTACCAAATGCCACATTTCGAGGGAGCATCCAACATGAGTCAGTTTGTCCCACCGAGACAAAGCTTTGAGGGAGCAGAGGGCACCCGCCTTTCCTACAGCATTGAAGGGACTTCGACCCAACCACAACGACAAAGGGCAAGGGGACGCGTTAGGACTAGGGGTGGGAATAGGGAAACACCGCCACCACGTGAGCCGTCTAGACGAGTAGTTAGACCTCCCCCGTGCGGATCGTACCAGGGACCGCATAATATGTAAAAAATCCCAAATTAATAAAGCATTTTAATTAAACTTTATAATATTTGCCTTGTGTATTATTTTAATATAAATATATTATGTTTATTAATATAAATTAATATATATTTATATATATATCTTGTGTATTTTACAAATATATACATAATATTATTTATTTACATGTATATAAATTAATATATTTTAATAATTTATAAATAATATTATTTAGTTATAAATTAAATTAATATATATAAATTAATATATATATATATATATATATATATATATATATCTTGTAAATAATATTATTTATATATATGTATTAATATAAATTAATATAATTTATAATAAATATAAATTAATAAATTTAAAATAAGTTAAAAAAGATTTAAAAAATAATTAAAAACATATTAAAAAAAATAAAAAAATAAATTAAAATAAAATTAGAAAAAGGAGTAGGCGCCACTCCTAGTGGCGACTTGCCCTCCAACTAAAGGGTAGGCGCCATCTAGGATGGCGCCCATGTGTTTTTAGGGCATAAAAGTGCCCATTTTTGTAATTTTTTTGAAATTATGGTTATTTTTGTATTTTTTTTTAAAAAAATGATTATTTAAAAAAAATCTTCCAAAAAATAATTTTAATTCAGAAAATGAAAGAGGAATTTATTTAATTTTTTTTTGGTGAAACTCATATTTTTTTGGATCGGTATTAAAACTAATATGAATTAATGAAAATAAACCAAATAAAAGAAAAATAGGAAAATGGGAAAAAACGTGGACCACTTGATCTCCCTCATTAATTGAGGTGGCATATCAAGTGGCTGCTAGCGCGCGTTACATGATGGATACAAGTCAAAGCGTTGTATGGATGGTATTCAAAACCAATGCACGAGATTAAAACGTTTAAAAGGGATCATATGGTTCAGATGAGCGCTAGCACACCACCGGAGCCAAAGCTCCGGTCTCCTTCTCTGGTGAGCTCCACCGGACTGGTTCACTCACAACCATCACCAAAATAAAAAATAAGGACATGAATTTAAATTAAAAATGCTCAGGAGCTCGAATATGACCTCAATTTCTCCTAACTCCAAGTATATTGAAAGATACAGGGAGTTGAATTTTGAGGTGCATGATCTGAGTTGCTTCGATTTGACCTCAAAGCAACTCAATCTTGTTGCCTACATTGGTAGGACTTCAGGCAACCAAAGATCAAGAAGAATTATGGAGAATTAAGTGAGAATTGAAGAGATGAAAAATTCTGGAAAATACCTTCAATGCAGGTATGTATGAACACGATCTTGCTCTTGCTTGATATTGATCTTGCTCTGGACAATTGATGGGGTGGAATTAGATTAATAAAAGGCACAGGACTCTTGGAGATTTGAATCTCAAAATAGTGAGATTCAAACTAAATTTCCAATGGAAATTCTCAAGGTTATCCTTTAAATGAGAGGGTTTTGGAGGTTGGGATTCAAAGCTGATGCGCAAGGTCCTCAATTCTGATGGCAATGGGTTCTATTTATAGCCACATGAATGCTAAATGCACACTTGAAATCAAAGTTCCAAAAATAGCAATGTACATTGCATGGGTGCATGGGCGTGTAACAGGCCCATGTAATCACTTCTTCTGGTCCACAATTGAGTACAGACATTGTTGAAGTCATGTTGGAAATCCATGCATTTGTGTATGAAAGTTTCAAGTCCAATTGTGCCAAATGATCATCCATGTTCAAGCCATGCACAAGTCACTCATACCTTGTACAAATGAGATGAATTTGGACTTTTTGGAAAGGTTAGATCAAGAGGAACAACTTTTATGTTGAACACTTTTTCATTTGAAGCTTGGACCATGATGAAGTTTGAGGTGGAAGTTGGGAAAATTAAACATACCAAAAACATTTCTAAGTGTCAAGCCATATGTTCACTTATTCCACCTTGGGTAACTTTTTATGTGAGTTTCAAATGAGAAATGTTACTTCATAAAAGTTGTATCTCTCTCAAAGTCCTTAAAAATGGTCACCAATTTCACCTCATTTGGATTTAATATGAAGGAGTTATGCATTTTTGAAGTTGAGGAAAATCACTTGTTCAATGGCATTGGTCCAAAATGATCTATAATGTATCCTCATATCACATGCACATAAAAGATGAATTTTCTCTTCCTCCAAACATCAAAGTTTAAGTAGACATCTTGAATTTGTTTGTTCAATTTGAATGGCTTTCATATCATAAAAATTGAGCACGTTATGGTCTTGGGAAGTTGATTTTGAAATTAGGGTTTAGACAAAATGACCTATAATCTTTCACCATAAAAAATAACTTTCCAAGAAAAACTAGCTCTATACCTCAAAATGAAAGTTGTTTTGAATGTCAGTTAGAGTAACTTTTCTCTTGGAATCATTTTCATATGACAACAAATCGTAGGAGATAAGGTCTAGGGAACCCCAATTTTGATCAAATGAAATCCTCTGGTCAACCACCATGAACCAATTTGCTAGCTTGCAGTTCTCTTGACTTTTGGGACTCATGGAGGATTATATATGCATAAGATGATGAAATTTTAAGTATCCTTTGAAATATTTGATCAATTGTTGAAGAAGCTTGTTGGAGAAGTTACATAAGATACTCAGATGAATTATGGTTTCCAAGGCAAACCAACTCCAAACTCTTGATGAATTCTTGATCAAAATAACATGTGAAGATCATGGGGATTAATAAGTGATATTTAGAGCCATGGTAGACCAATTCTTGATTGATCTCCTTGCAATGAGGGTCTTAAACCCTAGATATGAGCTTGATAGATCAAAGATGAGCATGTGCACTACCTAAAAAAGAGTTAGACAAATACAAAGACATATTTTTGGTATTTTGGTTAGTAAATGATAAAGATACAAAGTATGATACGATCAAATAGTGTTTGGTGATATCTCCCAATATAAACCCAATGAATGAGGGGTAAGGAGGATGCCAAGATGTGATTTCAATGCCAATGCATATGATGAGATAACATGAGGGATCTTAGAGTCAAAATTGGGGTCTTAAAGGTATGTGTATAGAACATGATTTGGTGTATAATTGCATGTTTGAGTTTCACTTTAAAATGGTTGATTTGGGATTTTGGTGAAAATGAGTGGAGCTTAGAATCTTGTTTCTATGATCCTAATAGTTGCTATACACACACACACACACACACACACACACACACACACACATATATATATATATATATATATATATATATATATATATATATATATATATAGGTTGTATAACTATTTATTTCATGAAAAATGATGGATTAATGTGGTTTTATGATGAAAATTTGTGCTGGACAATAACATTTTCACAACAACAGTTTTTCTGGTTTTTGGACAGCATTTTCGCAATAGCAAATTTTTTGGTTTTTGACAACATTTTGAAAGACTTCTAAATTCAATAACTTTTGAACCGTAACTCCGGTTGAGGTTCCGTTTGGACTGTTACGAAACTAAGAAAATTATCTATAACATGATATTCATTTTGATAACAGTAGATTAATATTTTATCAAAAGAGTGTGATGAATGTGAATGATATGTTTTCTATTGTTTGGCATGTATTGGATGGTTTTAGATGGATTTTGTGAAGAAACATAATACTTGAAATTATGTATGTATGATGTGAATTGGTGAATTTGATGAATAACATGAATTGGCTTGTTTGCTTTATGCTAATGTGTTGTGATGAGATGATGAATGTTATTTGATGTATTGTTTGGGAATGAAGTCATGTTAGGTGTATGTTGTGCAAATGTTGGTTGTGGTATGCTTATGTATGATTAAGGGGTTGGGATCATTTTAATTGCATGAGTTTTGTTGTTGTTGCACACTTACACTAGCATGAGTCTATGAAAGAGGCAATGTTGGGTAATCTCGCGTAGATTATTTGCTTGTCCCAAACCTAATGCCGAATGGGGTTTGAAAGCTTAAGGCCAAATCGAGCTTTAGAGGTGGTTATCTAGTCTATTTGAGAGATGCTCGGTAAGTCGGAAATGATAACGGATGGGATCCACATGTATATCACATTGAGTTACACATTGAGTCGCATGTGTCAGTGTGAATTGTTATTTGTGTGATTATGTGGATATGATTTTGGTAGATATTCATATACGTGGATTTTAGGTGATCCATTTGATATGAATTGTTGATGTGTTGTTGGTGTGATATGCGTGCATATTTGTGATATATGTGACGAAATGGTGACTTGTATACATTATGGAATCATGTGAAAGTTATATACATATTTGATGATGATTTGTAAATGATGATGGATGATAATATGTACATGAAATAGATATGTTGTGAAATATGACTTTTGTACATCGTTGTATTTATAAATGAATACTTATGGATTATTGAGCCATGTCGTATGATGATAAACATGTGATTCTTTAATAAATGATATGATGCATGTTTGTATGAAGCATGACGAATTCTAATAATATATGTATGTTTGTTATACATTTCATATTATTATGTTTTTCTATAATGATTTAAATTCTCACCCTTCTGTTGGAATGATGTTTTATGGCGACATCGCTCAGGTACCGAAGATAGTGGTGCTTCGCACAAGGATTAGATTCAAAGGCTAGTTCTTGTTGTGTTTTGACTAGGTAGTCTATAATGCTCTGGTCATGTAACACTTGGGTTTATGGGATTATTTGTATTTGTTTTGATGTTGAGAGATATTGTTGTGCTCTCTTTTATCTTATTATTTGGATATTTTGGTTTTGATGTTGAGTGGCCTTAGAGCCCAAAACGATATTTTGTGGTAGATGATTTATGGGAATCATCACTATTTATCATTTATGAAGAGAAATGTTATTCCGCTGTGTGAGTTTGCATGTTGGTTATTTGGTTTTGATTCATAATTCGTGTTACTTGTATGTGACCATGGCATGTGTTATTTGTGGCAGAAGTAAATGTGATGCCCTCGTGTATGCATGCTTTAATTTACTCTGATTATGCAATTGTATGTTGTATTTGAGTAGTAGTAGTTTGGGGGATATTACATTAGTGGTATCAGAGCATGGTCAGTAATTCGGCCAGGTTATGAATTTGTTTGATTCCGTTGTATCTGATTTGTGTGTATGACACAATCGATACGGTTTGTTTAACAATCCTTGTTGTTATGGTTTTTTGGTTGGTGTAGAAGGACGATGGTTGCTAGAAGGAATGATGATGTGCTTTTGGCGGCATTGACGTTGTTGGCAGGTGCCATTCCGCAAATGAATGCTGGTGATCGGGAGCGTGATGCTGATGAGTTTCGTGCTTTGGGGAAGTTCCAGAGGAACAATCCGCTAACTTTTGAAGAGCTCATGAACCTGACAAAGCTCAAGAGTGGTTGAAGGCGATTGAGAAAATCTTTCGAGTTATGCACTGTTCAGATGCGCAGAAGGTGCAGTTTAGCACTCATATGCTTCAGAAAGAAGCTGAGGTTTGGTGGCGCAACACTGTTCAGAGATTTCATGAGGATGGCATTGAAGTGACTTGGGCACTTTTCCGTGATGCTTTTCTAGAGAAGTGTTTTCCAGAAGATGTTCGTGGAAAGAAGGAAATTGAATTCCTTGAGTTGAAGCAAGGTAATGGTACCGTAGCTGAGTAAGCTGCAAAGTTTGAGAAGTTGATCAAATTTTGTCCCCATTACAATACTGCTAATGCTAAGATATCCAAGTGTCTTAAGTTTGTGAATAGCTTGAGACCTAATATCAAGAAGGCAATGGGTTACCAACAGATTACGAGATTTTCTGAGTTGGTTAACAAGAGTAGAATTTATGATAAGGATAGCCATGAGAGTGCTGCTCATTACAAGTCCTTACATGATAAGAAAGGAAAAGGGCAATTCCAAGGGAAGTCGTATGATGGTAAGAAGAAAGATGGTGATGGCAAGAAGTCGAGTGGGGGAGGATCTCACACTCCTGTCAAGTGCTTCAGATGTGATGTTGAGGGACATCATGCTCCCGAGTGTCCTAAGGGCGATGTGAATTGTTTCAAGTGTGGCAAGCAAGGTCACAAATCTTTTGATTGCAGAGTTGGTTCGAATGTGACTTGCTACAAATGTGGTGAGTAAGGGAACAGTAGTACCAAGTGCAATAAACCAAAGAAGGAGAAAGCCAAAGGGAAAGTGTTTGCATTGTCCAGTGTTGATACTTCTGCTGAAGAGAGATTGATTTGTTGTACGTGCTTTATTAATAATATGCCTTTGATTGCTATTATTAATACTGGTGCGACACATTCTTTTATTTCTTTGGATTGTGCTGAGAGATTGAATCTTTAATTATATGTTATGTGTGGTGTAAGACCCTAATTTTGACCCTAAGATCCCTCATGGCATCATATCATTGCTTAGTGCATTGCCTCAAGGATCATAGCATGTTTGGCTCCTTAACCCTAGGGTTGGGACTTGTGTGAGTGGTTTGAGACCACCAAGAATGCTTGTATTGTATATTATTGCTTTTCTTATTTCAATTACTAACCAAAAGCACAAAAATATGTCACTAACTCTTTTTGTTTTGAAGCTCAAGTGATCATGTGCTCCCATGCTCCTAGGAGGCTCCTAAGCTCAATGGAATGGCTAGATGAAGATGAGAAAAAGCATGACAATGGTCCACAAAGCTCCTAATCATCATATATGTCTCCCAAGTATCTCAATTTACCAATTTGATCAATATAACCCAAGGGGCTTGAGGATTGTTTCCCAAGGAAACCCTAATTTCACTGTGCTTTGACTGTGCCTTGCTCATGAAGCAATCTCAACCTATGATCAAATTTAATAAAGGGAAGTTCTTTCATTTATCATTTTATGCATATATGGGCCTATCTGAGGGCCCTAAATCATTTATTCATCAATATTGGAAGTTTGGCTTTGAAAAGTTGACCAGTCA
This sequence comes from Lathyrus oleraceus, assembly GCF_024323335.1. Classification (NCBI taxonomy): domain Eukaryota; kingdom Viridiplantae; phylum Streptophyta; class Magnoliopsida; order Fabales; family Fabaceae; genus Lathyrus; species Lathyrus oleraceus. Next base: position 22,588,340 of record NC_066582.1, read on the forward strand.
AGTCATCTGACTAAACTGAGCACCATTGAGATATAACTTTTGATGTGTTTGTCAAATGAAGATGATCCCAAGAGACAAACTGTTTGTACGAACCATATAAACAACTATTATGTTCATCAAAAATCCATTTGAAACTTGGAAGGTCATCATTCATTTCAAAACATTATAGGTCATTTTGACTGAAACCTTAATTTTGGGTCAACTTCCCAAGGACCTAACTTCTTTAATTTTTATGATTTTGAGGTCAGACCAAATGCATTGGAAAACTTAAGATGTCTAATTCAAATATTATGTTGGAAACAATTTCATAATCCTTAAATAAATACGTTTGATAATACAAAACATTATAGGTCACTTTGGACCTAAGTCATTGAATTTGAAAAAATGCCAACTTCAAATGCCCATAATGTTTTCATGAAAAATCCAAATGATTAAAAATTTGAGTCTAAATTGATCATCTTGAAATATCTATAACTTTAATGTTGGAGGTTGTTTCATTTGAAGCTTGCATCATTGAAACAGAAGGGCTTGAAGAGGCTTGCTTTTGGTGAAAATTTTCAAAGGGTGACTTAGACATGTTTTGTGCCCAAACTTTCACAGCCAATTTTCACTAATTTCCAAATGCCAAATGAATTTTTTCCCAACATGACTTTTGTTCCTTATTTCAAGGGCTTTCCAACCATTACGCACATTACTTTTTTGGACTTTCCATGTGTGAGTTTCGAAGAGCTTTCTCTTTAGGGTCATTTTTGCATTTCATGTTGTAACTTCATGTGCAAGCTATTTCCATCACAATTGCACGTCCAATTCAATTCCAGTTGATCTCAGCATGGTTTATCACCCATCATTGGGCCTTACATGCGCCTGTACAGGCCCATGCAAGGAAGATTTAAATCCCATGCACACAAGGGAAGCATGATCTCAGCCACATTTCAACTATAAATAAGAGCTCAATCCCATTCATTTTTCAACCAAGTGGAGACCTGAAGTTCTGCAGAATTGAAATCCCAACCCTCACTAAAGGAATTTTCAGATTTCTCTTTCTCTTTCAAGCTTGAAATTCAACATCATTAGTTGATTTTCAAAGCTCAATTCCTTAACCTATCATCTCCATCACACTTCCAGAGCAAAAGCAGATCAAGATCTTGAGGAATTCGTGGCATTTAAAGCTTCATTTCAGAGGTAGAACCTCAAACTTTTTTGATATAGATCTTGCAATTCAATGTGATTTTCTTTGGTTTATGAGGTTTTCTGAAGTCCTCATACTTGAGGCAGGCCAGTGGTGGTCTTAATTTTTCAAATCGTACCACTCTAGTTGACATACCATGATCTTCCATCTCACATTTCTCTCTAAATAGGAAGAGTGAGGATGATCCATGGATACAGTGGTGATATACATCACCTGAGCTTCATTTTGATGTCCTTATTTTTTATTTTCATTGCAAACTTTTTCCCTACGCATGGTGGCCACAATCTGGTACTTCACCGGAGAAGATGGTGGTTTCCACCACCATCACCACGTGGTAGCCTTCCCAGCCCTTGGATTGTGTTTCCACGTTCTAATATGGACCAGTCTTTATGTTTACTTGATTTAATGCAACATGTCACGCGTTTGACTCCAGCGTACCATGCATCCGTGCCTCTGAGCCTTTGATCCATTGCCACGTCAATTAATGAATTGATCTGATGGCTGCGCATTTTTTCTAGTATTCCCATTTTCTTTTAATTTCAGTTAATTCCCTTTATTTTCAAAAATTCATAAATATTTTATTTGAAGTCACAAAAATATGAGACCAATGCCAAAAAAATTCTTGAAAAATCTAGTTTCATATTTTGTTTTTTAATTATTTTTGTGACTTCATTTAATATTTTTTGTGAACTATTTGATTTTTAATACTTTTAATTCATTTTTTATTACTTTCTGATATTTGAAAAATCCAAAAATATTTTCCTAACACCTATGGGTCATGATAAGTCAATGAAAAATAGTCTCATCAATTTCTTATTTGATTTGAGATTTATTTGAGATTTTAATTCATATTGTGTTATTTTTTATTGTTTTTAATTGTTTTAAAATAGCTTCTGATTTCAAAAATTGTTGAGAAAAATTGTCAAGGTTTGTTTGACCATGTTAGACCTGTGAGAATTTAATTGGACTTGTTGAAGTTGATTTGAATTAAATTTGAGGTTTGACCATATTTTGATTATTTTATTTTACATTTATTTTTAAATCAAAAATTACCAAAAAATTATGGTTGACTTGTTGACTTGTAATCCTCATTTCTTTTCTGTTTCGCATTGATTGATGATGACTTGGTTCACATTTGATTAATTGAGTTTGATACTTGAATTCTTTTTCCCTCCATTTCATCTTCATCCCTTTCTTTTCATCATTTGGCCAATGAGTTAATGTCTTATGGTTGGTCTTGACAAATGAGAGGTTTAACCTTCTTTGATCCAAACCAAACTCAACTTGATCCAAGATCAAGTGAGTTGTTTTGTGTCCAAGATAGATTGCTTCTTGGTCAAGCAAAAAACCTAAAGTCCATACAAGGCCCTTCCCCTTTTGTTTTGGCATGGCAAGTTTGTGGAGCTTGGCTTACTAGTCATGATCTCTAACTTGTGTTTAGTTGCCTATAGTTTTATTGATGGGCCTCAGATAGGTGTGACTACTACATTAGTCCACTTACGATTGCTTAACATAGCGCTACATTGTCTTATGACAAACTAACATAACTCCACTAATTACTAACTTTAATTTGAGCATTTAATTTCTTGCCCTTTACTTTAATTCCATTTATTTCTTGCTCATTTATTCATATTGCTTTTCATTTTGCTCACTTGAGCACATATTTTATGTTTATGTCATTTTTCTTTTGCTCATTTGAGGTCATTATTGTATATAAATATATTGTTGTCTTGTGGTTGTTGTGTCTTTGTTTTGTGTGAACCTAATGCAAAAAGGAGAAAGGACTTAGAATTATGACATACTTATGCTTAAAGGAGTTCAAGAGCAACTAGGCATCATGCCTTTAGAATGCTAAACTTGTTGAAGAGCAACTAGGCCTCATGCCTTTAGAATGCTAAATTTCAAAGTTGACTTTATAGGACTTCCTTTCCAAAACTTATTCTTTGTCCATTCCTCTTATTGTGTTGTGAAATTTTTGATGTTTGCTCTTGTGTGATAGGGATTCCATCTTAAGATAGTAAAGAGGACCATTGTCATGAATAGCCAAGTTAAGAGAGGCAAGCCAAATGGAGATCCTAGGAGCTTGAATTCAAATTGTGTGATTGCTTGTTTGTTTGCTAAGTTCAAAGGAAAGGAGCATCTTTAGTCATCTTTATGACTTCAAGAAAAGGAACTCCAAGGGTTTATCTTTCTCCCCTTATCTTTGTATGCTTTAGGACTAGCCCTTCTCTTCTTCTCCTCACTCTAACCAAGCCAAAATCTTTTCTTGCAAACTTTGACTTTGTTTTAAACTAGAAACCTAGGCCTTATACCTTTGACTTTTCAAAATCTTTTCATAAACACTCATTGTGAATGAACTTTCATCCAACTTTGACTTCATTTTGCAAATAAATCTAACTTGTAAATATAACTCACTTCAAGTGGTTTTGTGGTTCCAATGACACCTTTGTTAAAACCTTTTCATAAACATTAGTCATAGGTTTGAGTTATCATAGTGGTTGATGTAAACCTCACCTCATCCTTAGTGATTGGATTATAAGTCTTTCATACTTATTATAGGGTTAACCCCTCACTAGTATGTTGAAGCTCTCCTCACATGGTGGATTGTTGGTTTAGGTTGAGTTTTCTCCCTTTAATAACAAAAGACCTTAAGGCTTTTGATCAAATCAATTCACCAATCTTTGAGATTTTTACCCCGAACTACGAGGTTTTGATCCTTCTTTGTGATGGTACGTAGGCAATGGGTTCATCCATTCAAACAACAAAATTGTAAATATAATATATTCTCCTCTCATCCCCCCAATCGTTTGCACATATTTTCACAAATACCAACCTACAACACATGTTTGCAAAAAGGGTTCTCTTAGAGTACTAAGGATGTTTTGGGTGTATCGCAACCTAAAAAATGGAATGTGAAAAAAAACAACCGGCGAAGAAAGACAGGAGAGTCGCCACCGCGCGTTATTTATCCCAAAGGAGGGAAAGGAAACGCTCGAAGTAAACTTGGAAAAAGGAAAGGACAAGACAGGGTCTCGCAACCAAATCTTGGGTTCGGGAGTCGATTATGCGAAGGGAAGGTATTAGCATCCCTACGCATCCGTAGTACTCTACGGGATCCACTTTTGTAGTTCTTGTCTAAAGGGTGTGGGTTTATCTAATGTGTTATTTACTAAAAAAAAGGGGTCAAAAGAAAATGACTCGCACGGATGTCGCATCCACTGCATACGTATCTCATCTGAATATGAGAATCAGAGTCTTCGTAGCTCGGCTACCTAGGGGTTAAGGGTAATTGTGCTCGCTAAGACATCGCGTCTTATGCCCACGTATCTCATCTGGAATGAGAATCAGAGCAAGCCGTAGTTCGGCTAACTACGGGGTTATGGATTGGATTTTGGACGAACGACGTTACTACGCAATCTACCGGATGCTCGACCTTTGGAGACTTACTCGCCTGTAGTAGAAGGAGTAAACGTGTTCTATGGAGAAGAAAAATCAATGAATTTGTTTGCGTTTGGGATGCTCAGGCAAAAGGGAAATCCTAGACGAAGGAACCTGTAAAAAAAATAAACACACAAAAACATTGCCTCCTATCGAGGTTTTCCAGCTAGGAAAACGGTAAAAATACGGGAAAATGTAAAAGTACCACACGGATAAAGATCCGAAGTAACAGTAATTAACGGAACAAGGAAACCCTGAGATCCTCCCAAGCTAACACCATCAAAGAAAGTGAGTCAGTACAGGTACTCGGAATGAAACCTCCAGGCGGTATCCCACAAATAAAGTGGAACACCAGGCAAACCATCTCTGCAAGAGTCATATGAACCCTCACAAAACAAAACTCAACAAACAGGTTAGAGAAACAAAATAGGGTAACCAAGAGTTGCCCCCAAATCAAAATGTAACCACATGAATCATGCCCTTTCAATTCACAAAAAGCTCACAAAAAGCAACCAAGGGTAGGAGGCCTAAACCTCTTGTCAAACACATGCATCAAAAGGGTATCAAATTCACCCATAATACCTCATACATTTAAAGCATTCAAATTAAAGGCATAAAGATGATGGATATAGGGCAAACCTGATTGGAGAGCTTGATTGAAATTGAGTTGCACCCGTGAGGTTTACAAAACAATCTTTAGGGTTTATGTGAGGCAGAGGTGATTCTGTGCAGTTGAGATCCCTTCAGGGTTTGGAGGCTGCTCTGAGTTCTCTGTCAGGTTTCTCTCCAGGTTTTGTCCCAAGGAAACCTCAGAGTGTTTTGCTTCTCTTCCTTTTTCTGTCTGTTTTGTTTCAATGAAACTCTAGTATTTATAGCCTAATATTGGTAGCTTAGTGGGCTTTTGAGAGAGGTCCAAGTCTGAGATTTTTTCCTTTTATTTTATTTATTTATTTATTTATTTAATTATTATTATTATTTTTTTCGTTTTTTTTTTTTTTTTTTTCGTTTTTTTTTTTTCATTTTTTTTTCTTCGTTTTTTTTTTAAATAAAGTTTCTTGGATCTGATTCTGATTGACATGATGAAATGCAATATGAAATGTTAAATGACCTAAAAATGAATGCATGAATGAGGAGGGCAAATTTTGGGGTGTTACAGTTGCCCCTATTCGATCATCAGCTAACCCGAGCAGGGTGAAAGCGAACAGCTTATCAGACAAACAGGGTGAGCTGTGATTGAATACCAAAGACAGACCGATAATTTGCGCTCCGAGAACACCACAAAAATGTTGAAATACACCGCGCTGTTTATTTTTCTTCCGATCCTCTGGCTGAATCTGAATCAGTCTTCTGACTTAATCTGGAGTTTCGATCCTCTGGCTGAATCTATACTCAATTTAGTCCTCTAGTTGGATGTTAATTTTGATCCTCGGGCTGGATACGGTTTTAATCTTCTGGCTAGATCTTCTTCGATCTTCTGGCTAGATCTCCTTTGTTTCGATTCTCTGGCTGAATCTATTTCCTTTGATTCTCTAGCTGAATCTACTTCGATCTTCTTGCTAGATCTGGATTGTTTCGATTCTCTGGCTGAATCTATTTTCTTTGATTCTCTGGCTGAATCTACTTCGATCTTCTGGCTAGATCTGAATTATTTCGATTCTCTGGTTGAATCTATTTCTGGTCTTCGGGCTAGACCTGACTTCGATCTTCTGGCTAGATCTTCTTCGATCTTCTGGCTAGATCTGAATTGTTTCGATTCTCTGGCTGAATCTATTTCGATCTTCTGGCTAGATCTGAATTGTTTCGATTCTCTGGCTGAATCTATCTATTTTTCGGTCTTCGGGCTAGACCTGACTTTGATCTTCCGGCTAGATCTGGATTGTTTTGATGATAAATTCCCATCATCAGGATCTCGCATCTGGGGCATGCGCTGGTTGACCCTCTTTCGAAATCTACAGTCTTCATGTTAGATATGCAGCTTCGAGAATATCCCACTTTTGGGCTTCGTACATATTCTTCAGGCTAGAACATGTTATAACGACTCTTCGATTAGACTTTGTTTTTTTAATGCGATCCGCGGGCTGGATCCTCTTGTAGGTTGATTTTCTGTTGAGCTGTCAATCTATTCCTCCAGCTGGCTTGCTGGGGAAATAATGCTCGTAGTTGACTCTCTGGCTGAATCTTCGAAATGACCCTCAGGCTGGATCTCTGGAAAACGATTCTCAGGCTGAATCTTCGAAATGACCCTCATGCTGGGTCACACACACACTTGATCCTCTGGCCGAATCTCATGACTTTGGTTGTAAAGTAATTTTTCAGTCTGCTTTGAAGAACCTGTTTATCAGCTTATGTGTATGTTTGATATGCATGCAAATGCAAATGCAAATGTTATGCATGGTGCAAAAGAAAAAAGAAATCTGCTTGGGGAAGCAACTCTGGAAGGGAGCGAATCGCTGTATCAATCCTTGAATGCTATGTGGGGAACAATCCGTCTGCCGGGACCGGGGAGCCACCGAAAATAAATCGGCCTTTTTTGAAAAGTTGACCTTGCTGGGGAAGTATAAACTATGGAAACTTTGCTTGGCGAGGCTCTGCGAGGAGAGTCTGTGAGGAAAGCACTTCCTGGGGAAATGTCGTAGGAATCGACCTTTGCTGGGGATATGAACTTGCTAATCGTCCTCAGGCTGGGGATTAAAACAAATCTGTTAAAAAATAATCTGCTGGGGACGAGATGAACACTGGGAACACCACCCTCTTGTCTGTTGGGTATGCGACAACTCCGCTGTTGCTGGGAAGATACAGTCTGGCACTGTCGACTCCGCTGGGGATATACAGTCTGGATACTGTCAACTCTACTGGGGAACCTGCTCTGCAGAGGAGAGGCTTTGTCAACCGCTTGGGGGTGAGGATTCATGACTTGGCATCCGGTTCCTGTGACCTGTAACCAAAAAATACACGTATGCCCCGGGGAATTACTCGGTTTGAATTCACTGTCTGGGATTAAGCACATTCAAAGCAATTTTGACTGTTTTCCTGCGCAAGTCATCTGCAAAAGCCACCATTACATTCAGATGCAATATGTTTCCTCAAGAATTCAGACATCTTTTGCAAACAAACTTGTCGTACCCTAAATTTTGACCACCTTTTCATTTTTATTTTTAGCCGACACTAACACATCCAGAGCATACCAGTCATCTGGTCAAATGACCTAAAAAGTCAAAAGGAGACCATTCTGATTTTTAGTTCTTCTTAGGAGTTGATTTTAGTTTATAGGTATTGTTTAGACTTTTCCAAATAATATAATTTGTAGGAGTATGCTAAAAAAATGGGGTTTTACCGTTAAAAACATTTTTTTAGGAAAAATAAATAGGATTAGCAATTATAATATTATATTTCATTAGATTATACTATTTAGAAAGTAATTAAATATAAATATTATATTAGGGTGTTATTTATTTAAATGAAATTATAGATTAATAGTTTATGAGTTCTTTTATATTATTAAAAATTAGGCAAAAAGATTAGTTATTATTGGCTATTGAAAATATTTTAGTGTTTAAACTATTATAAAACTGTTTGTTTTTATTTAAATATTTAGAAGTATCATTTCTTTTTAGATGAGTTCAAGGGTGTAGTGGGTGGTAGAGTAAGTTTAAGGAGTTATTTATTAGTGTGAAAATGTCATGTGTTCGAATCCCATTTCTTGACTTTTTTATTTTTTAAGAATAGTTTTCTTCTCTTTTTTAAAAAAAAAATCACAAACAAAAAAAAATCTCTCTCTCTTTTTTTTCTCCAGAATCTACTCATTATTAATATCTTCATATGATATTTTAAAGAAAAAATCATATTTGCATCAAATTTCACATCTTTCGAATTTAACACACTTTCCTTGTGCATCACATAAATTTTCTTAATTTAGGATTAAGTTTATGATCAATATATAAATCATTTGAAAATATTCACTAATGTTATTGTTGGAATAAGTCCAAAAAAGGAAGAATAGATATAGCACTTCACTCATCATCACCAATATCAAAAGAAAAAATCATTTTTTTCCAAATTCACAATCACATACTTTCATATCTCAAACGTATCTCCTTCAAATTGCAGAGCAAATCGAAAAATTCAAGATCCAAATGTCAAATATTCATTAATCATAATAATACTAAATCAATTCTAAATTGGTATGAAATCAAATCACATAGAAGATCAATCGGAAATCAATTAAATTGAATTCTCAAACTTAATATTTCTACTATAAAAGAAGGAGTTGTAAGAAGAGAAAGGGGAAGGAATTGATTCATAGTACAAAAATCCCACCGGTTCTAATAACATTCCATTAACAACATCACGACCGTGCCGGAGAAAAAACGGAATGCGAGCATAACCCACCAACTACAACACCGTCATCAAGAAACTGCTGCCGAAAACGCCGACGCCTCCACCGCACAGTTGCCCTCACAGATCTGCACACATACATCTCATTACCGACCACCACCAACACCGACAACCTCGGCGCACGCTGTAAACTACCTTAGATCCGATCGCCACCGGTCACTGGAGCACCTCCATCCATCCAGATCTGGCAGGTTGTCTTCCTCTCCGGTCAGCACCTCTCACTATGTCTCACGCTTTCACTCTCCCTGTATTTGTCTCTCTTTCATTTTCTTTATTTTCATTCTGAGATCTTTGCTTTTAACATGTTGAGTATGGTTAACAATATATATATTTTATATGTGGAGTATTGTTTCATTGTTATTAAACGTATGAATGTGATATAGAAAAAAAAAGGCTATGCATATCTAATATTTTCCCGTACGTCATATACTGCTAGTTGTAGTAGATGGATAAAATGAGGTACTCCATTAGATCTAATTTTATTCCATTATTTATCTAGTTGTTAAAGAAACCATTAACTATTAACATTATTAGTTAGGACATTATCATTAGTAATTATTTAATTATGGCATGATATATATTAATTATTTAAAATTATTATTTGAGTGAATTAGGATTTTATCCATTGACTTTAGACCCTCTCCATTTACCATTACTCAAACCCAATTATATACCTCCCTTATTCGTTTTGATTTAATTTTTTTTAGTTAATTAACTTAAGCGTTTAATCTTAATTTGTAGTTTTAATTTAAATGATTAATTACTGTACTTAATTTACAAAGTGATAACATTTTTTAAAAGATACAAAAAATATATATTTAGTTTAATATTAGATAAGTAGGGAAATAATGGAATTAAAGATTTAAATTAAGTGTCAGGGGTTAATCTTAGAACAATTAGGTATATTGAAATTATGGGTTAATTCTTGAAAAATGGGTTAATATAAATAATAAAAAAACATTGGGTTAATTATGGGATATTGACTAAATTTGGAAAATCAGGGTTAACCTATGGGACAATTTTAGGGATAATACGAGATAAAGTTCAGGGATAATTTCTAGGAATTTTCAAAGGATAAAATTATGGGATAAAATTAGGGATAATATGGGATAAAATTTAGGGATAATTTCTAGGATTTTAAGGGATTTAAATTAGGGATAACGTTGGGATAGAGGATATATCTTATTACATTCTATTTAATTTTCTTAATTAAATTAAACTATATTTTCAAATCAAATGGGAGAAGGACATGAGATACAAACATGGGATAAAGTTCTAGGAATTTTCAAGGGGTAAAATTATGGACAAAATTAGGGATAAGGGTTATGTCTAAATATTCGATTCTAATCACTAATTTATTTTCTTAAATAAATTAAATATTTTTATTTTATAACACAACATGGGATAAAATCTATAACGATTGTTAGGGATAAAATTGGGATAAGAGATATATCTTATTACATCTAAATTAATTTATTTTTATCAATTAAATTAAATTATATTTTTAAAAATAAGGGATAAAAACATGTATAAAATTCTATAACAATTTCAAGGGATAAAAACAAGAGATAAAATTTATGGGATAAAATCATGAGATAATTTTAGGGATAAAAAATCAGGGATAAATTTTTATGGTTTTTAGGGATAAATAATCGGGATAAGGAATATGATATTTTGTTACTTTATAATCATATAATATTGTTATGGGTTATTTTCTGAAATTAAAATAATCATCATATTTTTGTAAATTAACTAAGGGATAAGATCGGGATAAGGGATATATCATATGACATCTTATTTAATTTTATTAATCAAATTAAATTATATTTTTCAATCAAATGGGACAAGTATATGGGATAAAACTCTAAGGTTTTCAAGGGTTAAATGAGGGATAAAATCGGGATAAAGGATTATGTCTAATATTCTAGTATAATCACTAATTTATTTTTTTAAATAAATTAAATATTATCTTTACAAATAATCAAGGGATAAAATCAAATTCGACGCACTTCAAACTATAAGTCCTCTACCTTAGTGTATTGAGGCATTTTCTTAAAATCAATCACTTCTCCGCCCCCGATGCGTGAGAATTTTTAAGGGATAAAAACAATCAACAAACAACTTTTTTCTACCAGAACTACGGGACTCTGATCCTTCAATGAACTTGGAGGTACGTAGGCATAGAGTTGTAAACTCTAGCGAGTACAATAATCAAAAACATTTTTAAGTTTTCCTTTCTTAGTTAATCAATTTTCTTTTAAATGAGAAAATAATTTTCAATAAATAGATAAATAATTAAACAATTAACAAATATTAAAGCAAACTTTCCTTATAAACACACTAACCCTCGAACAAAAGGAGGATCCCATTGAGTACAATGGAGGTAAGGGGTGCCTAACACCTTCCCCTTACTTAACTGACTCCCGAACCCAGTATCTCACCTTTAACTTATAGGTTTTATCATTATTTCCCTGTTCCTTAGGAACGAATAAAGGATGGTGGCGACTCTGTCATTTTTCCAGCCGCAACAGCTGGCGACTCTGCTGGGGAATATTTATACTTTCCCTAAAGAGAGTCCATCCTAACCTTGGGTTTTAGGGTTGTGCTTGTTTCTATGTGTATTTGCTTTCCTTTATTTATATTTATTTATTTATTTATTCACTTTATTCTTTATTATATTATTATGCCTGTCATATCATATTGATTGGGATTTTCAAAGGTGTGAAGTCAAAACCCAGGCTTGAGAAAAAATATAAACTTAAGTAAGGGGTCGTCCTGTCTCGGCCACCGGGGTTTTCATCCCGTGGGGTCTTTGATGACGATTCCGCCCAGAATAGATCAATTCAAAAGGGTTGTCATGAGAAGGCCAGCACTTCTTCATGATAAAACTTTGAGTTCGGTCCATGACTCTGGGGACCTCTTCTAGAACCCTTTTAACTTAGGGTGACCTTATGTTATCAACCTGCAAAGGTTGTTACTAGGTCCCTCCTAGACGAGACTTATCCCAAAGGCTTACCGTAGGAAGGCTTGCTCTTTCTCATGGTAAAACAAGGGTATAATCAATTACTCTAGAGCTATCATCCTACAAAAACTTTATATCCTACAAGTGAGGGGATTGGGTAGTCTAAGCCTAAATCTGATATATCATAAGGAGTCTACCCTTAACTAGGTCATGCTTGCATATTATCTTACATGTCTCAAAACTGTTTGGGTTTCCCATGCCAACTATTATCCCTATCTATAAGGAACCTTCTTAAACAAGGTGTCCTTATATTCGACATTATCCTTAAACCCATATGTGGGTTCTATATCCATCATAATCCCTAAACCTGTGTGGGTTCTCCTATCATTCATTATCCTAATGTGACACTTGCATTGAATCTAAAAGAAAACCTTTTAGCATACCTTCAAAGTAAAAAATAAAAATATTTTTGGATACCCATGCATTTTTGTGCATTTGCATACATACATATACATTTGCATATCCTTTCCGCTTTCTCCCCTATCCAGCTAGCAAGTCTCCCGATGCTCGCAAATGAACTTGCCACATGTCTCAAGAAGAGAAAGTACCATTTAAGAGAGAAGGTAACCCTTTTCCTTGCAAGCCACCGACCTATCCAATGCTTTAAATACAACGAACCTGGATGATGTCACCGTAACAAGGTCTGCAACAATATCTTCTTCGGCTGCAACCCATGCGCCTCATTAATCACAACAAAGGAAGCTTGGAAGGAAATTGGATCCTATACTAACGTCTCATGACTTAATTAGAGATGCCCTAGTAGGACTACAACCGAATGATCTCTCTCCTCGTCTATACCCTAAAGGTCATTGCGAGAATGCCAGATGTGAGCACAAAGTACAAAACCTACAATTGACTTTCAAAGAAGGAGTCCCATTGGTGAACGATCACCCTTACTTTAACAAAGTGCAAGAACATTAAAAAGCATCCCCTAAAGATAGTGGATCAACAATGAAGCTCATCCCTGGGATCAAAAGACTCTATCAGTTCCAGTTGTAATTTCTTTTTTGCTAAGTGGTTTTTGTATTAAAAGTTGTACTCTTTGGAAATAATTTTAGTAAAATGAGCATGCATGTTTTTGAAATCAATCCATTCATTTACACTCTTTCTTATGCCATCATGAAAATAAAAATAAAAATCAATCAAACCTTTTATTTTCACTTCTCACCTATTAACAAACTTATGAGGAGAATGAAATAAAATAACTAAATTTTGCTGACTATGCTTTTAATAGTAAGACCTGGATGATGATGTAAGGCATTGTTTCACTTCCCAACACTGGAGAAATAAGGAGATAATCCGTAGTCAACCCCCTCGAGCCAGAAGTTGGTGTTTCTTTTTCTATTCATAAAAACCCTTAATATTAACCAGGGGCAGGGTAGTTTCAATTAAGTCAATGATGCATTCTAGTCTCAAGAGAACTATTCCATAATCACATCAGTAAGAGGTTCAAGCAACATCTTCCTTACACCATTCAACATCGAGGAAGCAATGAGGACAAAGCTAGGAATAGCTAACATGGCAGTCACAACCTTCAAAATCAAAAGTAAATATCACAAGATTTGTTTCAAAAAAGAAGCCCACTAAGTCAAAAAGAAAACCTAAAAATTTGACTTAGGCAAAAGTTAGGGCATCATGTTTAAAAAAAAGCCCGCTAAGTCAAAAACCAAAACGGAGTTGACTTAGGCAAAAGTTAAGGCATCCCGATGGACCAGAATTCAAAAGAATTGGTCCATGCAAAAATAGGGATTAAAAAGCAAAAAAAACGGAAAAAGCTTGTAAGTGAAAGTAAGTGACTGCCACCTCAAGAATCTTATCAGTACTTGAATCATTACATCTACCTCCATCATTGTCTATCAAAATTCTCTTGCAGACTAAATGCATTTGTTGAATTAATTGGATTTAGGAATGAAGATCATCAAGGAGAAGGGGTGGGATAAAATTAAAATTTGAGCCTTATATCTTTTGTTTCATAAACCCTGAACCAGGCCACGTTATAACATTTAAAAGTCCTAATTGAAGCTAGGTTCACTATGAAAGCATACTCAGCAAAATCGTTAAACTAACTCCAAATGTTTGTTAAATCATTGATAACCATCTTGTTTTATCATATTTTCACATCTTCATTTGTGCCAACCTCGTGGCCAGATATCATTTGTATACACCATATCCATTTTCCATAACAATTTTCGATTTCAGAAACTCGCATGAGCATGATGTTAGAATTACTTTTCAAAGAGAACATTTTTCTCACAAATCAATACTTAGCATCAAGGAAATTTCAGCAATAGTCTGATCAAAGGCGAATAGTTTCAAGACACTAGAGGCAAGTCATCTAAGGATCCTTCTAATTAGGAGAAAATCCTTATAATCATAGGGGCACATCATCTGAAGATCCTATTGATTAGAGGATAAACCTTTCAATATTTGATACACCTATGTCAAAACACCCACATGACCTTAATAATCATGGGAAGACTCTTTCAAGACTCTCATACTGGGGCATACCAACTCAGGGGCATATTGAGGCCAATCACTCCAAAAAGTCATCCAATCTGGGGCATACTTTTCAAAGATTCAAATACTGGGGCAATTCATATAAAGGTCATATCACAGCATTGTGAGATCCAAGTTCCTTCTCAGGACACTCCTCCAGACCCTAATAATCAGGGACAAACTTTTCAAGATTTAAATGTCGGGGTAGTTCATATCAAAGTCATACCATAGCATGGTGGGATCCAATTTCCTTTTTAGGAAACTCTTTCAAGAAGGCCTACAAATAAGGGCAATACCCTCCAAGGCTCAATCAATATGGGACAGACCGCCGCAAGGCTTAATCAAAAGAAACTGCTCCAAAAAATGGTTCATCAGGGGCATATCATTCTAAGGGTCGATTAGTCAAAGACGGATCTCTCCAAGGCTAAAATTACGGCATGACGTCTCAAGTGAATGGTATGGCTAAGTCACTTCAAATTCATATTGACATGAATTTCTTCAAAGACCTAACAGACAGGGGCAACTATGGGATACTGCAGGGACAATCCCTCTCAATACTTTCAAGATGCATGTACAACATCTATCATAGATCAACAATCGTCAAGTTTCAAACGGGTATCGGGAAGCCATGCTAGCGTAACACCCTACCACCTTTTGACAAAATAACTTGGTTACACAAAAAACCTCTCTAATCCCTAACAATCCACGACCCATCACAGGGGCACTTGTGGAAACATTCAAATCATTGTCATGCATTAATCATGTCACTACGCTCTAGCGTCAAACCATTCATATCATCTCATTCATATAGCACATTCCCATATCATGAACCTAACATCTACGCATGCCCAATCTTACTTGGCACCACACAAAAGCCTAATCTTACTTGGCACCTATATCATAAAAGCCCAACCTCATTTGACATTCACCCTAAAAGCCCAACTTTGATTGGCATCTCACAAAAGCCCAACCTTGCTTGGCACTCAGTACCTATAATTGGCCCAATCTTCAGCGGTGCAGCCCGAGACTAATACATCATGTGCATCAATCATTGCATTAATACATCATATCACGCGTAGCATATCCATTAATGTGGATCATTATACCATGCAAACACTAAACATGCATAAATGACACAGCATAGCATGCATACATAACATAGATACATAACACAGACTGAGACTCAAGACTCATCGTGAGAGTATGGATATCCTCAGCTAATCGGTGATAGATCTCAGTCCAAGCTTCTCTCGAGCTATTTTTTCATTGTACACCCAGTGGGTTGGTCTTAAGGATAATCCCGCAGTAAGTATCCTTGGAGCTCATTTTCCAAGCAGAAAATACTTAGCAGCATTGTCCCCAGTATGCCCTAATGGTATACAATTCCTTCACCAGATCCTTGCAGGGATTTCTTAGGGATTTCTCCAACACCTGCGCTCCTTAGGGAACCTCGCCTGGAAGCATATTCCCTAGTAGACAGTTATCTTACGTGACACCAGTCTTCCCCATTAGGGACATTGAGTTCTTTTGTCAATCTACTTTTATTCACGTCTTCTTAGAGAACTCCTCAATAAGAGTTCTATTACCATTGTCACTTTGGTTCTTACACCACTGTTCACTTTGGTTCTTACACTATTTCCACTCAGTCACTTCGGCTCTTACACCGTTGTCACGTACTCACTTTGGTTTTTACGTCGTTTTCATCCACTCATTTTGGTTTTTACACTGTTTATCAATTCATTTGTACGGTTTCTTATACCGTTTGTCATTTCTGATTACGGTTCTTCTACCGTTGTTACTTCTTTTAGTTCTTATACCACTATCACTACTCTCGGGGTTTTACAACAATGATAATTTATTTAGCATTGGTTCTTATATCGAGGATGATTGAATTCTCAATCCCCAACTATACAAGTATAACTCCAAGCAAGAATGCTTATTGGGCTTCCCCAATAAGTAACCATCTCCATAGAGCCTTTTCAATAAAGGACTTTCCTAACAAACTCACTCACCGTGAGTCGTCAAAGAAATCTATCTAGTAATCGATCATCCTGAATGATCGTTATCAACTATTGAGCGGGTATTCACCTCTTACCTCTCAAGCTTATTAACCTATCCCACACAAGGGATATGTTCCATCAAATGCACCAGGGTTTTATCAAAGGGTTACACCGGGGTTTTTCAAGGGGTTCCACCAAGGGTTTCATCAAAGAGTTTTTACCAGGAGTTCCATTAGGGGTTTCATCAAAAGTATAAAGGATTTTCATCAATGGGTTCTATCAAGGGATTTTATCAAAGGAGTTTTATCAAAGAGGTTCAATCAAGGGGTTTTCATCAGAGATTATTCGCCGAGGGTTCACTAGGGTTTTACCAAGAAGTTTCAACAAAGTGTTAATATCAAAGGGGTTTCATCATGGATTTATCAAAGGGGTTTCACCAGAATTTTTTATCAAAGGGTGCCGCCAGAATTTTATCAAGGGATTTTATCAAAAGGATTTTTTCAAGGGACTTTATCAAAAGGGTTTATCAGGAATGTCATCAAAAGATTCCATCAAGGGGTTCTTCCAGAATTTTACCAAGGGGTTTCATCCAGAGTGATCGGGGTATCAGTAGAGTACTACCCAATTCCCGTAAAATGATCGGATGATCATGGGAATCATATGCCAGTTTCACCTGGAAGGGTTAAGATTGATCAAAAAGGGTTTCATCAAAGGTATTAAGGGTTTCATCATGGTTTTATAAAAGGGTTCCACTAGGATTCCACCAGGTTTACACTGTGGGTTTCACTAAGGATTTCATCAGGGGTTTCATCAAAGGATTCTATCAGGAGTTTCATCAAGGGGTTCTATCAAGGGTTTTACCAGATTTCTACCAAGGGGTTTCATCAAGGGATTTCATCAAAAGGGGTTTATAAAGAGTTTCATCTAGGGATTCCTTCTGGTGTTTTATCAAAGGGTTTATATCAAAGGGTTTTGATCAAAATATTATCCACAGGGTTTCACCAAAAAGGTTCAACAAAGGTTATTATCAAGGGTTCTATCAGACTATTATTAAAGGGGTTTCACCAGATTTTCATCAAGGGATTCCACCAGATTCTCATTAAGGGGTTCTACCAGAATTTTATCGAAGTGGGTTTCATCCAGAGTAATCAAGGTATCACTAAAGTCCAACCAGATTCCAACAACATGATTCGATGATCATAGGAATCGTGTGCAAGTTTCACACGGTGAGGTTGAAACTGATCAAAAGGGATTAATCCAAGGGTTTCATCAGGGATTTGTCAAAGGATTTCATTAGGATCTCATCGTCATGAGTCCCATCAAAAGTTGTATCAGGGGTTTCACCAGGAATTTCGCAAGGGATTTTTTTAGGAGTTCTATCAGGGGTTCTACCAAGGTTTTATCAAACAACGATCAGAGGATCGTCAGAGTCCTACGTAATATCAGTAACATGATCGTATGATCATAGGAATTATATACAAATTTCACCCATATGGGTTGAAATTAATCACCAAGGTATTATTGGGGTTCCATCAAAGGTTGGTATGGATGCCAATAGAGCATCAAGGATTGTTCAATCATTGCGTATTCCCATAATCTACTGACTACGTGGTCAAAATTAGGGTCTCTCTCTATATTTAATCATCTTCCACCATGAGAAGATGAAGGCTCAACGTCATCATCCTCTCAGTTTGAAGCTGATTAAATAGGGGCAGCTGTCGTACCCTAAATTTTGACCACCTTTTCATTTTTATTTTTAGCCGACACTAACACATCCAGAGCATACCAGTCATCTGGTCAAATGACCTAAAAAGTCAAAAGGAGACCATTCTGATTTTTAGTTCTTCTTAGGAGTTGATTTTAGTTTATAGGTATTGTTTAGACTTTTCCAAATAATATAATTTGTAGGAGTATGCTAAAAAAATGGGGTTTTACCGTTAAAAACATTTTTTTAGGAAAAATAAATAGGATTAGCAATTATAATATTATATTTCATTAGATTATACTATTTAGAAAGTAATTAAATATAAATATTATATTAGGGTGTTATTTATTTAAATGAAATTATAGATTAATAGTTTATGAGTTCTTTTATATTATTAAAAATTAGGCAAAAGATTAGTTATTATTGGCTATTGAAAATATTTTAGTGTTTAAACTATTATAAAACTGTTTGTTTTTATTTAAATATTTAGAAGTATCATTTCTTTTTAGATGAGTTCAAGGGTGTAGTGGGTGGTAGAGTAAGTTTAAGGAGTTATTTATTAGTGTGAAAATGTCATGTGTTCGAATCCCATTTCTTGACTTTTTTATTTTTTAAGAATAGTTTTCTTCTCTTTTTAAAAAAAAAATCACAAACAAAAAAAAATCTCTCTCTCTTTTTTTTCTCCAGAATCTACTCATTATTAATATCTTCATATGATATTTTAAAAAAAAATCATATTTGCATCAAATTTCACATCTTTCGAATTTAACACACTTTCCTTGTGCATCACATAAATTTTCTTAATTTAGGATTAAGTTTATGATCAATATATAAATCATTTGAAAATATTCACTAATGTTATTGTTGGAATAAGTCCAAAAAAGGAAGAATAGATATAGCACTTCACTCATCATCACCAATATCAAAAGAAAAATCATTTTTTTCCAAATTCACAATCACATACTTTCATATCTCAAACGTATCTCCTTCAAATTGCAGAGCAAATCGAAAAATTCAAGATCCAAATGTCAAATATTCATTAATCATAATAATACTAAATCAATTCTAAATTGGTATGAAATCAAATCACATAGAAGATCAATCGGAAATCAATTAAATTGAATTCTCAAACTTAATATTTCTACTATAAAAGAAGGAGTTGTAAGAAGAGAAAGGGGGAAGGAATTGATTCATAGTACAAAAATCCCACCGGTTCTAATAACATTCCATTAACAACATCACGACCGTGCCGGAGAAAAAACGGAATGCGAGCATAACCCACCAACTACAACACCGTCATCAAGAAACTGCTGCCGAAAACGCCGACGCCTCCACCGCACAGTTGCCCTCACAGATCTGCACACATACATCTCATTACCGACCACCACCAACACCGACAACCTCGGCGCACGCTGTAAACTACCTTAGATCCGATCGCCACCGGTCACTGGAGCACCTCCATCCATCCAGATCTGGCAGGTTGTCTTCCTCTCCGGTCAGCACCTCTCACTATGTCTCACGCTTTCACTCTCCCTGTATTTGTCTCTCTTTCATTTTCTTTATTTTCATTCTGAGATCTTTGCTTTTACATGTTGAGTATGGTTAACAATATATATATTATTTATATGTGGAGTATTGTTTCATTGTTATTAAACGTATGAATGTGATATAGAAAAAAAAAGGCTATGCATATCTAATATTTTCCCGTACGTCATATACTGCTAGTTGTAGTAGATGGATAAAATGAGGTACTCCATTAGATCTAATTTTATTCCATTATTTATCTAGTTGTTAAAGAAACCATTAACTATTAACATTATTAGTTAGGACATTATCATTAGTAATTATTTAATTATGGCATGATATATATTAATTATTTAAATTATTATTTGAGTGAATTAGGATTTTATCCATTGACTTTAGACCCTCTCCATTTACCATTACTCAAACCCAATTATATACCTCCCTTATTCGTTTTGATTTAATTTTTTTTAGTTAATTAACTTAAGCGTTTAATCTTAATTTGTAGTTTTAATTTAAATGATTAATTACTGTACTTAATTTACAAAGTGATAACATTTTTTAAAAGATACAAAAAATATATATTTAGTTTAATATTAGATAAGTAGGGAAATAATGGAATTAAAGATTTAAATTAAGTGTCAGGGGTTAATCTTAGAACAATTAGGTATATTGAAATTATGGGTTAATTCTTGAAAAATGGGTTAATATAAATAATAAAAAACATTGGGTTAATTATGGGATATTGACTAAATTTGGAAAATCAGGGTTAACCTATGGGACAATTTTAGGGATAATACGAGATAAAGTTCAGGGATAATTTCTAGGAATTTTCAAAGGATAAAATTATGGGATAAAATATAGGGATAATATGGGATAAAATTTAGGGATAATTTCTAGGATTTTAAGGGATTTAAATTAGGGATAACGTTGGGATAGAGGATATATCTTATTACATTCTATTTAATTTTCTTAATTAAATTAAACTATATTTTCAAATCAAATGGGAGAAGGACATGAGATACAAACATGGGATAAAGTTCTAGGAATTTTCAAGGGGTAAAATTATGGACAAAATTAGGGATAAGGGTTATGTCTAAATATTCGATTCTAATCACTAATTTATTTTCTTAAATAAATTAAATATTTTTATTTTATAACACAACATGGGATAAAATCTATAACGATTGTTAGGGATAAAATTGGGATAAGAGATATATCTTATTACATCTAAATTAATTTATTTTTATCAATTAAATTAAATTATATTTTAAAAATAAGGGATAAAAACATGTATAAAATTCTATAACAATTTCAAGGGATAAAAACAAGAGATAAAATTTATGGGATAAAATCATGAGATAATTTTAGGGATAAAAAATCAGGGATAAATTTTTATGGTTTTAGGGATAAATAATCGGGATAAGGAATATGATATTTTGTTACTTTATAATCATATAATATTGTTATGGGTTATTTTCTGAAATTAAAATAATCATCATATTTTTGTAAATTAACTAAGGGATAAGATCGGGATAAGGGATATATCATATGACATCTTATTTAATTTTATTAATCAAATTAAATTATATTTTTCAATCAAATGGGACAAGTATATGGGATAAAACTCTAAGGTTTTCAAGGGTTAAATGAGGGATAAAATCGGGATAAAGGATTATGTCTAATATTCTAGTATAATCACTAATTTATTTTTTTAAATAAATTAAATATTATCTTTACAAATAATCAAGGGATAAAATCAAATTCGACGCACTTCAAACTATAAGTCCTCTACCTTAGTGTATTGAGGCATTTTCTTAAAATCAATCACTTCTCCGCCCCCGATGCGTGAGAATTTTTAAGGGATAAAAACAATCAACAAACAACTTTTTTCTACCAGAACTACGGGACTCTGATCCTTCAATGAACTTGGAGGTACGTAGGCATAGAGTTGTAAACTCTAGCGAGTACAATAATCAAAAACATTTTTAAGTTTTCCTTTCTTAGTTAATCAATTTTCTTTTAAATGAGAAAATAATTTTCAATAAATAGATAAATAATTAAACAATTAACAAATATTAAAGCAAACTTTCCTTATAAACACACTAACCCTCGAACAAAAGGAGGATCCCATTGAGTACAATGGAGGTAAGGGGTGCCTAACACCTTCCCCTTACTTAACTGACTCCCGAACCCAGTATCTCACCTTTAACTTATAGGTTTTATCATTATTTCCCTGTTCCTTAGGAACGAATAAAGGATGGTGGCGACTCTGTCATTTTTCCAGCCGCAACAAAACTGATAAATGAAAAGTAAAGAGGCTTTTTAACTGAATTATTCGACTTTTGTTGGTTGAAAAATTTGTGCCAGGAATAGGCGAGTACATCAGGAAGCTGATCCTTGGAAAGAGGCGATCGCTATAAATTGAACAAGCGAAACTATCCTAATGGCAATGTGGAAACGGGGTCCCACCGAGTTTCGACTCTGCTATTGCTCGTATGTCCTCAAGACGCTCTGCTCATCTTGCTTTCTGAAATGGATGATTAGTCGATCTTTTACCTTCGAAGATTGCCGGATTGAATGAAACAGTGATATAACACGGATGAACTCAGATCGCAGTTATTCGCTTATTCCCTAACTTTTGCGTGGACCGCCCTTTTGGGTTTTCAATCCACCGGGATACCCTTTTTTGCCTGGACTATTCTTTTTACTGTCCAGCGGGTCTATTTTATGCGAAGTATTTTTTAACTGCGTCTGAGTTGACAGGGGACGGGAAGTCTTCGCCATCCATGGTTGTTAGCATCAGAGCTCTGCCAGAGAAAACTCTTTTAACCACGTATGGACCCTCGTTGTTCGGTGTCCATTTTCCCCTGTGATCTGTGTTGGGACGAAGAATTCTTTTGAGTACCAATTCACTGACTCGATACTCCCGAGGGCGCACTTTCTGATCAAACGCTCTCTTCGTCCGTCTCTGATATAGCTGGCCATGGAATATAGCTGCTAGTCTCTTTTCCTCAACTAGGCTTAACTGATTGTATCGAGAACGGACCCATTCTGATTCGTCCGGCTTCATTGTTGGTGTAGGGAAAAGTTATTCTGGCACAAAATGGCATATGAACCCCCTCCGGTGTGATCAGCACTGCACCAACTCCGCGACCATTGACGTTGACCGCCCCATCAAACATCATAATCCATTTGGATTCAGGGTCAGGCCCCTCCTCCGGGAGTGGTTCCTCACAATCTTTCGATTTGAGAAACATGATGTCCTCATCAGGAAAGTCGAACCTCATAGGTTGGTAATCATCAATCGGTTGCGAGGCAAGATAGTCTGACAAGACACTTCCTTTGATGGCTTTTTGTGAAGTGTATTGGATGTCATACTCTGTCAACATCATTTGCCACCTAGCAACCCTGCTGGCTTTTCAAAAATATACTTGACTTGATCCATCTTTGATATCAATAGAGTCGTGTGAGTCAACATATACTGTCTTAGTCGGCGAGCAGCCCATGCCAAAGCGCGACAAGTTTTCTCGAGCAGTGAGTATCTTTGTTCACAGTCGGTAAACTTTTTGCTAAGGTAGTATATTGCATGCTCTTTTCGACCTGACTCGTCATGCTGACCGAGCACACAACCCATTGACCTTTCTAACACAGTCAAGTACATGATCAACGGTCTTCTCCTCTCGGCCTGTAGACTGGCCCCGATCTTGATCTCTTTCTTGTCGTCTTCGATACCAATGTTGATGGTCTCAACCACCTCCTGATAAGGTGTGATAGCTCGGTCCTCCTGTTTCAACAACCTGGCTAACTCCTCAGGCAATTCACAATCTTCCTCAACCCCTTCTTCGGCTTGATAGATAGGATTGTCGAAGTCATACTTGGCCATAGCAGTGTCGTTAGCAGTGAGATCCGGGTGATCAGTTTTACGAGGTGTTTTTTGGAAAGAAAAACGAAAAAGAAACATGAAAAAGAAACATTGTCGTTTTTGTAAAAGTAAAAATAATTGAAAGAAAGAGAACACAAAATTGTTTGCAAAAGCTGTCCTTTATTGATGATGAAAATAATTGCGAAATGTAACTAAATGGATGGCCCTACAGATGAGTCATTACACCTTGATCAAAGTGTAAGACTTTGTTATGCATGTGATAAAAGGAAAACAATAAAAATTACTCCTTCGATAGAGTAAACCGGATGACTTTTTCAGATGACCAATTGTCGAGCTTTTCTCCTGGGACACATGGGCGAATCCAGCTATCTAAGTCACAGTCGCTGTCAGCCTTGTCTTCATCTGCAACATTGACGGTGTGGGGAGAAACCAAACCCCCGCTGGAGAAAGTACCGGCTTCATTCTTCTGAGACCCCGGAGTATACCCCAATCCAAACTTATCTTCTTTTATGATTGGCTCCACAAATTTGCCCCAACCTTGGGCAGTACCAGCCTTAACCACTTCAACAGCTTGCTTGTATGAAGAGATAGAAGTCCCGACCTTCTCAGACTCAGGTGAAAAGACAGTTTCGGGCGCGACCTCACTGATGTTTATGGCTTCGAATCCCTAACACAACATCTCATGCATCTCGCCATCCATCTCCACATACTTAAATGTAGACAGGTGGCTAACAAAAATATCCTCTTCACCATAGACGGTGACGATCTGACCTTCTAGTCCATATTTGAGCTTCTGGTGGAGAGTAGAAGTAACAGCACCGACAGCATGAATCCAGGGTCGACCTAGCAGACAGCTATAGGCAGGTTGGATATCCATCACATAAAAGGTACTCTTGAATACCTGCGGTCCAATCTTAACTGGCAACTCAACTTTGCCACAAACAGCTCGCTTAGAGCCATCAAAATCCCTTACAACTAAATTACTCGGCCTCAGGGTGGCGTCATCGCAATCCAACTTCATCAAGGCTTTCTTTGGAAGAACATTCAGAGAAGAGCCTGTATCAACCAAGACATGGGAAAGCACTGTCCCTTTGCATTCCATTGTGATATGCAAGGCTTTGTTGTGATTCCTGCCCTCAGACGTCAGGTCATAATCGGTGAAACCTAGCGCATGGCTAGTGTGTACATTCGAAACTACCGACTCCAGCTGGTCAACAGTTATCTCTGGGGGAACATAAGCCATATTCAGTACTTTCAACAAGGCTGCTCTGTGTGCCTCAGAGCACATCAATAGTGAGAGAATGGAGATCTTTGAGGGTGTCTGATTTAGCTGGTCGACTACCTTGTAGTCACTTTTCTTGATAATCCTCATAAACTCATCCACTTCCTTCTCGAATGCGGTCTTAGGAGGAGCTTCCTCGGTAGTAACCTCTTCGGTGGATACCTGTTTTCCTTTAACCTTGGCAGCAGCCTCAGCTTAGCATTCGTGCGTAATGTTGATGGTGCAAATAGGCGTCCACTGCGAGTGAAGCCACCAATTCCTCCAACATTGTCTACAACGGAGCTACCAATGTCAATGTCTTCTTTGTTAACTTTCTGCCCCTAGCAGTAGATATCAGCCCCATAGTGCCACGGGATAGCACTGTCTTTCTCATACGGATCAGGTCCTGGTACCGTGATGGTGACCGGACTAACCAAAGTCGGTTGCGGGTTGTCAGAGTAAATTGGTGTTGGACTTTCTGGGAAATATATTGTTGTCAGAGAGGGTCTCTCGGGAACATATATTTCTTCAGGAGTGAAATAAAACGTTATTGTCGACACATCATTCTTCACTGGAAGGGTCTGGTCGAACTGAAGACAACCTTCATCTATCAGTGGCTGAATACCCCTTCTCAAACTATCACATCCGTTCTCGGCGTCTTGACAATTTCTGCACTCTTCCCCACAACCCTGGAAAATCTGTCCTTTCAAGAGTCGGTCTTTGACCACCGATAGAGAAGTCTTCACTTTAGTCACATCAGAAACCAAATTCGAAGTTTCCCCACTATCAACAACATTAATCCTCTGCCCACCGTGGGCTGGCATCGGGTTCTGAACAACATTAGGCATTGGAGAAAAATTGATAGCCTGGGCATCTCTCAAGTCTTGTACCTTTAGCTGGAGAGCCTTGCAATTATCTGTAGTATGGCCAGGTGCGTTGGAGTGAAAAGCACATCTGGCGTTGACATCATAACCTCTAGGCAGATTGTTGGAATCAACTAGTGGGGCCAGAGTTCTCAACGTAACCAGATTCATGTCAATCAGCTTGGGAAGTAATACAAAATAAGGCATTGGGATTGGCTCAATGACCCGGTCCGCCTGCCTTGGACGTTGTTGATAGTGTCTCTGCTGACCCAGATTACCTCCTTGTTGTTGATTGTTGTACCTGGGTTGCTGTTGAGGATGATACTGCGGTTGTTGTTGCGGTTGAGGAGCAGGTGTAGGAATAGTGACTACGGCCACTTGATCTTGATAATAATTAGGGCGTCCTCTGCCCCTGCCTCTGCCGGCATACACAACGCTTGTCTCACCTTCTCTTCTTCGCTGACCGTTACCAGCAAACGGTTTCTTGGGAACTGATGAGTTTGAAGCACTGTTGTCTTGAATTCGGCCCATCTTCAACAGACTCTCGATCCTTTCTCTAGCAATTACTATCTCTACAAAGTTGATTGACGGGCAAGCAGCCAATCTCTCAATATAATTGCCTTGAAGAATGTTCATGAACATGTCCGCCATCTCCCTTTCAGACATAGGGGGTTGGACGGATGCAACAATCTGTCTCCAACGCTGAGCATATTCTCTAAAGGTTTCCTTGGCAGTCTGAGACATTCCTTGCAACAAGGTCCGATTTGGAGCCATGTCCAAGTTGTATTGATATTGCTTGACAAAAGCCTCTGCCAAGTCTTTCTAGCTCCTGATGGTAGTACGAGACAAATGAGAATACCATTCACGAGAAGCTCCAGTTAAACTGTCTTCAAAATAGTACATCCATAGCTTTTCATCTTCAGTGTGAGCTCCCAACCTTCCCAGATAAGATTGGAGATGAGTGCGTGGGCAAGAAGCCCCGTTGTATTTCTCAAAAGTAGGGGGTTTGAACTTGTGAGGGATCCTTACTCCCTGAACCAGACCAAGATTGGTAACATCAAAACCTAAGGAATTTTGAGACTCCAAAGATTTGAGCTTCTCAGCAAGCTCATCCATACGGCGAGTGGTCTCGAGGGCCTCGTCGTGCAAAGAAAATTGATCATACTGACAATCTTCAGTAAAGGGGCGCCCGTTAATCCGAATCCCTTGATTCACATTGTACCTTCCGCCAATACCATTCCCAACATTTCCCGTGTTGCCAACATTACCCGGGTTTCCATCAACATTTGCGTTACCCGCGTTTCTAGTGTTCACAGGGTTATCAGCGTTCCCAAGGTTACCAGGGTTCCCCTCAGCACTTCGTATTTCCACCTCTGGATCGGGCCTCGGTTTCTCAACCAATTCCTTCAGCTTCGCCTGGCCTTCTGCCATACCAGTCATCAATGGCATGAACTGATCCATCCTTTCACGCATATCAGCCAGTTCTTTCTGTATCTGGTCCATTGCTAGTCATGGACGGTTTTCCTTTGTCGGGTACCTGTGAACTCGCTTGGGACCAATAACTGCCTGATACAGGGAACAAACTTTAGACACTGCGGTGACACCCGCAAAACAAACAATGGTTAGTATGTATGGTATGCGATGCACTGCTTGTTCGAATTTAAGGCCCCCCTTAAAAAGGGAATACCCTGCAAGTGAATAAGCATGAGATGTTGGGTGCAAATATGCGAATGATGTTATGCAATGCAATGGCATGTCAATCAGGATGGCTGGATCCGCTTGAACATCTGTCAGGTTGCACTGCCTGGAGAGAAATTAAGAGGATCAAGCAAAGCACACCAAACAAAGGTCATGGGATGGATCATGTTATCCTTAATATCAACCATCCATTTTGGTGGATTATGGTTTACACCTTATCAACACCCAAGTTTCATTGAGATTAAGGATACCTGAACGGATCGACCATGAATCAAGGGTTTGTTGTAAGTCACGAGCATGGAGTTTAGGTTAAGAACCACCCAAAGGGAGTGTACTAAGGTTTAAACCTGCCAAACATGTTCTTCAAAAGGTTCCCATAGTCATAATCCCATCTTTCGGATATTATCGGAGGAACGACTACTCGTATTCCAAAAATATTCTCAAGAGAGACTCTTATGAGTGTAGTATCGCATAACAATCGTATCAAATCTTACACTTGAATGACTTTCGCACTACGTCCTACGAATAGGCCAAGATGGGTTTGGTAAACTAAGGTCCTTGGCTTCTAAGGTCTATATTGGAAAAAGTAATGTCTAACCACAACTTACTTGTGTGACATTATTGATCCCAACATAACCTCCACCAAGTGAATGGGCTTGCAAGTCAACTTGCTAAGGAATAACTCCACACAAGTCAACAAGACTATGCCATTCTCCTATCCTAAGTGCACTCGAGTTCGGGTATAGAACTCATCTGACAAACAGAATCAGCAGATACGACAGTCATATGTACACAATGCAATAAAGCAGGTAAATGCTGAAAGATAAATAACTGTACAAAAGAATAAACACCCAATAAACAAACAACCTACAAAAGCTAGGAGGGACTCGCTTAGGGAAACCGGATCCCCAGCAGAGTCGCCAGCTATCGCAACCTGAAAAATGGAATACGAAAAAAAACAACCGGCGAAGAAAGACAGGAGAGTCGCCACCGCGCGTTATTTATACCAAAGGAGGGAAAGGAAACGATCGAAGTAAACCTGGAAAAAGGAAAGGACAAGACAGGGTCTCGCAACCAAATCTTGGGTTCGGGAGTCGATTATGAGAAGGGAAGGTATTAGCACCCCTACGCATCCGTAGTACTCTACGGGATCCACTTTTGTAGTTCTTGTCTAAAGGGTGTGGGTTTATCTAATGTGTTATTTACTAAAAAAAAAGGGGTCAAAAGAAAATGACTCGCACGGATGTCGCATCCACTGCATACGTATCTCATCTGAATATGAGAATCAGAGTCTTCGTAGCTCGGCTACCTAGGGGTTAAGGGTAATTGTGCTCGCTAAGACATCGCGTCCTATGCCTACGTATCTCATATGGAATGAGAATCAGAGCAAGCCGTAGTTCGGCTAACTACGGGGTTATGGATTAGGTTTTGGACGAACGACATTACTACGCAATCTACCGGATGCTTGACCTTTGGAGACTTACTCGCCTGTAGTAGAAGGAGTAAACGTGTTCTATGGAGAAGAAAAATCAATGATTTTTTTTTGCGTTTGGGATGCTCAAGCAAAAGGGAAATCCTAGACGAAGGAACCTGTAAAAAAAATAAACACACAAAAACATTGCCTCCTATCGAGGTTTTCCAGCTAGGAAAACGGTAAAAATACGGGAAAATGTAAAAGTACCACACGGATAAAGATCCGAAGTAACAGTAATTAACGGAACAAGGAAACCCTGAGATCCTCCCAAGCTAACACCATCAAAGAAAGTGAGTCAGTACAGGTACTCGGAATGAAACCTCCAGGATGTATCCCACAAATAAAGTGGAACACCAGGCAAACCATCTCTGCAAGAGTCATATGAGCCCTCACAAAACAAAACTCAACAAACAGGTTAGAGAAACAAAATAGGGTAACAAAGAGTTTCCCCCAAATCAAAATGTAACCACATGAATCATGCCCTTTCAATTCACAAAAAGCTCACAAAAAGCAACCAAGGGTAGGAGGCCTAAACCTCTTGTCAAACACATGCATCAAAAGGGTATCAAATTCACCCATAATACCTCATACATTTAAAGCATTCAAATTAAAGGCATAAAGATGATGGATATAGGGCAAACCTGATTGGAGAGCTTGATTGAAATTGAGTTGCACCCGTGAGGTTTACAAAACAATCTTTAGGGTTTATGTGAGGCAGAGGTGATTCTGTGCAGTTGAGTTCCCTTCAGGGTTTGGAGGCTGCTCTGAGTTCTCTGTCAGGTTTCTCTCCGGGTTTTGTCCCAAGGAAACCTCAGAGTGTTTTGCTTCTCTTCCTTTTTTGTCTGTTTTGTTTCAATGAAACTCTAGTATTTATAGCCTAATATTGGTAGCTTAGTGGGCTTTTGAGAGAGTTCCAAGTCTGAGATTTTTTCCTTTCCTTTTATTTTATTTATTTATTCATTTAATTATTTATTTAATTAATTATTATTTTTTTTCGTTTTTTTTTTCGTTTTTTTTTTTTATTTTAATAAAGTTTCTTGGATCTGATTCTGATTGACATGATGAAATGCAATATGAAATGTTAAATGACCTAAAAATGAATGCATGAATGAGGAGGGAAAATTTTGAGGTGTTACAGGGTGCATAAAACCTTCCCATTTCATAACCAATCCCCTTACCTAGATCTTTGACATTTTTATTAGTTTTTGATTTGATAAAACTTCTTACTTGGCTTTTGTTCGCTTTTTAGCCTTTCCTTTGGACAAATAAAAGTGTGGTGGCGACTTGAATTGTATATTTACTTTTGGTTTAGTCAATAAACCTAAAGGTAACGAAAACCCCGCTACAGAAAAGTGGCGACTCTGCTGGGGAATAAATCATTGGTTCTCTAGTGGGTTTAGCCTACTTTTTGCTTGTATGTGTTGTATGTTTATATTTATTGGTGACATATTTTTGTGCAAATTTGGGATAACTGTATTGTTTGTAATGTATGAATTGCTTGATATATTAATTGCTTGTATGCTTGGTGGTTTCTTGTTAGATGAGTTCTATACCCGAACTCGAGTGCAATTATGATAGGAGAATGGCATAGTCTTGTTGACTTGTGTGGAGTTATTCCTTAACAAGTTGACTTGCAAGCCCATTCACTCGGTGGAGGTCTTGTTGGGATCAATAATGTCACACGAGTAGTCATGGTTAGGCATTACTCTTTCCAATATAAACCTTAGAAGCCAAGGACCTTAGATACCTAGCCCATCTTGGCCTATTTTAGGACGTAGTGCGAAGGTCGTTCAAGCGTAATATTTGATGCGATTGTTACGCGATACTACACTCATAAGAGTCTCTCTTGAGAATATTTTTTGGAGAACGAGTAGTCGTTTTATCCGATAATATCCGAAAGATGAGATGATGACTATGGGGACCCTTTTTAGGACATGATTGTCAGTTTTAACCATAGTACACTCCCATTGGGTGGTTCTTAACCGAGACTCCATGCTCATGACTTACAACAAACCCTTGATTCGCGGTTGATTCGTTCTCGTATATCCTCAATATCAATGGAACTTAGGTGTTGATAAGGTTTAAACCATAATCCACCAAAATGGATGATTAATATTGCTAGTATGCTTCATGTGGATGTATCTGACATTGTTGCCCATATGACTACCAAAGGTGGAATTCAAGGTCTCCTATCTGATTTTCTGATTTCCAAAGCTACTTTGTTTGGGAAGGCCATAAGTGAGGAAGCTTTTGAAGCCATATTTGTACTCCTCATCTTTGGGCTAGTGTTATTCCCCAACATCGACAACTTCGTGGATGTGAACGCTGTTAGGATTTTCTCTTCTCTTAATCCCGTTCCGACTCTGTTGGGTGACACTTATTTCTCTTTGCACATGAGGAATGCAAAGGGTGGTGGTTCCATTGTGTGTTGTCTTCCTCTGTTGTACAAGTGGTTTATTTCACACTTGCCTCAGACGCTTGCCTTCAAGGAGAACAAGGGATGTCTACGATTGTCTGCGAGACTCATGTCTCTCACTAATGATGATATCTCTTGGTACAATCGTGTTTATGATGGCGTTCAGATTATTGATTCTTGTGGTGAGTTCTCCAATGTACCTCTTCTTGGTACGTGTGGTGGAATTAACTACAACCCTGTTTTGGCTCACCGTCAGCTTGGGTTCCCCTTAAAGGATAAACCTAACCACGTTTTGTTGGAAGGCTTGTTCTTTCAAGAGGGTAAAGATCCCCAGATCTTGAAGGATAGGATGGTCCGCGCCTGGCGCAAGGTTCATAGGAAAGGGAGGAATGAGCTTGGTCCGAAGAATTGTATTGCTTTGGAACCTTACACCGCTTGGGTAAGGAAGAGAGCTCTTGAGTACCACATGCCGTACGAATATCCGAGACCTACCCCTATGGTTATGGTTGGGCCTTCAACCCTTCCTAATCAAGGAGTAGATGAGTTGAGAGAAGAAGACCGATCGCGTGCATGGGTTCGTGAGCGTGAGGAACTTCTTCAGCAGCTCAAAGATAAGGATGCAGTGATAGAGTTTCAGAGCATCAGGTTATTGATGAGCCTGATGATGTGGTTACTTCTCTTCTTCCTCACTCATCTAGGTTTTGGAAGAGGAAGTATGATCAGCTTGCCAAGGAGAAGGCTGATATGGAAGCAGCTTTTGAGAGAGAGGTGAAGAGGCTTCGTGCAACCTATCTTCCGATCTCGAAGGCTTTGGATGATTGTTTCTAAGGCTCCATAGGATGTTCATTCTTCTATTCTCTTGTACTGTATTTGGTTACGAAAACTGTATTACTTCTTTGGTAAAAAGTTTCCAAATATTATGAGTATTCCATATATATTTTCAAGATATTTGCAAATAGATCTCTATAAAGTTCTGCCAATAAAAAAAAAATCATATGCACAAACATTGCATGCATCATATGCATAAGCAGGTTTTGTTCCAAGCTCTTGATTAGTGGTCTAACTCTTTGGTCTTCATTTATTTTGAAGACAAGCTGACGCACCGGTATAATACCAGAGCCAATCATCCGAAGATAATGGAATATCTCGAGCAAGAAAACAAGGATTTGAAGGAAGAGATTGCTAGGCTGACTGCCATGATGGAGTTAGTTCTGGATGCACAAAGTCAAGCTTCACCAACTCCTACAACTCCTCCCGCGAGGACGGTCATATCTGAGATAGCGACTTCAACTGTGCCTGCTGCAACAACCCACTTTGCTCCGACTATGCTAGCCGGATTCCCTTGGGGAATGCCCCCCAATTTCATACCAGAGGGTTTCGCTCCTACTCTCGCTTCTATGCCGGCATCTAGCCTGATCCTGTCTGTGCCACCTCCTGTTGTGCACACTCTTCCCCGCGTTGAAGACACCATTTATCATTCCGAGCCTTCTGAGGGCCCGAATTTTTATTAAAAAATGGACGAAATGAAAGATCAATTCCTTGAGCTGCGCAAGGAACTGAAGACTTTGAGGGGTAAGGACCTCTTTGGGAAAAGTGCTGCTGAGTTGTGCCTGGTGTAGCGGGGTATTCGTTACCTTTAGATTTATTGACTAAATCAAAAGTAAATCATACAATTCGAGTCGCCATCGCACTTCTATTTATCCAAAGGAAAGGTTAGAAAGTAAACAAAAACCGAGAAGTTTTATCAAGTCAAAAACTAATAAAAAGGTCAGAGATCTGGGTAAGGGGGTTGGTTATGCAATGGGAAGGTTTTAAGCACCGAAAACATCCTTAGTACTCTAAGCGAACCCTTTTCACCAATGTTGTAAGGTAGGTTGGTATTTGTTAAAAAATTTATGCAAAAGATTGGGGGGGGGGGGGGGGTGAGAAAAGAATAGATTATATTTACAATTTTGTGTTTGAATGGATAAACCCATTGCCTACCTACCATCTTAAAAAAGAATAGGATCAAAACCTCGTAGTTCGGGGTAAAAATCTCAAAAGAAGTTGGTGAATTGATTGGTCAAAAGCCTTAAGGTCTTTTGTTATCAAAGGGAGAAAACTCAACCTAAAACCACAAATCCACCATGTGAGGAGAGATTCAACATGCTAGTGAAGGGTCCACCCTATAATAAGCATGGAAGACTTATAGTCCATCACTAAGGATACAAGTGAGTATTATATCAACCTCTAGGATAACTCAAACCTAATAGATAATGTTTATGAAAAGCTTTGGCAAAAGTGGCCATTGAAACCACAAAACAATTGAGTGAGTTGTATTTACAAATGAAAAGTATTCACAAAGTAAGGTCAAAGTTGACTTAAGGATTCAATTCAAAATAAGTATTATGAAAAGAGTTTGGAAAATCAAAAGCATAGTGCTTAGGTTGCTAATTTTTGAAAAAACAATGTTAATGTTTGCACAAAAGTTTGGCTTGGGTTAGAGTGTAGAGAAGAAGAGAAGGGCTAGGTCCTAAACATGCAAAGATGAAGGAAGAGAAATAAAAACCACATTGGAGTTCCCTTCTTGAGATCATAAAGATGATCCAAGTTGCTCCCATCCTTTGGAATTAGCAAGCAATAAGCAAATAACTCAAGCAATCAAGCAAATAACAATCAAGCTCCTAGGAATCTTCCAATGGCTTTTGTATCTCTTATCTTGGATGTCCATGACAATGGTTCTTCTAATTGGCAAGTTTGGGATCCCTAGCATACAAGAACACACAAATCAAAAAGTTCCACAATACAAATAAAGAATAGACAAGAGTGAGTTTAGAATTAGGATCCTTTCAAGTTCATCTTCAAGATTAAGCATTCTAAAGGCATGAGGCCTAGTTTCTCTTTGACAATGTTAGCACTCTAAAGGCATGAGGCCTAGTTGCTCTTTAAACTCCATTAGCATAGGTATGGTCCTAAATCTAAGTCCTTTCTCCATTTGCATTGGGTTCACACAAAACAAAACAAACAAACACAATAATATATACACAATAATGTGCTCAAGTGAGCAAAAGGCAAATTGCATTAACATAAACATGAGCTCAAGTGAGCAAAGGGAAAATGACAAGTGAATTAATGAGCAAGAAATTAAATTGCATTAAAGTAAATTGCAAGAATTAAATGCTTGAATTAAAAGTTAGTCATTAGTAGTTAGTGTTAGTGTGCCATAAGGCAATTTTGCGCTATGTTAAGCAATCGTAAGTGGACTAATGTAGTAGTCACACCTATCTGAGGCCGGTCAATAAAACTATAGGCAACAAACACAAGTTAGAGACCATGACTAGTAAGCCAAGCTGCTACAACTTGTCATGCCAAAAGAAAAGAAGGAATGACCTTGTATTGATTTAGGTTTTTTACTTGACCAAGAAGGAACCTATCCTTAATGCAAAGCAATTCACTTGATCTTTGATCAAGATGAATTTGATTTGAATCAAGGAAGGTTAAGCCTCTCATATGTCAAGGCTAACCACCAATCTTTAACTCATTGATCAAAAAGAGAAAAGAAGAAGAAGAAGGAGAAATGGAAATGTACATGATTGAAATTCAAGTGACATAAGCAAAATACATTGACCAAATATGAAATGAGTCAACATCAATCAATGGTAAATAGAAGTGAGATGAAGCTTATAAGTCAGGAAACAATAAAAATATTTTTGGTATTTTTGAATTAAAAATAATACTTGAATTAAAATAAACAAATAAAGGTCAAACTTCAAATCCATTTCAAATCAACTTGGAAAAGTCCAAATGGATCATCCTAAGTTCAACAAGGTCAAACAAGGTTTGACAAAAAATTTCATCATTTTTTGAAAACAGAAACTAATTTTAAACAATTAAAAATGAAGAAAATATAATATAATTGAACTAAAATCTAAAATAAATCTCAAATCAATTAAGAAATTGATGAGAATATATTTCATAGATTCATCATCATTCAAAGATGTTAAGAAAATATTTTTGCATTTTTTGAATATTGGAAACTATTTTAAATGAATTAAAAATAACCAGAAAGAGAAAATTCACAAAAAATATTAAATGACATCATAAAAAATATTAAAAATCAGTTTCATAAACTAGAATTAAAAAGGGAAATAATGCAATTGGTCCCATATTTTTTGGATTTAAAATGAAGAAGATGTGAATTTTTTAAATAAAATGAAATAAAAGAAAATAGAATAGAAAATCAGAAATTAGAAAAATCCTGGCGCGTTGGATAACATTCATTAAATGATGTGGCACATCTTAGGGAAAGGAAACGCGCGCGCATGGTGTTGATCCAGTCAAAGCGAAACACAAAGCATTATTGAAAGTCATAACATTGCATGGCCCAGATTAGATGAGAGTAACAAGATCCATTGGTCCAGATGCATCCACGCGTGGGGGACGGTGGTGTACACCACTGTCTTCTCCGGCGAGCAAGCCAGCTTCGGCCAGAGTTGCAGGTTTTCAAAACCTCACCAAAATGCATGATCCTCATATCATTGGAAAGCTGGGGTGATGTACATCACCCTTGTGCCATTGGTTTCCACTCAAGATCACTACATAAAGAGAAATCTAAGATGGAAGTTTATGGTGTTCAAACTGAACTTGATCAATTCATGAAATTAAAAGCACAAATCAATTGCCTCTCACATGAGGACTTCAGAGGAACCAACAAACACAAGAAATGAGCAATAATCAAGGAGTTTCGAATCAAAAAAGTTTGAACAACAACCTTTGAAGTGCAGCTTTACAAGGCACGATCTCTTTCAATACTTTGATGCAGTGTGATCTTGAGATGGCAAAGGAGCTAGGCTAAGGAATTGAAGTTCAATGATCAACCAGTGTAGTTGAAAATTGAACTGAAAAATTGAAAGTGAAAAGCAAAATTCCTTTGAGTGGAGGTTAGGGATTCAATTTTGCAGAGTGTTAGGCGCCTTGAGGTTGTGATTGAATGAAGCCAGGCATGTCTATTTATAGCAAGAGGTGATGCAAGCAATGGAAAAATCATGTGTGCATGAGTTTGGATCCTCCATGCATGGGCCTGTACAGGCGCATGTGAGGCCCAAACTCAATTGCAAATGCAAGCTGAAGTGTAATTGAAGTGTTTTGGACGTGTACATGGCATTCCAATGGAGTGTGCACTAAGTTTCAACATGTTATGCATAAATGAACATGAATCTTCTCCTCTTTGAAAATGCACTTTGCCTAAATGAAACATAGCCATGTGGGTAATGGTTGGAAAGGTCTTGACATGAGGAACAAATGTTATGTTGAATAAAAATCCATTTGGAATTGGGAAATTCATGAAAATAGGCCTTGAAGTTCAAGGTGCAAAACATGTGTATGAGAATTTTGCCAAAATGGACCAACTTCAAGCCCTTATGTTTCAATGATGCAAGCCTCAAATGACAAAACCTTAAACATCAAAGTTGTATATATTTTCAAGACAATATATTTGGACTTAAAGTTTGAATCATTTGGAATTTTTATGAGAAAGTTATGGGCACTTGAAGTTGGACATTTTCAACATTTCAATGACTTTGGCCCAAAGTGACCTATAATATTTTGTATTATCAAATGTATTTATTTTAGGATTATGAAATTTTGTCCAACATAACAATTTAATTATACATTTTAAAATTTCCAATTCACTTGATCCCACCTCAAAATCATGAAAAATGAAGGAGTTAGGTCCTTGGGAAGTTGACCCAAAATTAGGGTTTCAATCAAAATGACCTATAATATATTGAAATGAATGATGACCTTCCAAGATTCAAATCAATTTTTTATGAACATGAAAGTTGTTCATATGGGTCTTAAGAACATGTTTTCTCTTGGCGTCATCTTCATTTGACAAAAACATCAAAAGTTAGGTCTCAGTGGATTTCAAAATAATCAGATTAATTGACTGACCAACTTCTCAAGTCCAAACTTCAAATCTTGATGAATTGATGATTGAGGACACTCACATAAGCTCATATATGCATAAAGTGATAAATGAAAGAACTTACCTTGATTGTATTTGATCATGGGTTGAGGTTGCTTCATGAGCAAGGCACAGTCAATGCATAGTTGAATTAGGGTTTCCTTGGGAAACAATCCTCAAGCCCTTTGGTTTATCTTGATCAAATTGACAAATTGAGATACTTGGGAGGAATATATAATGATTTAGAGCTTTGGGAACCATTGTCATGCTTGCTTTCACTCTCATCTGGCCATTCTTTAAGCATAGGGGCCTCCTAGGAGCCTTGGATCACATGCTTGCTCAAGCTTCAAAACAAAACAAGTTAGTGACATATTTTTGTGCCTTTGGTTAGTAAACAAAATAAGAAAAGCAATAATATACAATTCAAGCATGCTTGGTGGTCTCAAACCAACTCACACAAGTCCCAACCCTAGGGTAAGGAGCCAAGATGCTATGATCCTTGAGGCAAATACAAATGAGCAATGATATGATGCCATGTGGGATCTTATGGTCAAAATTAGGGTCTTACAGATTCCCCTATTCAAGGTCATTCTAGCCGGAGATATAAAGGTTAAAATCTTCGTCTCGACGAGGTAGAATGGGCTTAAATAATAACAAAGAGACGAATTTTGGTCCCTAAGAGACCTCATGATGCAAATGTATGTATGCAAAAGTTAATACTCTGTGGGGATATGTGTCCACAAAGGATAAAAGAAATTAGGAGAAACTGAAAATCCATATGAGTAATATGCTCATAAATGGGACAGAGACTCTGGGGATTTTACTGGGGAATAAAGGGGATAAAATGCGTGTGTAGGTTACGACTTAAAACTTGCGGAGAGACACGAAGGGATTCCATGAAAATAAATCAATGGAAAGACTTGAGCTGACGCAAAGATACGTGTATTGGGGAATATGCCAATACAACAAACTACCCACAAAGGATACTTCAGATAAAAATCTGGACTCAGATGGGGAAGATCCACCAAGGGACTTAGACTAGGAACATCCACAAAGGACCCAGCTGAGGAAGGAAGAAACAAATGAGGTATTATCGGTTACTGGGTAATAAGCTCAAAGAGACATGTGATCAAGACACCGGTATAAGGGTGAAAGAACAACACGCTTTGGGAAAAAGAATATCTAAAAACGGTATAAGGGTGGGAGATATCAATCATCCAAAAAAACATCTGAGGAAGACCTAAAAAAGGTATATTTCAACTCAGGAAAACTCTGACTCCACAAGGGGAAAAAGTCATAATAGGGAGCAGAAGGAAGGAACACCAGGGATACCGGTTACTGGGCATATAATAGGTGACCAACCAGGCGTGAATTGGGGAATATTTCCAAAATACTCATCATCCGAAAGGAGGGATGAAAAAGCAAACTCGATTACTGGATGGGCATTCGATTCCATAAGGAAATATGAATCTTACTCAACCGGGGAAGAAAAATACTTCGACTGAAGAGCGCATGAGATATATTATCTATAATCGTCAAAACATAGATAAAATACTCGCATGGAAGATTATCCACAACCAGTTACTGGGTTAATAAAGAATAAATCGACTGAAAAGAAAGGACATCAGGATACCAGCTACTGGGCATAAAATGATGACCAATCAAAGGGGGGAGAAACAATCATTACCAACAAAAAGGGTAAATGAAAGATGACTCACTGGGGATACATTGCTTGATCAGAGCAATTATCCAAGAGATATATCACCGGTTACTAGGAGATATACTCAAAACGAAGGAATATCAATACCGAATATTGGATAAAGATAACCAACAATGAGGGGATTACATCTACCAGTTACTGGGTAGAAAACCATTGAAGAGAGTAACCGTCATCGGTTAGGATGAACAAAATCAAGGGTTAACTCTGCAAGGGGACAACATGGGGTTTACAACTACCGGTTACTGGGTAGAAAACCACAAAAATAGGACTTACAACTACCGGTTACTGGGTAGAAGGCCACAGAAATAGGACTTATAACCACCGGTTATTGGGTAGAAGGCCATAGAAATAGGATTTATAACTACCGGTTATTGGGTAGAAGGCCACAAAACTCCGCCGGGGAAAAGATGGACAATTACTGGTTACTGGGCAATCATTCATCTAAACTACAGGGAAGTGCAGAGGAAATAACAAGAGTAGTCAATCTAGGAACAAACTAGAGAGACACAATGAAACAAAACTCAACCCAATGAGGAAATAACTCATGGGGAGTAATTCCATCCCAACACATGTTTTGGGATGAAACTGAAATAATAATCATCCATGAGAACATAACTCAGTGGGGAATATGGAAGAAAGGGTAAACACTTTATGCCTATGGGGCTGACCCTATATGGAGAGTGTTGGTTCTAACTGTTGGCAGCAATTTTGGAAAAACAAAAAGTGTTCACAAGATGTTATGTGTGATATCTTAACATGAGATATCCTATGTACCTGCTGGAGTTCAAGAACATGATCATGCAGGATTGTGTCAGAATGTCATAATGACATGGCATCTGATGATGTGTACCTGCTGGAGTTCAAATGGAAGACATGATCATGCAGGATTGTTTCAGAATGTCATACACAATGTCATGGCATCTGATATGGTTGTACCTGCTGGAAATTAATAATGGAATTATGGAATTATGCAGGATTGTTCTAGGATGTCAGACCCGATGTCATGACATCCTGTACACAGAACATTCAGTATGAATGTCTGGTGTTTTGTGATTGCACAACTAATGGCAATCTATATATGATTGAAGATCTAATTTGCAGGTGCATTCAATCATAGATTACAATCTGATTTACTTATTTTCCAAAAAGATCTAACCAGCTGTCATGGGAAGATTTGATTGGGAAATAGATTTAGGGTTTTCAAGATGTCCAAGCCCAGCTGAAAGCTTCTATAAAAAGGGACTTAGAAAACCTGTTTCAACACACAACCAATACTGAGCGAAATACAGAGAGAGAGCTAGGGTTTGTGTCTTGTTTAGTCGTAAGACTTGTAAGCCATTCAAGTCATCCATTGATGATTGAATTGGTCTGATTTGTGGTTGTAGTTTGTCACTCTAAAGCTGTTAAGCAAGAATGTGTGTCTACTTGATCAAAGCTGTGAAGCAAGATCGAGTGTGTGTCTACTTGATCAAAGTTGTGAAGCAAGATCAAGTGTGTGTCTTCTTGATCAAAGCTGTTAGCAAGATCAAGAGTGTGTCTTCTTGATTGAAACAGTGAAGTAAAATCAAGAGTGTGTTATTGAAAAGTGTTTTCTTTTCTCAAGGGATTGTTGTTTAAAATCACAGGTGTGATTGTAGGGAAGTGAGTGGGTTCTCATATCTAAGAGTGCTTAAGTAGAAATTGCACAGGTAGAGATTAGGTGAGAAAGACTATAACTTATTGAAGTATACGGAGAGTCTTTGAACTGATTCTATTTTAGTGAATTTCCTTCCTGGCTTGGTAGCCCCCAGATGTAGGTGAGTTGGACCGAACTGGGTTAACAATTGCTTGGGTATCTTTCATTACTATTCTCTATCTTTATTCTGTGTGCATTATTCAGATATCAGTGTTGTGACATTACCTTCGACATCTCATATTTGATACCAGAATTTCAGAGAGATCAGACACAGACATCTGCTTGGGGAAATATGTATCACCAAATAGCAGGAGACAACAAACAAGGATATATGGCAACGAATGCAACATGAATATCTGAATGTTATAATTATGCATGTATATGCGTGGTTTATGTATGATGAATGCTGACAAACAGACATATCTAACACAAACAGGTCCAAAAATCAATGGACAGATATCCTGTACTACATCTCAAAAGAGAAAGCCAGGCCCGCAGTAAAAATTCCAATCTGGTGGGGGCAACCAATACCAGGAAACACCAATCTTTGCAGGGGATAAAGACCAATGCCGAGAATCGAGCGAAGTCGCTGCCAGGGACAAAGATCACTACTAGAGGAACAAGCAGGATCACTGGGAATCAGAGACTGCTGTTAGGAATAAGCAAGGGATCACAATCACCAAAGTTGGAGATCTTCCAACAATACGCAGAGACAAGGATAAGATCAGAGAAGAAATCTACTGGGGATCTTATCAGGGGGTGATGTGGAATTCTATGGGGGACAACCACCAAACAGAAACACATCAAACAACAATCACTTATAACCACGAAAGGAATATCTCTGCTGTGGAGAAGGAGAACCAATCACTCCACTGGGGAAGAAGAGAAAATGTCTTCCTCAGAAGTTCCAACGCCAAACTAGGATCAGGTCAAGCCTCAGCTGGGGGAAACTACATGGATAAGATTTCATCGTAGAAGAAAATCTACTTGGGAATCTATCGGGATAGGATATGAAATTTTGTGGGGGAACAACCACCAAACAGAAGTTTCAAAACCATCACAATTCCTCATACTACAGGAGAAACAATCTCTGCTAAGGAAGAGGGAAACAACGCTCCACTGGGGATAGAAAATAAACATTTTCATCACCCTCTGCTAGGAGGGAAAACCATCCGAGAAGGAGGAAGTAACAACAACCAGGCTCCGATCAGGCAACTCTTCTGGGGAAAGATTGTTGGTGACTGAACCGGGGACAACCTGGAGGCGATCAGCTGAAGATAAATCGCTGGCGACCAAATTGGAGAAGTCTAAGGTGAACAACCCTGCTGAGGATGAATGGGAGGCAAACCTGATGGAGATCACAGTACGCAAATCCGCTGAGGATAAGCTCAAACCAACTTGTTAAAAAATCCACTCATGCCGAGGATTTTCTGCTCACTTCGCGGGAGATTTCCAATCTGAATGAGGGAAGACCAACTTCCTCGAAAAGATAGCATATCAAATTTATCAATCTATAAGGGATTTTAGGTCAACCCACACAAGGGATGACAACCATATGGTTGATAACACAGATGCTAGATCTAGACTCACTAGGGAGCTAAAAGACTGAAACCAAACTCCAGACTCTCTGGGGAGTTGATGGGGTTAGAGATATATTCCTCTAAACAAATCCGGACCAAAGCTCCAGACTATCTGGGGAATTTGGTGATGCATAATCTTCTGCTGCGCTCGCTGAGGAGACAACCTGAAAGATGATGAAGAGGATACAAAATATGCTAGGAATATGAACAAATGTCTTACCCTTTTGGAGATCATACTATCCTTGGGGGAGCACTGAAGATGTCCCAGTTATCCTTTCAGTCGTTGTGAATGTTCACTTTGTTTAAAAAACAGTTTATAAAAACTTTATTTATTTAAAACAATGATATTTATCAATTAAAACAGGCAAATATTTGTTAAACATAAGCAAATAAGAGTGCAAAGAATTAGATAAAGGCTCAAATTTATTTGATGGAATGGTAGTCTGCAAATGGCAAGACTCCATGGATCTTTACAAATTTAAAATTGGTGATATATATTGGAAAAGGGCTACATTGAACATAATGACCATTTCTCCACCAACTCTGGATCCAATGTGTTTGAAGCTTCAGTTGATGACGACCGAGCGAGAAACTTTGACAGATGACGGCTGAAAAGCAAAGTCATGTCAGGTTGCAGTTACTTGCCAAATCCCTAATTTTTGCATAGATTGCCCCAGGGTGAGGTACTCAATCTAGCGGGATATATATATATATATATATAATATATATATATATATATATATATATATATATATATATATATATATATATAATATATATATA
Source organism: Lathyrus oleraceus (assembly GCF_024323335.1). Taxonomy (NCBI): domain Eukaryota; kingdom Viridiplantae; phylum Streptophyta; class Magnoliopsida; order Fabales; family Fabaceae; genus Lathyrus; species Lathyrus oleraceus. The sequence continues at coordinate 22,631,406 of NC_066582.1, forward strand.
TATATATATATATATATATATATATATATATTATGTCTCTAACTTTTGCCTAGATCGCCCTTTCGGGTTTTCAATCCACTGAGACGCTTATTTTTGCCTAAGCCGCCCTTTCGGGTTATCGACATAGCGAGCTATTCTGTTTTTATTTAGGCGAAGTATTTCTTGACTGCATCTGAATTCACAGGACGAGTGAAATCCTCCCCATCCATAGTTGTAAGTATCAAAGCACCGCCTGAAAAGGCTCTCTTAACAACATATGGACCTTCATAGTTTGGACTCAACTTGCCCCTGGAATCGGGCGCGAAAGACAAAACTTTCTTGAGCACAAGGTCACCTTCTCAGAACACACGAGGCTTGACCTTCTTATCAAAGGCTTTCTTCATCCTTTGCTGATACAACTGACCATGGGACATGGCAGTCAATCTCTTCTCTTCAATTAAGTTCAGTTGATCATAACGACTCTGAACCCATTCAGCCTCAATCAACTTGGATTCCATCAAGACTCTCATTGATGGGATCTCAACCTCCACGGGGAGCACAACCTTCATGCCATAACCAAGAGAGAAAGGGGTTGCCTATGTTGAAGTGCGGACAGATGTACGATAACCATGCAAGGAAAATGGCAGCATCTCATGCCAATCCTTGTACGTAACAACCATCTTCTAGATAATCTTCTTGATATTCTTATTAGCAGCTTCAACAGCCCCATTCATCTTGGGTCTATAAGGAGAAGAATTATGATGTGCAATCTTGAACTCGCTACACAGCTCTTTCATCATCTTGTTGTTCAAGTTAGATCCATTATCAGTAATGATCTTGTCTGGCACACCATAACGGCATATGAGTTGATTCTTGATAAACTTCACAACTACCTGCCTGGTCACGTTTGCATATGACGTCGCTTCAACCCACTTGGTGAAGTAATCAATTGCTACGAGAATAAAACGGTGACCGTTAGACGCCTTAGGCTTTATCATGCCAATCATGTCAATTCCCCACATGGTGATGAAATAACACTCAAAAGTGTCGGGGGAATATGAATCTTATCCGCATATATCTGACACTTATGGCATTTCTTCACATATTTGCAGCAGTCAGACTCCATTGTCAGCCAATAGTAGCCTGCTCTCAACATCTTCTTTGCCATGGCGGGTCCATTGGAATGAGTACCAAATGAACCCTCATGGACTTCAGTCATCAACAGGTCTGCTTCGTGTCTATCCACGTATCTGAGAAGAACCATGTCAAAATTCCTCTTATAAAGCACATCGCCATTGAGGTATAAACTTCCAGATAATCTTCTCAAAGTCTTCTTATCTTTAACAGATGCCCCAGGTGGGTAAATCTGACTCTAAAGGAAACATTTGATATCAAAATACCAAGGCTTATCATCTTTCGCTTCTTCAACTGCAAATACATGAGTTTGTCTATCTAAGCGCATCACAGTAATATTGGGGACTTCATTCCAGAATTTCACCACAATCATAGAAGCAAGCGTAGCAAGCACATCTACCATCCGATTCTCATCTCGAGGAATATGATGGAAGTCAACCTCAGTAAAGAACGTTGAAATCCTCCTCGCATAATCTCTGTATGGGATGAGGCCAGGCTGATTCGTTTCCCATTCACCCTTAATCTGATTAACAACAAGGGCCGAATCACCGTACACATCAAGATGTTTGATCCTAAGATCAATACACTCTTCTAAACCCATAATACAGGCCTCATACTCCGCCATATTATTCGTGCATTTGAAAGTTAGCCTTGTTGTAAAAGGAAAATGTGTGCCCTGAGGAGTAATAATCGTTGCCCCAATACCATTTCCATATTGATTTACAGCGCCATCAAACACCATACTCCATCAGGAACCAAGCTCTGGCCCTTCATCGAGCGTAGGCTCATCGCAATCTTTCATTTTCAAATACAAAATCTCCTCATCTGGGAAGTCATACTGAACTGACTGATAATCCTCAATTGGTTGATGTGCCAAGTGGTCAGCCAAGATACTACCTTTAATAGCTTTCTGAGCTTGATACTCAATATCATACTCAGACAATAACATCTGCCAACGGGCAATCCTCCCAGTTAAAGCAGGCTTCTCAAAGATATACTTGATTGGATCCATTTTGGATATCAACCAAGTCGTATGATTCAACATATACTGGCGTAAGCGCTTAGCAGCCCAAGCCAAAGCACAACATGTTTTCTCAAGCATTGAGTATCGAGACTCACAATCAGTGAACTTCTTACTCAGATAATAGATGGCATACTCTTTCTTCCCTGATTCATCTTGCTAACCCAATACACAACCCATAGAGTCTTCAAGAACAGTCAGATACATAATCAATGGTCTCCCTTCAACCGGTGGAGACAGAATCGGAGGCTCGGACAGATATTCTTTGATACTATCAAAGGCCTTCTAGCAATCCTCGGTCCAATCATGACACTGATCTTTCTGGAGGAGCTTGAATATTGGCGCACATGTGGCAGTCATGTGGGATATGAATCTGGAAATATAATTCAAGCGGCCAAGAAAACCTCGGACTTGCTTCTTAGTTTTGGGCGCAGGCATCTCTCGTATTGCTTTGACCTTGGCAGGATCAACTTCAATACCTCTCTTACTGACAATAAAGCCCAATAACTTGCCGGAACGGACTCCAAATGTACACTTGTTCGGATTCAGACGAAGCTTGTACTTCCTCAGACGCTGAAAAAGCTTCAACAAGTGTTCTACATGTTCCACTTTCGTTCTCGACTTTGCAATCATATGATCGACATACACCTCGATCTCCTTGTGCATCATATCATGAAACAAGGTAGTCATAGCACGTTGATACGTGGCTCCGACGTTCTTCAAATCGAAGGGCATCGCTCGATAACAAAATGTTCCCCAAGGTGTGATGAATGTTGTCTTCTCCATTTCCTCGGGTGCCATTTTGATCTGATTATATCCGGAAAATCCGTCCATAAATGAGAAGATATTGAATTTAGCTGTATTATCTACCAACATATCAATATGTGGTAGAGGAAAATCACCTTTCGGACTAGCTTTATTCAAGTCTCTATAGTCCACACACATTCGGACTTTTCCATCTTTCTTAGGCACAGGCACAATATTGGCCACCCATTGAGGATATGTAAAAGTCACCAGAAATCCCGCATCAATTTGCTTATGAACTTCTTCTTTAATCTTCATTGCCATATCAGGATGAGTTCTTCTGAGCTTCTGTTTCACAGGCACATACTCAGGCTTCAAAGGCAGGAAATGTTGCACGATATCAGTATCTAGACCAGGCATGTCTTCATATGACAAGGCAAATACGTCGACATATTCTCGTAGCAACTCAATCAACCCCTTCTTCACATATTCTTCCAGGAGTGCCCCAATCTTCACCTCACGAACACAATCCTCAGACCCCAAGTTGACTGTTTCCAGATTCTCAAGATGTGGCTGAATGGTCTTCTCTTCGTGCTCAAGCAAACGGGTAATCTCATCAGGAATCTCTTCAACATCATCTTCTTCGGCCTCAAATACAGGGAACTCAAAGTTGGGAAATGGTGTTGGATCATTATGTTTAATGGGTTTGATTAACCTGCATAATGATTTTGGATATAAAAGAGATTTTAGAATTCAAACAAAGCAAATTATTATGCAGATGAAAAGATTGATTTTATTCTATTTTTAGGGTTTTTTGTGATCCCCAATTTCATGCAAAAAGCAAAAAGTGAAAATAATTTGGAAAAACAAACATTTGAAATGAATTTATTAAATGAATATCATTGTATTTATGTGCCAACAATGTCATCACTTCTCCTTTTGGCATGGGAGAAGGGTTTTTAAACAAAATGAACATTACGTGGACTTATGGACAACTGTTGGAACATCAACAGCGACCCAATTATTGCAGACTCCTCAAAGGATGACAAAGTTGTCAAAATCTTCCTCTGCATCATCTTCCACTACAGCAGCAACTTCTTGGTCTTCAACCGTGTGGATGAAACCACCACTCTAAAACAGCCCATGCTTGTTGAAAGTGCCTGAAGAATACCCTATGCCATCCCGAGTTTTATTGTCTTCCAGCTTGATCATTTGTCCTAAACCAGTAGTTGCGCCATGCTCAATGGCCAACTTCGCATCATTGTAGGACGCAAATGAAGAAGTTCCTTTCTTAGAAGGCTCATCAATAGATAAGGCTTGGAACAGCGTCCCAACCTCATCCTCAGAATCAATACAGAAAAGGAAGACAGATGGCTTACCAAGAGAGCCTTCCTCTCTCATTGACAGTGCAAACACGGCAGCTGTCATGGTCATGCTCATAGTGACTGTATCCATACAACAGTCTGTGCATCTCGACCAAAGATTGTCGGATATGGCTGACATATCGGACCTTGTATTTGTCAGGGCAACCCTAAACCATGTTAACAGCAGATTCCCATGCTCGGGCAATGGGTTCTTCTTGACGTTTGGACCTACGTCCTCGAAAAACAGAATACCGCTTCTAACAAGGTCTTGAACCTTAGTCTTGAGAGGGTAACAGTTCTCCACATCATGTTCGGGAGCACCGGAATGATAAACACAATGAAGCTCAGGCTTATACCACCACTGAGGGTTGGTCGATATAGCAGGTGGGTCGCGTGGAGTAATCAGCTTCCTTTCAATTAATGAAGGATGTAGCTCGGCATAGGTCATTGGAATAGGATCAAAACTGACCCTCTTCCTATCATAGCTAGTGCTGGTTTGATTGTTGTTTCGAGGCTGGTAGGCCTGCTGTTGAGGACGATGTTGTTGTTGCTGATACTGTTGATGTTGTCGTTGCTGGTTCTGATGTTGATAATGTTGGTTCTCTCTGAAAGCAGGTGCTATATGAGACACCTGGTGCTGGTTACTGGCAGGACGCACAGTCTTCCTCTTCATAGAGGGTCTTTTTGATTTAACATGGGAGGACACAACATGCGCCTCTCCATCTTTCTTCTTCGCAAACGCCCCATAACGTTTGGTAGAAGATCCTTCTTCTCTAGTCAGGCGCCCTTCCCTGACTCCCTCTTCTAGACACATCCCCATATTCACCATCTCGGTGAAGTCAGAAGGAGCGCTAGCAGTCATCTGCTCGTAGTAGAAAGAGCTTAAAGTCTTGAGAAAGATCTTCGTCATCTCCTTCTCTTCGAGCGGGGGCACAATCTGTGCAGCCAATTCACGCCACCTCTGGGCGTACTCCTTGAAAGTTTCTTTCTCCTTCTGAGACATGGCCCTCAGTTGATCCCTATCGGGAGCCATATCAACATTGTATTTGTATTGGTTGACGAAAGCTTCGCCAAGGTCGTTGAAGGAGCGGATGTTCGCACTATCCAGACCCATGTACCATCTCAGAGCGGCACCGTACAGGCTGTCCTGGAAATAGTGGATTAGGAGTTGATCTTTGTCGATCTGAGTCGACATCTTGCGTGCATACATCACAAGATGGCTGAGCGGGCAAGTGTTTCCTTTGTACTTTTCAAAGTCAGGCACTTTGAATTTGACAGGAATCTTGACATTAGGCACTAAACAGAGCTCAGCAGAAAATTTGCCAAAGAGGTCCTTCCCTATGAGAGTTTTAAGTTCCCTGCGCAACTCAAGAAATTGATCATTCATAGTGTCCATTTTCTCATAGACATTTGGGCCCTCAGTTGGCTCAGAGTGATAAATGGTGTCATCTACTCTCGACAAAGTATGCACGACTAGAGGTGGCACAGCAAGGACCGGGCTAGATGTCGGCAAAGAAGCAAAAGTTGGGGCGAGACCCTCTGGAACGAAGTTGGGGGGCATCCTCCAGGGAAACCCAGCTGACATAGCAGATGGCGCAAAATGGGCACTGGCAGCAGGCACGGTTGAGGCGGAAATCTCAGAAATGACCGTCCTCTGGGGAGGAGTTGAAGGTGTTGGAGAAGACTGGCTTTGGGCGGCCAAGAATGACTCCATCAGGGCAGCCAATCTTGCCACTTCCTCCTTCAGTTCTCTGTTCTCTTGCTCTAGGTGAGAAGTACAAATATGGCCTCAAAGGCGTCCTCACTCATGGCCTTCCCATACATAGTAGCTTGAGCAATGAGGAAATCAAATGGGAGACCTTGAATTCCACCTTTGGTAGTCATATGAGCACCAACAACAGATTCATCTATATGCAATAGATCAGCAATCTCTTGAGAAGAAGGAACTCTCTCCAAGCCACTGAACGGTAACTGATCTAGAATAGGTATACCCACAAGATAGGCATACTCCTCAAGCGTCAGCAAAAGCTGGAAATCCGGAAATGTGAAGCAACGGTACAAGGGATCATAGAACTACACCAACACACTCATCAGACCTTCATCCACCTGAGTAGCAAGAATAGACAGAAGCTTCCCATGACGAGCCTTGAACTCTAAGGGATCTAATACATAGGATGTCAAACTCCTTAACTCTTTCAAGTCGGGTTGTCTGAAACTGTACTTCTTTGTATTCCTTCTTTGTTTATCCATGTTTGAAAATTTGCAAATAGACCTCTTAAGTTCCTTGAAAATTTTCTCATTGTTGATGATATGGATGTGAATGAATGCATGGATGCAACAACCACACTCAAGGATTAAGCAAATCACACCACACAAAGGTCATGGGATGGATCAAGTCATCCTTAATATCAATCATCCATTTTGGTGGATTATGGTTTACACCTTATCAACACCCAAGTTCCATTGATATTAAGGATATACAAGAACAAATCAACCATGAATCAAGGGTTTGTTGCAAGTCACGAGCATGGAGTCTCGGTTAAGAACCACCCAAAGGGAATGTACTATGGTTAAACCTGACAATCATGTTCTACAAGAGGTTCCCATAGTCATCATCCCATCTTTCGGATACTATCGGATAAACGACTACTCGTATTCCAAAAATATTCTCAAGAGAGACTCTTATGAGTGTAGTATTGCGTAAAAATCGTATCAAATCTTACACTTGAACGACCTTCGCACTACGTCCTAAAAATAGGCCAAGATGGGCTTGGTAAACTAAGGTCCTTGGCTTCTAAGGCATATATTGGAAAAAGTAATGCCTAACCACGACTACTCGTGTGACATTATTGATCCCAACATAACCTCCACCAAATGAATGGGCTTGCAAGTCAACTTGCTAAGGAATAACTCCACACAAGTAAACAAGACTATTCCATTCTCCTATCATAAGTGCACTCGAGTTTGGGTATAGAACTCATCTCACAAGAGACCACCAAGCACACAAGCAATTAATATATCAAGCAATTCATACATTACAAACAATACAGTCATCCCAAATTTGCCAAGAATATGTCACAAAATAAATATAAACATACAATACAACAAAGGCAAAAAGTAGGCTAAACCCACTAGGAATGTGAAGTAATTCACCAGCATAGTCGCCACTTTTCTGTAGTGGGGTATTCCTTACCTTTAGATTTATTGACTAAATCAAAAGTAAATCATACAATTCGAGTCGCCACCGCACTTCTATTTATCCAAAGGAAAGGTTAGAAAGCGAACAAAAACCGAGAAGTTTTATCAAGTGAAAAACTAATAAAAATGTCAGAGATCTGGGTAAGGGGGTTGGTTATGCGATGGGAAGGTTTTAAGCACCCAAAACATCCTTAGTACTCTAAGGGAACCCTTTTCACCAATGTTGTAAGGTAGGTTGGTATTTGTTAAAATATTTGTGCAAAAGATTGGAGGGATGAGAAAAGAATAAATTATATTTACAATTTTGTGTTTGAATGGATAAACCCATTGCCTACGTACCATCTTAAAAAAAGAATAGGATCAAAACCTCATAGTTTGGGGTAAAAATCTCAAAAGAAGTTGGTGAATTAATTGGTCAAAAGCCTTAAGGTCTTTTGTTATCAAAGGAAGAAAACTCAACCTAAAACCACAAATCCACCATGTGAGGAGAGCTTCAACATGCTAGTGAGGGGTCCACCCTATAATAAGCATGGAAGACTTATAGTCCATCACTAAGGATACAGGTGAGTATTATATCAACCTCTAGGATAACTCAAACCTAATAGCTAATGTTTATGAAAAGCTTTGGCAAAAGTGGCCATTGAAACCATAAAACAATTGAGTGAGTTATATTTATAAATGAAAAGTATTCACAAAGTAAGGTCAAAGTTGACTTAAGGATTCAATTCAAAATAAGTATTATGAAAAGAGTTTGGAAAATCAAAAGCATAGTGCTTAGGTTGCTAATTTTTGAAAAAACAATGTTAATGTTTGCACAAAAGTTTGGCTTGGGTTAGAGTGTAGAGAAGAAGAGAAGGGCTAGGTCCTAAACATGCAAATATGAAGGAAGAGAAATAAAAACCACATTGGAGTTCCCTTCTTGAGATCATAAAGATGATCCAAGTTGCTCCCATCCTTTGGAATTAGCAAGCAATAAGCAAATAACTCAAGCAATCAAGCAAATAACAATCAAGCTCCTAGGAATCTTCCAATGGCTGTTGTATCTCTTATCTTGGATGTCCATGACAATGATTCTTCTAATTGGCAAGTTTGGGATCCCTAGCACACAAGAACACACAAATCAAAAAGTTCCACAATACAAATAAAGAATGGACAAGAGTGAGTTTAGAATTAGGATCCTTTCAAGTTTATCTTCATGATTAAGCATTCTATAGGCATGAGGCCTAGTTTCTCTTTGACAATTTTAGCACTCTAAAGGCATGAGGCCTAGTTGCTCTTCAAACTCCATTAGCATAGGTAAAGTCCTAAATCTAAGTCCTTTCTCCATTTGCATTGGGTTCACACAAACAAAACAAAACAAACACAATAATGTGCTCAAGTGAGCAAAAGGCAAATTGCATTAACATAAACATGAGCTCAAGTGAGCAAAGGGCAAATGACAAATGAATTAATGAGTAAGAAATTAAATGCTTGAATTAAAAGTTAGTCATTAGTAGTTAGTGTTAGTGTGCCATAAGGCAATTTAGCGCTATGCTAAGCAATCGTAAGTGGACTAATGTAGTAGTCACACCTATCTGAGGCTGGTCAATAAAACTATAGGCAACAAACACAAGTTAGAGACCATGACTAGTAAGCCAAGCTCCTACAACTTGCCATGCCAAAAGAAAAGAAGGAATGACCTTGTATTGATTTAGGTTTTTTGCTTGACCAAGAAGCAACCTATCCTTAATGCAAAGCAATTCACTTGATCTTTGATCAAGATGATTGATTTAAATCAAGGAAGGTTAAGTCTCTCATATGTCAAGGCTAACCATCAATCTTTAACTCATTGATCAAAAATAAAAAAGAAGAAGAAGAAGGAAAAATGGAAATGTACATGATTGAAATTCAAGTGACATAAGCAAAATACATTGACCAAATATGAAATGAGTCAACATCAATCAATGGTAAACAGAAATGAGATGAAGCTTATAAGTCAAGAAACAATAAAAATATTTTTGGTATTTTTGAATTAAAAATAATACTTGAATTAAAATAAACAAATAAAGGTCAAACTTCAAATCCATTTCAAATCAACTTGGAAAAGTCCAAATGGATCATCCTAAGTTCAACAAGGTCAAACAAGGTTTGACAAAAAAATTCATCATTTTTTGAAAACAGAAACTAATTTTAAACAATTAAAAATGAAGAAAATATAACATAATTGAACTAAATTCTAAAATAAATCTCAAATCAATTAAGAAATTAATGAGAATATATTTCATAGACTCATCATCATTCAAAGATGTTAAGAAAATATTTTTGCATTTTTTGAATATTGGAAACTATTTTAAATGAATTAAAAATAATCAGAAAAGAGAAAATTCACAAAAAATATTAAATGACATCATAAAAAATATTAAAAATCATTTTCAGAAACTAGAATTAAAAAGGGAAATAATACAATTGGTCCCATATTTTTTGGATTTAAAATGAAGAAGATGTGAATTTTTTAAATAAAATGAAATAAAAGAAAATAGAATAGAAAATCAGAAATTATAAAAATCTTGGCGCGTTGGATAACATTCATTAAATGATGTGGCACATCTTAGGGCAAGGAAACGCGTGCGCATGGTGTGGATCCAATCAAAGCGAAACACAAAGCATTATTGAAAGTCATAACATTGCATGGCCCAGATTAGATCAGAGTAACAAGATCCATTGGTCCAGATGCATCCACGTGTGGGGGACGGTGGTGTACACCACCGTCTTCTCCGGCGAGCAAGCCAGCTTCGGCCAAAGTTGCAGGTTTAAAACCTCACCTAAATGCATGATCCTCATATCATTGGAAAGCTGGGGTGATGTACATCACCCCTGTGCCATTGGTTTCCACTCAAGATCACTACATGAAGAGAAATCTGAGATGGAAGTTTATGGTGTTCAAACTGAACTTGATCAATTCATGAAATTAAAAGCACAAATCAATTGCCTCTCACATGAGGACTTCAGAGGAACCAACAAACACAAGAAATGAGCAATAATCAAGGAGTTTCGAATCAAAAAAGTTTGAACAACAACCTTTGAAGTGCAACTTTACAAGGCACGATCTCTTCCAATTCTTTGATGCAGTGTGATCTTGAGATGGCAAAGGAGCTAGGCTAAGGAATTGAAGCTCAATGATCAACTAGTGTAGTTGAAAATTGAACTGAAAAATTGAAAGTGAAAAGCAAAATTCCTTTGAGTGAAGGTTATGGATTCAATTTTGCAGAGTGTTAGGTGCCTTGAGGTTGTGATTGAATGAAGCCAGACATGTCTATTTATAGCAAGAGGTGATGCAAGCAATGGAAAAATCATGTGTGCATGAGTTTGGATCCTCCATGCATGGGCCTGTACAGGCGCATGTGAGGCCCAAACTCAATTGCAAATGCAACCTGAAGTGTAATTGAAGTGTTTTGGACGTGTACATGGCATTGCAATGGAGTGTGCACTAAGTTTCAACATGTTATGCATAAATGAACATAAATCTTCTCCTCTTCGAAAATGCACTTTGCCAAAATGAAACTTAGCCTTGTGGGTAATGGTTGGAAAGGTCTTGACATGAGGAACAAATGTTATGTTGAACAAAAATCCATTTGGAATTGGGAAATTTATGAAAACAGGCCTTGAAGTTCAAGGTGCAAAACATGTGTATGAAAATTTTGCCAAAATGGACCAACTTCAAGCCCTTCTGTTTCAATGATGTAAGCCTCAAATGACAAAACCTTAAACATAAAATTTGTAGATCTTTTCAAGATGATCAATTTAGACTCAAAATTTGCATCATTTGGATTTTTGATGAGAAAGTTATGGGAACTTGAAGTTAGACATTTTCAACATTTCAATGACTTTGGCCCAAAGTGACCTATAATGTTTTGTATTATCAAATGTATTTATTTTAGGATTATGAAATTTTGTCCAACATAACAATTGAATTAGACATCTTAAACTTTCCAATTCACTTGATCCCACCTCAAAATCATGAAAAATGAAGGAGTTAGATCCTTGGGAAGTTGACCCAAAATTAGGGTTTTAGTCAAAATGACCTATAATGTATTGAAATGAATGATGACCTTCCAAGCTTCAAATCAATTTTTTATGAACATGAACGTTGTTCACATGGTTCTTAATAACACGTTTTCTTTTGGGGTCATATTCATTTGACAAACACATCAAAAGTTAGGTCTCAGTGGATTTCAAAATAGTCAAATGAATTGACTGACCAACTTCTCAAGTCCAAACTTCAAATCTTGATGAATTGATGATTGAGGACACTCACATAAGCTCATATATGCATAAAATGATGAATGAAAGAACTTCCCTTGATTGTATTTGATCATGGATTGAGGTTGCTTCATGAGCAAGGCAAAGTCAATGCACAGTTGAATTAGGGTTTCCTTGGGAAACAATCCTCAAGCCCTTTGGTTTATCTTGATCAAATTGACAAATTAAGATACTTGGGAGGCATATATGATGATTGAGAGCTTTGGGAACCATTTTCATGCTTGCTTTCACTTTCATCTGGCCATTCTTTAAGCATAGGGGCCTCCTAGGAGCCTTGGATCACATGCTTGCTCAAGCTTCAAAACGAAACAAGTTAGTGACATATTTTTGTGCCTTTGGTTAGTAAACAAAATAAGAAAAGCAATAATATACAATTCAAGCATGCTTGGTGGTCTCAAACCAACTCACACAAGTCCAGACCCTAGGGTAAGGAGCCAAGATGCTATGATCCTTGAGGCAAATGCAAATGAGCAATGATATGATGCCATGAGGGATCTTAGGGTCAAAATTAGGGTCTTACACCTGGTGCCTAACGTGAAGATCCCTATTAAATTCAAAGTGCCTGACTTTGAGAAATATAAGGGAAATACATGCCCACTCAGCCATCTTGTGATGTATGCTTGTAAGATGTCAACACAGACTGACAACGACCAACTACTGATTCATTACTTTCAGGATAGCCTGACAGGTGCTACGCTCCGGTGGTATATGGGGCTGGAAAGTGCAAGCATCCGCACTTTCAACGATCTAGGCGAGGCCTTTGTGAAGCAGTATAAATATAATATGCATATGGCTCCAGACAGGGACCAATTGAGGGCGATGTCCCAGAAGGATAAGGAGACCTTCAAGGAGTATGCCCAGAGATGGCGAGAACTAGCAGCTCAGATAGTTCCACCCCTGGAAGAGAAGGAGATGACAAAGATCTTCTTGAAGACTTTGAGCTCTTTCTATTATGAAAGAATGATCGCTAGTGCTCCCTCAGACTTCACTGAAATGGTGAATGTGGGGATGAGATTAGAAGAAGGGGTCTACGAAGGACGTTTATCTCGAGATGACGGTTCCTCAGCAAAGAAGTATGGAGGATTTGCTAGGAAGAAAGAGGGAGAGACTCATGTTGTGTCCTCTCATGTTAAAAGAAGGCCCTCTATAAGGAGGAAGGACGTGCGTCCAGCCATCAACCAACACCAGGTGGCTCATATAGCACCTGCTTTCAGAGAAGTTCATCATCAACAACAACAACATCGTCAACAACAATAGGCCTACCATCCTCGTAACAATAATAACACCAGCACCATCAACTACGAGAGGAAAAGGGTAACTTTTGACCCGATTCCGATGACATATGCTGAGCTTTATCCTTCCTTGATAGATAGAAAGCTGATAACTCCACGAGATCCTCCCGCTGTACCGACCAATCCTCAGTGGTGGCATAAGCCCAAGCTTCATTGTGTGTATCATTCTGGTGCTCCCGGACATGATGTGGAGAACTGTTACCCATTGAAGACCAAGGTGCAATACCTTGTAAGAAGTGGGATATTGTTTTTTGAGGACGTAGGTCCAAATGTAAAGAAGAACCCATTGCCCGAGCATGGGAAGGCAGCTGTTAATATGGTCTAGGGATGCCCTGACAAGTACAAAGTCCTTTATATGAATGACATAAGGCAATCCTTGGTTGAGATGCATAAGCTATTGTGTGAACACAACCACTAAGAGCATGACCATGATAGGTGCCAGGTGTGCACTATCAATGAGAGAGGATGTCGTCAAGTGAGAAGGGACATCCAAGAAATGATAGATCAAGGGATGATTGAGATACTTCAGAATCGTAATGAGGATGAAGTTGATGTAATTACTCCTGTGTTTAAAATTCCTGAGCCTGTTGTTGTCAAGTATGATGGCAGCAAGAAGAAGGTATCGCCAGCTCTTGTGATTAAGCCAGCGGGCCCTGTCCCGTATGTATCAGACAAAGTCGTTCCCTACCGATATAACGTTGTTATGTTGGAGGATGGAAAGGAGGTGTCGTTGCCCTTAACTTCTGTAGTGAGCATTTCAGATGTCAATGGTGTGACCCATAGTGGTCGTGTTTTCTCGGCTCAGCCGAAATCCCATGAAGACATCGTGAAGAGAGTTGTTGTTAATCCTGCTGGTCCAGTGGGGACTTCTTCTCCAAATAATTTTGTTCCTGTTGTTAAGGGTGTTGACCATGTTGCTGTTAAGAATAATATTACTCCTATCTTGGTTGGCCAGTCTGACATTTTGAAAGAGGATGGTGATGAGATGCTGAGGCTCATCAAAAGGAGTGAATATAATGTTGTTGATCAGCAGCTACAAACACCATCAAAGATATTTGTCTTATCTTTGTTGATGAATTCCGAGCCACACCGCGAAGCTTTGTAGAGGGTGTTGGACGTGCATTACGTGGATCACGATGTCACAATCGAGCAGTTTGATAGCATTATTGCGAATATTACCGCTTGTAACAACTTGAGCTTCTGTGATGCTGACCTTCCCGAGGAGGGAAAAGACCACAATTTGGCTTTACACATATCTATAAACTGTAAGGATGATGCCTTGTCCGATGTGTTGATGGACACAGGGTCATCACTCAATGTATTGCCAAAATCCACTCTTGCTAAACTTTCATATCAGGGGTCTCCCATGCGGCAGAGTGGAGTGGTTGTGGAGGCGTTTGATGGATCGCGCAAAACCGTGATCGGCGAATTAGAACTCCAATCAAGATTGGACCTAGTGATTTCCATATCACTTTCCAGGTCATGGATATTCATCCGTCTTATAGCTGTTTGCTTGGTAGACCATGGATTCACGAGGAAGGCGCCGTGACATCCACCCTACACCAAAAGTTGAAGTTCGTGAAGAACAAGAAGTTAGTAGTGATAGGGGAGAGAAGGCTCTCTTGGTCAGTCATTTATCTTCCTTCTCCTATATTGATGTTGAGGATGAGGTTGGGACGTCGTTCCAAGCCTTGTCTATTGCTGAGCCTTCTAGGAAAGGAATTTATTCATTTGTCTCCTACAATGATGCAAAGTTGGCCATTGAGCATGATGCAACTACTGGTTTGGGGAAAATGATAAAGTTGGAAGACAACAAGTCCTGAGCTGGCATAGGGTATTCTTATGGTGTTTCCAATGATCGTGGGTTGTTCCAGAGTGGAGGTTTTACCCACACCGTTGAAGATCAGGAAGCTGCTGCCATTGTTGAGGATGATGAAGAGGAAGACCTTGGCAACTTTGTCATATCCGGAGGAATCTGCAATAATTGGGTCGATGTTGATGTTCTAACAGTTATCCATAAGTCAACGTAATGTGTTCATTTTTTTCAAAGACCCTTATCCCATGCCAAAAGGAGAAGTGAGGACATTGTTGGCATAATTTGATTAATACAATGATCTTCATTCAATACTCGCATGTTAAATGTTTGTTTTTCTCAAATTATTTTTTGCTTTTTGCTTTTTGCTTTTTGCATGAAATTGGTGATCACCATAAAACCATAAAAAGAGAATAAAATCAATCTTTTCATCTGCATAATGATTTGCCTTATTTGAATTCTGAAATCTCTTTTATACTCAAAATCATTATGCAGGTTAATCAAACCCATTGAACATAATGATCCAACACCATCTCCCAACTTTGAGTTCCCTGTATTTGAGGCAGAAGAAAATGATGTTGAAGAGATTCCTGATGAGATTACCCATCTGCTTGAGCACGATGAGAAGATCATTCAGCCACATCTTGAGAATCTAGAAACAGTCAACTTGGGGTTTGAAGATTGCATTCGTGAAGTGAAGATTGGGGCACTCCAGGAAGAGTTTGTTAAGAAGGGGTTGATTGAGTTGCTACGAGAATATGTCGACGTCTTTGCCTGGTCGTATGAAGACATGCCTGGTCTAGATACTGATATCATGCAACATTTCTTGCCATTAAAGCCTGAGTGTGTGCCTGTGAAGCAGAAGCTCAGAAGAACTCATCCTGATATGGCAGTAAAAATTAAAGAAGAAGTTCAGAAGCAAATTGATGCGGGGTTTCTGGTGACTTCTACATATCCTCAATGGGTGGCCAATATTGTGCCCGTGCCTAAGAAAGACGGAAAAGTCCGAATGTGTATGGATTACCGTGACTTGAATAAAGCTAGTCCAAAAGATGATTTTCCTCTACCACACATTAATATGTTGGTAGGCAATACGGCTAAATTCAATGTCTTCTCATTTATGAACGGATTTTCCGATTATAATCAGATTAAAATGGCACCTGAGGATATGGAGAAGACAACATTCATCACACCTTAGGGAACATTTTGTTATCGAGTGATGCCCTTCGGTTTGAAGAACGCCGGAGCCACGTATCAATGTGCTATGACTACCTTGTTTCATGATATGATGCACAAGGAGATTGAGGTGTATGTTGACGATATGATTGCGAAGTCGAAAAGGGAAGTTGAACATGTAGAACACTTGTTGAAGCTTTTCCAACGTTTAAGGAAGTATAAACTCCGCCTGAATCCGAACAAGTGTACATTTGGAGTCCGTTATGGCAAGTTATTGGGATTTATTGTTAGCGAGAGAGGTATTGAAGTTGATCCTGCCAAGGTCAAAGTAATACAAGAGATGCCTGTGCCCAAAACTGAGAAGCAAGTCCGAGGTTTTCTTGGCCGCTTGAATTACATTTCGAGATTTATATCCCACATGACTTCCACATGTGCGCCTATATACAAGCTCCTTCGGAAAGATCAGCGTCATGATTGGACCGAGGATTTCTAGAAAGCTTTTGACAGTATCAAAGAGTATTTTTCTGAGCCTCCGATTCTATCTCCGCCTGTTGAAGGGAGACCTTTGATTATGTACTTGATTGTGCTTGATGATTCTATAGGATGTGTATTGGGTCAGCAAGATGAATCAGGGAAGAAATAATATGCAATATACTACTTGATTAAGAAGTTTACTGATTGTGAGTCTCGATACTCAACGCTTGAGAAGACATGTTGTGCTTTGGCTTGGGCTGCTAAGCGTTTACGCCAGTATATGTTGAATCATACGACTTGGTTGATATTTCAAAATGGATCCAATCAAGTATATCTTTGAGAAGCCTGCTTTAACTGGGAGTATTGCCCGTTGGCAGATGTTGTTATCTGAGTATGATATTGAGTATCGAGCTCAGAAAGCTATTAAAGGTAGTATCTTGGCTAATCATTTGGCACATCAACCAATTGAAGATTATCAGTTTGTGTAGTAAGACTTCCCTGATGAGGAGATTCTATTTTTGAAGATGAAAGATTGTGATGAGCCTACACTCGATGAAGGACCAAAGCCTGGTTCCCGATGGAGTATGGTGTTCGATGGCGCTGATAATCAGTACGGAAATG
The DNA here is from genome assembly GCF_024323335.1 of Lathyrus oleraceus. NCBI lineage: Eukaryota > Viridiplantae > Streptophyta > Magnoliopsida > Fabales > Fabaceae > Lathyrus > Lathyrus oleraceus. The sequence continues at coordinate 22,648,521 of NC_066582.1, forward strand.
GCATTGGGGCAGTGATTATAACTCCTCAAGGCACGCACTTTCCTTTTACAGCAAGGCTAACTTTCAAATGCACGAATAATATGGCGGAGTATGAGGCTTATATTATGGGTTTGGAAGAGTGTATTGATCTTAGGATCAAACATCTTGATGTTTATGGTGATTCGGCCCTTGTTGTTAATCAGATTAAAGGTGAATGGGAGACGAATCAGCCTGACCTCATCCCGTATAGAGATTATGCGAGGAGGATTTCAACTTTCTTTTCTAAGGTTGACTTCCATCATATTCCTCGAGATGAGAATCGGATGGCGGATGTTATCGCTACGCTTGCTTCAATGATTATAGTAAAGTATTGGAATGAAGTCCCCAATATTATTGTGATGCGCTTGGATAGACCAGCTCATGTGTTTGCAGTTGAAGAAGTGAAAGATGATAGGCCATGGTATTATGATATCAAGTGTTTTCTTCAGAATCAGACTTACCCACATGGGGCATCTATCAAAGATAAGAAGACTTTGAGGAGATTATCGGGCAGTTTCTACCTTAATGGTGATGTGCTTTACAAGAGGAATTTTGACATGGTTCTGCTCAGATGTGTGGATAGACACGAAGCAGACCTGCTGATGACTGAAGTCCATGAAGGTTCATTTGGTACTCATTCCAATAGGCATGCCATGGCAAAGAAGATGTTGAGAGTAGGCTACTATTGACTGACAATGGAGTCTGACTGCTGCAAATATATGAAGAGATGCCACAAGTGTCAGATTTATGCGGATAAGATTCATATTCCCCCGACACTTCTGAATGTTATTTCCTCACCATGGCCTTTCTCCACGTGGGGAATCGACATGATTGGCATGATTGAACCAAAGGCGTCGAACGGACACCGTTTTATTCTCGTAGCCATTGATTACTTCACCAAGTGGGTTGAAGCGGCATTGTATGCAAATGTAACCAGGCAGATGGTCGTGAAGTTTATCAAGAACCAACTTATATGCCGATACGGTGTGCCAAATATGATCATTACTGATAATGGATCTAATTTGAACAACAAGATGATGAAAGAGCTGTGTAGCGAGTTCAAGATTGCACATCATAATTCTTCTCCCTATAGACCCAAGATGAATGGGGTTGTTGAAGCTGCTAACAAGAACATCAAGAAGATTATCCAAAAGATGGTTGTTACGTACAAAGATTGGCATGAGATATTGCCAATTGAATTTGATTGAAGAGAAGAGATTAACTGCCATGTGTCATGGTCAGTTGTATCAACAAAGGATGAAGAAAGCCTTTGATAAGAAGGTCAAGCCTCGTATGTTCCGAGAAGGTGACCTCGTGCTCAAGAAAGTCTTGTCTTTCGCGCCCGATTCCAGGGGCAAGTTGACTCCAAACTATGAAGGTCCATACGTTGTTAAGAGAGCCTTTTCATGCGGTGCTTTGTTGCTCACAACTATGGATGGAGAGGATTTCACTCGTCTTGTGAATTCAGATGCAATCAAGAAATACTTCGACTAAAATAAAAAACAGAATAGCTCGCTAAGTTGAAAACTCGAAAGGGCGGCTTAGGCAAAAATGAGCGTCTCGGTGGATTGAAAACCCAAAAGGGCGGTCCATGCAAAAGTTAGGGATATATAAAAAAAGTGAATATATATCCTGATAGATTGAGTACTTCACCCTGGGGAAATCTAGGCAAAAATTATAGGGATTTGGCAAGTAACTGCATCCTGACAAGACTTTTTTCTATAATTGTCATTTGTTAGGGATTCTCGCTCAATCATCATCAACCGAAGCGTCAAATACAGTGAATTCAGAGTTGGTGGAGAAAAGGTCATTATGTTCAATGTAGCCCTTTTTCCATGAATATCACCAGTTTCAAATTTGTAAAGATCCATGGAGTCTCGCCATTTGTGGACTACTATTCTATTAAATAAATTTGAGCCTTTATCCAATTCTTGGCACTCTTACTTGTTTCTGTTTAACAAATGTTTGCATGTTTTAATTGATAAATATAATTGTTTTAAACAAATGAAGTTTTATAAACTGTTTTAAACAAAATGAACATTCACAATGACTGAAAGGATAGTCGAAACGTCTTCAGTGCTCTCCCAAGGATAGTGCGATTTCCAAAAAGGTAAGACATTTATTCATATTCTGGCATGTTTATGTCCTCTTCATCAGCTTTCATGTTGTCTCCTCAGCAGGAAGTGGTTTAGAGTAGTTGGTGGAGGGTCTATTTCTCTTTTCATCCCCGGCATGTCACGATTCTCTCAGCCAAGGCATTTTTCCTTTGAGGTTGCCTACAGTTTATCCCCTGCAGGATTGCCTGACCCGAGTTTGATAATTTGTATCCCCTCCGTGTTTGAAGATTTCTTCTAAGTATTGAGAGATGGTGAGGAAGATGTGTTACTTCCTTCCCCAGCGGAGAAAATTGTGCTTTCTCCCCTTTGTTTTGATTGATGGGTATCTGTTTGGCATTTGTTCCTCACGGAATTTCACATCATTCATTGATAAGTTCCCCAGTAGAGTTTCTTCTACGGTGGATCTTATTGATGTTCAGCCACTTGTTCCCGAGAATTGACAAGAAATCCCTGGCAGTTGAAAGTTGTGACTTTGCCTATCCCCAGAGATGATCGATGTCTTCCGGTATTTGATTGGCCCCACCAGAAATGAGCTCTCCAGTAGGCTTCGCCCTTCTTTTTTTGAGATGTTGTGTCGGATGTCCGTCCATGACTCTTGAGCCTGTTTGTGTTAGACATGTCTGTCTGTCAGCATTAATCATACACAAATCATGCATAATCATAGCATTCAGATGTTCATGATTGCATCCTTTGCCATATATCCTTGCTTGTTATCTCCTGATGTTGGTGAAATGCTCTATCCCCAAGCAGATGTTTGTGTCTGATCTCTCCATTTAGAGTCAGCCTCATAGGCAGAAAGTGTCTATCTTTCCTTCTTTATTCCCCACTTAGTTAAGTCCTCGTGGATGATTATTGTTTTAGTTTCCTCCCCAGTTGCGTATTGGGATGGAATTACTCCCCTGAGTTATATCCTCATTGGGTTGAGTCTTGTTTAATTGTGTCTTTCTAGTTTGCTCCTAGGTTGACTCCTTTCTTGTTATCCCCTGCAGTTTCCTGTGGTCTAGTTGTTCAATTGCTCAGTAACCAGTAATTATTCATCCTTTCCCCAGCGGACTTTGGTGGTTTTCTACCCAGTAACCGGTAGATGTAATCCCCTCTTTGTTGGTTATCTTTACCTAGTAACCGGTATTGATATTCCTTTGTTTTTGAGTATACCACCAAGTAACCGGTGATATATCTCTTGGATAATTGCTTTTGCAAAACAATTTATCCCTAGCGAGTCATCTTTCATTTACCCTTGTTTGGCAATGATGGTTTTTCCTTCTGATTGATCATCATTATATACCCAGTAACCGGTATCCCGATGTCCTTTCTTTTCGGTCGATTTATCCTTTATTAACCCAGTAACCGGTTGTGGATAATCTTCCACGCGAGTATGTTATCTACGTTATGACGGTAATAGATAATATATCTCATGCGTTCTACATTCGAAGTCTTCTTCTTTCCCAATTGAGTAAGATTCGTATTTCCTTGTGGAATCGAATGCCCATCCTGTAAGTCGAGTTTGCTTTTTCAGCCCTCCTTTCGGATGATGAGTGTCTTGGATATGTCCCTAATTCATGCCTGGTTGGTCACCTATTATATGCCCAGTAATCGGTATCACCGGTGTTCCTTCCTTCTGCTCCCTATTATGACTTTTTGTCCCCTGTGGAGTCAGATTTTCTTGAGTTGTGATGTGCCTTTTGGGTCCTCCTCAGATGTTTCGGGTGATGGATATCTTTCACACTTATACCGGTCTTAGATATTCTTTCTCCCTAAGCATGTGGTTCTCTCACCCAGTAATCGGTGTTTTGATGACATGTCTCTCTTCGAGTTTATTACCCAGTAACCAGTAATATCTCGTTATTCTCTTCCTCAGCTGAGTCCTTTGTGGACATCCCCGTCTGAGTCCGGATTTTTATCCGAAGTATCCTTTGTGGATAGTTTTGCTGTATTGGCATATTCCCCAATACAAGCATCTTTGCGTCAGCTCGAGCCTTTCCATCGATTTATTTTCGTGGAATCCCTTCGTGTCTCCCCGCAAGTTTTCAAGTCGTGACCTGCTCACGCATTTTTACCTTATTTCCCCCAGAGTCTCTGTCTCCTTAGTGAGTGTGTTACTCATATTGGATTTTTCAGTTTCTTCTGATTTCTTTCCCTTCGTGGCAATCATTCACCATGAAGATTTTATTTTGCATGCATTTGCATCATGAGGTCTCTTAGGGACCAAAATTCGTCTCTTTGTTATTATTTAAGTCCATTCTACCTCATCGAGATGAAGATTTTAACCTTCACATCTCCAGATAGAATGACCTTAAGTAGGGGCATCTGTAAGACCCTAATTTTGACCCTAAGATCCCTCATGGCATCATATCATTGCTCAGTGCATTGCCTCAAGGATCATAACATGTTTGGCTCCTTAACCCTAGGGTTGGGACTTGTGTGAGTGGTTTGAGACCACAAAGTATGCTTGTATTGTATATTATTTCTTTTCTTATTTCAATTACTAGCCAAAAGCACAAAAATATGTCACTAACTCTTTGTTTTAAAGCTCAAGTGATCATGTGCTCCCATGCACCTAGGAGGCTCCTAAGCTCAATGAAATGGCTAGATGAAGATGAGAAAAAGAATGACAATGGTCCACAAAGCTCCTAATCATCATATATGTCTCCCAAGTGTCTCAATTTACCAATTTTATCAAGATAGCCCAAGGGGCTTGAGGATTGTTTCCCAAGGAAACCCTAATTTCACTGTGCTTTGACTGTTCCTTGCTCATGAAGCAATCTCAACCTATGATCAAATTTAACAAAGGGAACTTATTTCATTCACCATTTTATGCATATATTATCCTATTTGAGGCCCCTCAATCATTTATTCATCAAGATTGGAAGTTTGGCTTTGAAAAGTTGACCAGTCAAGTCATCTGACTAAATTGAGGACCATTGAGATATACCTTTTGATGTGTTTGTCAAATGAAGATAACCCCAAAGTAAAACAAATTCTTAAGAACCATATGAACAACTTTCATCTTCATCACAAATCCATTTGAAACTTTGAAGGTCATCATTCATTTCAAAACATTATAGGTCATTTTGACTGAAACCCTAATTTTGGGTCAACTTCCCAAGGACCTAACTTCTTTAATTTTTATGATTTTGAGGTGAGAACAAATGAATTGGAAATCTTAATATGTCTACTTCAAATGTTATGTTGTACAAAATTTCATAATCCTAACAGAAATACATGTGATAATACAAAACATTATAGGTCACTTTGGACCTAAGTCATTGAATTTGAAAAAATGCCAACTTCAAATGCCCATAACGTTTTCATGAAAAATCCAAATGATGCAAAATTTGAGTCTAAATTGATTATCTTGAAAAGATCTACAAATTTGATGTTGGAGGTTGTTTCATTTGAAGCTTGCATCATTGAAACATAAGGGCTTGAAGAGGCTTGCTTTTGGTGAAAATTTTCAAAGGGTGACATAGACATGTTTTGTGCCCAAACTTTCACATCCATTTTTCACTAATTTATAAATTCCAAATGAATTTTTGTCCAACATGACTTTTGTTCCTTATTTCAAGGGCTTTCCAACCATTACTCACATTACTTTTTTGGAATTTCCATGTGTGAGTTTCGAAGAGCTTTCTCTTTAGGGTCATTTTTGCATTTCATGTTGTAACTTCATGTGCAAGCTATTTCCATCACAATTGCACGTCCAATTCAATTCCAGTTGATTTCAGCATGGTTTATCACCCATCATTGGGCCTTACATGCGCCTGTACAGGCCCATGTAAGGAAGATTCAAATCCCATGCACACAAGGGAAGCATGATCTCAGCCACATTTCAGCTATAAATAAGAGCTCAATCCCATTCATTTTTCAACCAAGTGGAAACCTGAAGTGCTGCAGAATTGAAATCCCAACCCTCACTAAAGGAATTTTCAGATTTCTCTTTCTCTTTCAAGCTTGAAATTCAACATCATTAGTTGATTTTCAAAGCTCAATTCCTTAACCTATCATCTCCATCACACTTCCAGAGCAAAAACAGATCAAGATCTTGAAGAATTCGTGGCATTTGGAGCTTCATTTCAGAGGTAGAACCTCAAACTTTTTTGATCTAGATCTTGCAATTCAACGTGATTTTCTTTTGTTTATGAGGTTTTCTGAAGTCCTCATACTTTAGGCAGGTCAGTGGTGGTCTTAATTGCTCAAATCGTGCCATTCCAGTTGACATACCATGATCTTCCATCTCACATTTCTCTCTAAATAGGAAGAGTGGGGATGATCCATGGATACAGTGTTGATGTACATCACCTGAGCTTCATTTTGATGTCCTCATTTGTTATTTTCATTGCAAACTTTTTTCCTGCGCATGGTGGTCGGAATCTGGTACTTCACCGGAGAAGATGGTGGTTTCCGCCACCATCACCATGTGGTAGCCTTCCCAGCCCTTGGATTGTGTTTCCACGTTCTAATTTGGACCAGTCTTTATGTTTACTTGATTTAATGCAACATGTCACGCGTTTGACTCCAACGTACCATGCATCCGCGCCTCTGAGCCTTTGATCCCTTGCCACGTCAACTAATGAATTAATCTGATGGCTGCGCATTTTTTCTATTATTCCTATTTTCTTTTAGTTTCAGTTAATTCCCTTTATTTTCAAAAATTCATAAATATTTTATTTGAAGTCACAAAAATATGAGACCAATGCCAAAAAAATTCTTGAAAAATCTAGTTTCATATTTTGATTTTTAATTATTTTTGTGACTTCATTTAATATTTTTTGTGAATTATTTGATTTTTAATAGTTTTAATTCATTTTATATTACTTTCTGATATTTGAAAAATCCAAAAATATTTTCCTAACACCTATGGGTCATGATAAGTCAATGAAAAATAGTCTCATCAATTTCTTATTTGATTTGAGATTTATTTGAGATTTTAATTCATATTGTGTTATTTTTTATTGTTTTTAATTGTTTTAAAATAGCTTCTGATTTCAAAAATTGTTGAGAAAAATTGTCAAGGTTTGTTTGACCATGCTAGACCTATGAGAATTTAATTGGACTTGTTGAAGTTGATTTGAATTTAATTTGAGATTTGACCATATTTTGATTATTTTATTTTGCATTTATTTTTAATTCAAAAATTACCAAAAAATTATGGTTGACTTGTTGACTTGTAATCCTCATTTCTTTTCTGTTTGGCATTGATTGCTGATGACTTGGTTCACATTTGATCAATTAAGTTTGATACTTGAATTCTTTTTCCCTCCATTTCATCTTCATCCCTTTATTTTCATCATTTGGCCAATGAGTTAATGTCTTATGGTTGGTCTTGACAAATGAGAGATTTAACCTTCTTTGATCCAAACCAAACTCAACTTGATCCAAGATCAAGTAAGTTGTTTTGTGTTCAGGATAGGTTGCTTCTTGGTCAAGCAAAAAACCTAAAGTCCATACAAGGCCCTTCCCCTTTTGTTTTGGCATGGCAAGTTTGTGGAGCTTGGCTTACTAGTGATGATCTCTAACTTGTGTTTATTTGCCTATAGTTTTATTGACCGGCCTCAGATAGGTGTGACTACTACATTAGTCCACTTACGATTGTTTAACATAGCGCTACATTGTCTTATGACAAACTAACATAACTCCACTAATTACAAACTTTAATTTGAGCACTTAATTTCTTGCCCTTTACTTTAATGCCATTTGTTTCTTGCTCATTTATTCATATTTCTTTTCATTTTGCTCACTTGAGCATATATTTTATGTTTATGTCATTTTTGTTTTGCTCATTTGAGCTCATTATTGTATATAAATATATTGTTGTCTTGTGGTTGTTGTGTCTTTGTTTTGTGTGAACCTAATGCAAAAAGGAGAAAGGACTTAGAATTAGGACATACCTATGCTTAAAGGAGTTCAAGAGCAACTAGGCCTCATGCCTTTAGAATGCTAAACTTGTTGAAGAGCAACTAGGCCTCATGCCTTTAGAATGCTAAATTTCAAAGTTGACTTTAAAGGACTTCCTTTCCAAAACTTATTCTTTGTCCATTCCTCTTATTGTGTTGTGAACTTTTTGATGTTTGCTCTTGTGTGATAGGGATTCCATCTTGAGATAGTAAAGAGGACTGTTGTCATGAATAGCCAAGTTAAAAGAGACAAGCCAAATGGAGATTCTAGGAGCTTGAATTCAAATTGTGTGATTGCTTGTTTGTTTGCTAAGTCCAAAGGAAAGGAGCATCTTGAGTCATCTCTATGACTTCAAGAAAACGAACTCCAAGGGTTTATCTTTCTCCCCTTATCTTTGTATGCTTTAGGACTAGCACTTCTCTTCTTATCCTCACTCTAACCAAGCCAAAATCTTTTCTTGCAAACTTTGACTTTGTTTCAAACTAGAAACCTAGGCCTTATGCCTTTGACTTTTCAAAATCTTTTCATAAACACTCATTATGAATGAACTTTCATCCAACTTTGACTTCATTTTGTAAATAAATCTAACTTGTAAATATAACTCACTTCAAGTGGTTTTGTGGTTCCAATGACCACCTTTGTTAAAACCTTTTCATAAACATTAGTCATAGGTTTGAGTTATCATAGTGGTTGATGTAAACCTCACCTCATCCTTAGTGATTGGATTATAAGTCTTCCATACTTATTATAGGTTTAACCCCTCACTAGTATGTTGAAGCTCTCCTCACATGGTGGATTGTTGGTTTAGGTTGAGTTTTCTCCCTTTGATAACAAAAGACCATAAGGCTTTTGGTCAAATCAATTCACCAATCTTTGAGATTTTTACCCCGAACTACGAGGTTTTGATCCTTCTTTGTGATGGTACGTAGGCAATGGGTTCATCCATTCAAACAACAAAATTGTAAATATAATATATTCTCCTCTCATCCCCCCAATCTTTTGCACATATTTTCACAAATACCAACCTATAACACATGTTTGCAAAAAGGGTTCCCTTAGAGTACTAAGGATGTTTTAGGTGCATAAAACCTTCCCATTTCATAACCAACCCCCTTACCTAGATCTTTGACATTTTTATTAGTTTTTGATTTGATAAAACTTCTTACTTGGCTTTTGTTCTCTTTTTAGCCTTTCCTTTGGAAAAATAAAAGTGCGGTGGCGACTCGAATTGTATGTTTACTTTTGGTTTAAGCAATAAACCTAAAGGTAACGAAAAGCCCGCTACACGTGGAAGCATGGTTATTGATACTCCGGCTATGGGTTTAGTGACTACTTCATCTGTTTGTTTGAAATGTCCGTTGAATATTTGTGATAAATATTTTGAAGTTGATTTAGTGTGTCTTCCATTGACTCAACTTGAGGTTATTTTGGGAATGGACTGGTTGAGGGCCAACCATGTCTATATCAATTGTTTTGCGAAAGTTGTTCTTTTTCTTGAGCCAGAGAATGAAGGTGATTTATTCTTGTCTACTCAACAAGTGAATGAATATGTGCGAGATGGTGCTGAAGTGTTTATGTTGGTGGCAAGTTTAAAGCTTAGTGAAAATGGAACAATGGGTGAATTTCCAGTTGTTCGTGATTTTCCTGAAGTGTTTCCTGATGAGGTTAACAATTTACCGCCTGAACATTGAGTTGAGTTCACGATTGATTTGATTCCTGGTACTAGTCCGATATCAATGGCTCTGTATCGGATGTCACCATCTAAGTTGAAAGAGTTGAAGAGTCAACTAGAGGATTTGCTTGATAATAGGTTTATTCATCCGAGTGTGTCACCGTGGGGTGCACCTGTCTTGTTAGTTAAGAAGAAAGAAGGTACTATGAGGTTGTCTGTGGATTACAGACAACTGAATAAGGTTACTATCAAGAATAAGTATTCGCTTCCGAGGATTAATGATTTGATGGATCAGTTGGTTGGTGCTTGTGTGTTTAGCAAGATTTATTTGAGGTCTGGGTATCATCAGATCCGTGTGAAAGCTAAAGATATTCAGAAGACTGCTTTTAGAACAAGGTATGGACAATATGAGTATTCGGTGATGCCTTTCAGTGTGACGAATGCACCTAGTGTATTTATGGAGTACATGAATCGGATTTTTCATAAATATCTCGATAAGTTTATTGTTGTGTTTATCGATGATATTTTGATCTATTCGAAGAAGGAAGAGGATTATGCTGAGCATTTGAGGATTGTTTCAACTGTATTGAAAGAAAAGAAGTTGTTTGCTAAACTTTTAAAGTGCGAGTTTTGGTTGAAGGAAATGAGTTTCCTTGTCCATGTGATCTCTAGCTGTGGTATTTCGGTTGATCCTTCTAAGATTGAGGCTATATCTCAATGGGAAACGCTGAAATATGTGTCTGAGATTCATAGTCTTCTTGGTTTGGCAAGTTATTAACGAAAGTTTATTGAAGGCTTTTCTAAGTTATCTTTGTCGTTAACGCAGTTGGCTACGAAAGGTCAAGATTTCATTTGGACTGCACAGTGTGAAGCTAGTTTTCAAGAGCTGAAAAGGAGATTGACTACTGCTCCTGTTTTGATTTTACCGAATCCATCAGAACCATTTGTTGTGTATTGTGATGCTTCTTTAATGGGTTTAGGAGGTGTGTTAATGTAGAATCAACAAGTTGTAGCTTATGCTTCAAGGCAACTCAAAGTGCATAAGAGGAATTATCCGACTCATGATTTGGAATTAGCTAATTTTGTGTTTGTTTTGAAGATTTGGAGTCATTATTTGTTTGGGTCGAGATTCGATGTGTTTAGTGATCACAAGAGTTTAAAGTATTTGTTCGATCAGAAAGAGTTGAATATGAGGCAAAGGAGATGGTTAGAATTCTTGAAGGATTATGATTTTGGTTTGAGTTACCATCTTGGCAAAGCGAATGTTGTAGCCGACGCTTTGAGTAGGAAATCTTTGCATATGTCAATGTTGATGGTGCGAGAATTGGATTTTCTTGAACAATTTCGAGATATGACTTTGGTTTGTGAAGAAACTTATTTTGGAGTGAAGCTTGGTATGTTGAAGCTTACTAGTGGAATTTTGGATGAGATTTGAGAAGGTCAGAAATCTGATTTGGTTTTGGTAGATCGATTGACGTTGATCAATCAAGCTAAAGGTGGTGATTTTTGGATTGATGAGAATGGTATCATGAGGTGTCATGATAGAGTTTGTGTTCCCCATGTTTCGGATTTAAGAAAGAGGATTCTTGATGAAGGACATCGTAGTGGTTTGAGTATTCATACTGATGCTACTAAGATGTATCAATATTTGAGTAAATTGTTTTGGTGGCCTGGTATGAAGAAAGAGATTGAGGAATTTGCATATTCGTGTTTGATTTGTCAGAAATTGAAGATTGAGCATCAGAAGCTGTCTGGTTTGTTACAACCGTTATCTATTCCTGAATGGAAATGGGATAGTATTTCTATGGATTTTGTTTTTGGTTTACCTATGACTCCGAGTAATTGTGAAGCTATTTGGGTTATTGTGGATAGTTTGACGAAATCTGCTCACTTTGTTCCGATTAGAATGGATTATCCGATGGAGAGGCTTGCAAAGTTGTATATTGAGAAAATTGTCAGTTTGCATGGTATTCTGTCTAGAATTGTGTCAGATAGGGATGCGAGGTTTACTTCGAGATTTTGGGAAGGTTTGCAACGTGCTTTGGGTACAAAGTTGTGTTTGAGTTCTGCTTATCATCCGCAGACAGATGGTCAGACTGAGAGGACGATCCAGTCGCTTGAGGATCTTTTGAGAGCTTGTATTTTGGAACAGGGAGGTGCTTGGGATAGTTATTTTCCTTTGATTGAGTTTACCTACAACGATAGTTTTCATTCGAGTATTGGTATGGCCCTGTTTGAAGCTTTGTGTGGTAGAAGGTGTAGGACGCCTTTGTGTTGGTACAAATCTGGAGAGACTACTATGGTTGGACTTGAGATAGTTCAACAGACTACTCATAAGATTAAAATGATCAGAGAGAAGATGAAGGTCTCTCAGATTCGTTAGAAGAGTTACCATGACAAGAGAAGGAAAGCGCTTAAGCTTGAGGTAGATGATCATGTGTTTTTAAGAGTTACTCTGGTAACGGGTGTTGGTAGAGCATTGAAGTCACGTGAGTTGATACCGCGTTTTATTGGTCTGTATCAGATTTCCGAGAAAGTTGGTGATGTGGCTTATCGGATTACGTTGACGCCATCACTTGATAATCTCCATGATGTGTTTCACGTGTCTCAATTGAGGAGATACATTGTGGATCCTTCGCATGTTGTCCAATTAGATGATGTTGAGGTTAGAGATCATTTGATCATGGAGATATTACCTATGTTGATAGAAGATAGAGAGGTGAAACAACTTCGTGGTAAAGAGATCATTTTGGTGAAAGTCGTTTGGGGAGGACCGGCTGGTGGAAATGTGACGTGGGAGCTTGAGAGTCGGATGAGGGATTCATATCCCGAGTTGTTTGCTTGAGGTAATTTTCGAGGATGAAAATATTTCAAGTGGGGGAGAGTTGTAACACCCCGATTTAATTTCCATATTTATTTATTAGGTGTTTATTTTAATTAATCATTATTTGATGTGATAATTAATTAATATGTGTTCTGGTGATTATTTGAATTATTTGAATTTACGTGTTATTTGAATAATTGAATTTTATGAGTAGAAATAGCAATTGTCTAGTAATGGGCCTAATTAATTAGAATGGATGGATAACTGGATTAAGCCCATTATGAATTAAAAAGATAGGAAGGGTTTTAGAGATTAGAGTTAGTTTTGTAAAACAAGATAAGAAGAGAGAATAGAAGAGAAGAGGAGAGAAATAGGATAAGAGGAAACTAGAAGAAGAAGGACCTAGAGATTTCAGCTATACTAAGGTAAGGGTGAGATTTCAAGTGATTATGGGTAAACATAATGTATATAATGTATGTGGGTTAGATTTCATGAACTTAGGATTTGAGAATTTTGATTTTTGAGAAACTCTAACATGTGTTTATGTTTTAATCCATGAAATTGATGTTTATGTTATGCTATGATGTTTCTATATTGAATTCCATGAATGGGTATGTGTATAGAACATGATTTGGTGTATAATTGCATGTTTGAGTTTCACTTGAAAATGGTTGATTTAGGGGGTGTTTGTTTCGTGGATACAAATATTATTCCCGGGAATATGACATTGGAATTCACATATTCCCTTGTTTGTTTCAAGTTTTGATAGTTTATGCCTGGGTACTTTTTATTCCCAGGAATATGTTTTGTTCATAAATTTCTCCATTTTTATTCCCATGTCAAATGATGGGAATCTTATATTCCCATGGGAATATAAAATAACCAACCATAACTTCCCACTCTCATGTTATTTTAACACATTTATTTTTAATTTTTTAATTTTTAAAATTTAATTAAATAAAACTTAAAAATATTCCTAGGAACTTTATTGATTTTGCCAAACACATTGATGGGAATAAAGTTCCTGGCAATACTATTCCTAGGAATGATATTCCCGGGATTATAATTTTAATCCATCAAACAAACACACCCTTAGAATTTTGGTGAAAATTAATGGAGCTTAGAATCTTGTTTCTATGATCCTAATATTTGTTATATGATATATATATATATATATATATATATATATATATATATATATATATATATATATATATATATATATATATATATATATATATATATATATATATATATATATATATATATATATATATATATATATATATGGTGTATAACTATTTATTTCATGAAAAATGATGGATTAATATGGTTTTATGATGAAAATTCATGCTGGACAGTAACATTTTCGCAACATCAGTTTTCTAGTTTTTGGACAGCATTTTCGCAACAACAAATTTTCTGGTTTTTGACAGCATTTTGAAAAACTTGTAAATTCAATAACTTTTAAACCGTAACTCTGTTTGAGGTGCCGTTTGGACCGTTACGAAGCTAAGAATATTAACTATAATATGATATTCATTTTGATAACAGTAGATTAATATTTTATCAAAAGAATCCTAATGTGAATGTATGTTGTATGTGTGGTGAATGTGAATGACATGTTTTCTATTGTTTGGCATGTATTGGATGGTTTTAGATGGACTTTGTGAAGAAACATAATACTTGAAATTATGTATGTGACGATGTGAATTGGTGAAAATTTGATGAATAACATGAATTGGCTTGTTTGCTTTATGTTAATGTGTTGTGATGAGATGATGAATGTTATTTGATGTATTATTTGGGAATGATGTCATGTTAGGTGTATGTTGTGCAAATGTTGGTTGTGGTATGCTTATGTATGATTAAGGGGTTGCGATCGTCTTAATTGCATGAGTCTTGTTGTTGTTGCACACTTACACTAGCATGAGTCTATGAAAGAGGCAATGTTAGGTAATCTCGCGTAGATTATTTGCTTGTCCCAAACCTAACGCCGAATGGGGTTTGAAAGCTTAAGGCCAAATCGAGCTTTAGAGGTGGTTATCTAGTCTATTTGAGAGACACTCGGCAAGCCGGAAATGATAACGGATGGGATCCACATGCATATTGTATTGAGTCACACATTGAATCCCACGTGTCAGTGTGAATTGTTGTTTATGTGATTATGTGATATGATTGTGTGGATATGATTTTGGTAGATATGCATATATGTGGGTTTTAGGTGATCCATTTGATATGAATTGTTGATGTGATATGTGTGCATATTTGTGATATATGTGATGAAATTGTGACTTGTATACATTATGGAATCATGTGAAAGTTGTATACATATTTGATGATGATTTGTAAATGATGATGGATGATAATATGCACATGAAATCAATATGTTATGAAATATGACTTTTGTACATCATTTAGTATTTATAAATGAATACTTGTGGATTATTGAGCCATGTCGTATGATGATAAACATGTGATTATTTAATAAGATGATATGATACATGTTTGTATGAAGCGTGACGATTTCTAATAATATATGTATGTTTGTTATACATTTCATATTATTATGTTTTTCTATAATGATTTGAATTCTCACCCTTCTGTTGGAATGATGTTCAATCGCGACATCGCTTAGGTACCAGATATAATGGTGCTTCGCACAAAGATTAGATTCGGAGGCTAGTTCTTATTGTGTTTTAACTAGGTAGTTTATAGTGCTCTGGTCATGTAACACTTGGATTTATGGGATTATTTATATTTATTTTGATGTTGAGAGATATTGTTGTGCTCTCTTTTATCTTGTTATTTGGATATGTTGGTTTTGATGTTGAGTAGCCTTAAAGCCCAAAATGATATTTTATGGTAGATGATTTATGGGAATCATCACTATTTACCATTTATGAAGAGAAATGTTATTCCGCTGTGTGAGTTTGCATGTTGGTTATTTGGTTTTGATTCATACTTCGTGTTACTTGTATGTGAACATGGCATGTGTTGTTTCTGGTAGAAGTAAATGTGATGCCCCCGTGTATGCATGCTTTAATTTACTTTGATCATGCAATTGTATGTTGTATTTGAGTAGTAGTAGTTTTGGGGTGTTACACAATCTCTCTAATTACGTCCACATATGAACAGATTGTGGAGGTATCATCGTAAACCAAGTGAACTCATTATTTGTAAGGGAACTTGGGAAATATTTCATTTTTAGGTCCTCATTGTTTACTATGCCACCAACTTCAGTTTGATATCTGGTAACATGTTTGACATTGCACTCTTTAGTGTCTCCGACGAACTTGGTGAACTTTGGAACCTTCCATCCCCTAGGTAATTCTGTTTGTAAAACAAAGTCTGGTAATGGAGGTGAATACATTATGCTTTGAAGGCCTGGGTTTACCCCATTTCGAACCATGATTTGTTCAACAATGGCCTCTAAATTTTATTCCCCATCCATTGCATGTTGTTGAACATGCCTGACCACATAGTCGGGATCTTGATTTCTATTGACTAACATGATGGGAGGCCGTTGGTCCACCCTGGGTATTAGTTCGACCACCTGGTGTTATTGGTCAATCATTTCGTCAAACAACTCCTCATGTCGGACTGGAGTTTTCGATTGAGGTGGAGGTGGGGGAGTCTGTCGAACTTGTACTCTGGGAGCCCCTAGGAAATCCCCTATTTGAGTCATTTGAGTTTCCAATTGTTGGTAACTCTGAGTCGAATCTTGAATTAACAGTCTAAGCATGGTATCTATTTGCTGAGTCAGCATATGAACCATTTCGTGATTACTTTCGTCCATCTGTTGTCTCATGACTGTGACAAAGCTCGATGCGAAAGTTGGTATTGATAGAGATGGAAAACCTAAACTTGGGGGTCGACCGAATTGGTTTGCCAAAGGTCCTAACCCATGATAGGGTGGGAATGTCGACGATGGATTTTCACCAAATGTCGAACTACTACCAAACGCCGAACTGCTACTATGTATACTTGCCATAAATTCGGTTGGCATTCCTAAGGTTCGATGCATGGGCACTGTGAAACTGAGCATATATTGCCCGAAAGTTCCCATCATCGTCGGCCATGGAGTCTTAGGCTGACGTGGTGTCAATATTGGTCCTCTATATGCAGTCGAAACCGCAGACATAGTGCAAGAACCAACATCAGTTGTTTGCGACACAATTGTACTTACTCCCGAAGACCGTTCTTCATTTGGATTTGGACGTGGTGTTACCATTTTACCACTACGTAATTGCATATACTTAACATAACGGGTCCCACCAGGTGTGCCAATTTGTTCGCACGTGTTTTCGCGTGAACAATATCTAGCCACCTAATGAGGTTTACTTGCAGGATAGGCTACAAAATCCTAGACTAAGTGTTAAGGTTATGGGGTGTTTTGTTTAAATGTTTGGATTAAGAAAATGGTAGACAAGAAATGCTTGTAAAAGGTGCAATTAAAATAGATGAACGAGAGACAAGATAAACCATAAATGGGAAAGCAGATAAAAAGACTTTATAGTTTAAATTGCTTGATGGTAAATTGGACGCAAACATACACTTTTGTAGGAATGAACTCTTTTCTCTAAACGCTTGATACTTTGAGTGTTTTCCCTCTAAAATGTTACAAATGCGACCCTTAAACTAGAAATCAAATTTACTTAAGTAATAATGAGAAATAACTGCTACATTGTTGTTGGCCATCTACAATGTGTCATGCGTCTAAACCTGCAGCCACACGTCTTTTGCAACTTCCCCCATGTTCTGATCAATTGATTATCTCGTTTTTGCTTGTTTGGCTTCAACTTCGACTACCTCATTCCCCGTCTACATCCTTTCAATATGGCCTATGTCCTTTGGCCCATCTTGCCTGTCGAAACTCTCGCTCTCGCTCCTTCTTTTGCTCTAGTCGAAATTTATTGGTTAACAATTAGTCTCAATTTTATTGTTGTTTCTCTACTGCAACTTTGGTTGTTTGTAAGTTGTAGTAACGTCAGGGTTCACTTGGTACCTCTGCAATGAAAGGTTTGTGGATCACAGAGCATGGTCGGTGTTTAGCGGTAAGTTGCGAGTGTACACCTTGGCAACTGCAAAGGGTTGTCTGCTTAATTTGTGGGAACCTTGATTGCTTTCCTTTAGGATGAAAAGAGGTGTCTTTTTGCAAAGAAGAACTAGATTTGTTGTTTGCACTTTCCTACAATGGTATTTGTGATTTGCAGCTTAGTGCACTAAATGACATAAGCTACCATTTTTAGTTTAAATGTGTGTCTGTTGTATTTAGCATTTGATGTAGTAACATATTAATTTGTGTATTGTATTGCGCGTTTTGCTTATTTTTCCCACTGTGGGGCTCGTCATCAGTTGGATCGGCGAGATGCACTAATCTCTTTGTATTGCGCTCTATATCACAGAGGATCGTTCACTGGTCAATGGTAGGATCCTCGTCTCGCTCCCCTCTTATTGATATAGATATCCTCCATGACCATTCGAGAAACAAATGATAGTATGATTATATCGATATGGGCTTGCGATCGGATTCCCCCGGGGCCAAGAGAATGGTCGAACGAAGGTAACGTTCCTTGAGAGGCTTGCTTTCCCAACCTTTACGGAAGACGCTTGGCCCGCTATTTTCATATGGTAATCTCTCTAAGGAACAATGATGTTAGGAGAGACACCGGAGATAGTTACCGACCAAAGGTGTCTTTTGAGGAGACTTGGTTTCCTTGTTACCAAAGTTTGGGGTGTCGCTCCCCCGAGCATATTCAGTAAGTCTATGTTATTTTGTCTTCCCGACCATATGGGTTTAGTAGTTCAATTGCGTTGGACAAGGTGTTGACGCTTGAAGAACCTTGGTTATAAAGTATCTCTTACAAACTCTGGCCTCGGTGGAAAGTGTTACACTTACCATGCAGTTTGTGGTTGTAGTTTATTTAACGTTGTACTCAGGTGTCTCTATTTCTTGATGCAACACTCTATAGTCATATGAAAGAGGAACTCTTACCAGAAGAGCGATCTTGGAATCAACTTCTCTTCTGACCTAAGTGATGAGGAAAAGGTGTAGCGGAGTCGGCATGCTCCATTGCAAACAATTTTGCAATGGAAACTCGTTTCTCTTTGCGTAATTAAGTAGTTTCAATTGCAACACGGGCTTCATCACGGTCTATTGAATCTTGCATGAGGAGATCTCCATTCATCAGTTAGAGATCCTTTGGTACCTATAGAAGACATTTTGGTACTAGATCTACGCCAACATTAACTATGAACTTGTCATCTCTTCGATGTTGCCATGGTAAGTATCACGTTAGCAGCGAGAGATAGAGGCGATGTTAGATCAGAAGATGGACGGTGAATTTTCTACATGATCTTCAAGGAAATTTCCTTCACTCTCTGGTAATTTTAGCGTAGATCTGGATTTGGATCTAGGATCATTTCTTCTTTTATTTTCTAGAATTCTTGAGGGAATCAGAGATCTGGGAATCCAATGAATCGTAGTTGAAATAATAATTGACTGGATCGAATGCGACAGATCTCCGCATTCGATTCTGAATGCTCTTGATTCGGTGGCCTGAGGAGGTTATGAACCGATAAGTCAGAGATTGGATCTGAAGTCGTGGAAATCGTAGAAACCGAAAGTCGATTTTCACAGACAACGTCAATGTTCCGTTTAGGAACTAAAATTAGATGTGGTTGGAGAACTAAGTGTCTTGAACTGGTGGTGCTAATCTCCAATACGACGGCGTGTGGTGGACATACAAGGTTAACACTCCAACGTCCAAGTCAGTTCAAGATTCAAGGTGAGCATAGTGAAAAGTGAAGATCAAATATTGTACCTTGTTTTCGGTGTGAACTGACTTTTATATCTTGGATCAAGTGGAGTGAATTTGGGATGAACTAGACCTCATCTATTTGGACTTTTGACCGACCCAGAATAAAACTGATTATATCTTTTTCATTTAATTAGATGTAATATTCATGTGTATTATTTTTTAGAAATTGTATCGTTGGCTATTTTTTTTTGAATTTATTCAATTAAACTAAAATTGATTTAGTTTTGTTTTATTTTTTCCCATGTACTTATTTTTATTTAAGCACAAGTAATATTGCTTATGTTATTTTAATGAGTCGTTTATTTTATACATTGTGAGTACAATCGATTTTTATTATGTTGATTTGTCCATGACATAAACACAATTTTATGTCTAGTTTTCGAATTCAAATCTTAAAGTATTTTCTTAAACAATTAATTGTTAGTTTAATAGTTATTTGATTCTTAAACGACGAAATAAACATACAATTTTGATATTATATCTGTATATAATATTTATTTAAATTTTAAGATCTTCCCATAAAATTTGTCAAATTAAAAATATTTAGTAATTTTTGTTTTAGTTGGTTGAAATTACAACTCATCAAAGTCACATGTATTGTTTAAATCATTTTCAATCATTATCATAAAAGATGTAGTATTTAATTGTTTATGCAAACTGTTATCGTCGGGTAAAGAAATACATAGTTTGTTTGGTCAATTACTGTATAATAATTATTAAGTTTCCATAATGGTTAATGTCAAATGTATTCATTATTTGGTCTTATTACTAATGTATTATCATTGAAAGTATCGTTTACAGTCAATTTTTAATTTGCATATAAGAAATAGTGTACATGTCAATATGGTTATTTAACATGTTAATATAGTTATTTGATACGTCTACTAATGTTATTCTATGTTTTTTATTGTTTTTTCATCTACTTTCCAACAGTGGCGGAACTGAGGGGGACTCGGGAAGGTCACGGCCACCCCTCAATTTTTTATTTTTTTTTAATTCATATATATTAAATTACTAAAACATCCTTATTTTAAATTAAAATTAATTTTTCTTTTTTCTTTTTCATTCAAAGTTAGGTTAAAATACAGATAAGGTAAAAAGCTCCTACCTTTCCTTTCTTTCTCATATGGGTTTGCTACCGGCACCGGAATCGGAACAGATTAAAATGATCGACATCTAACAGGTAAAAAACTTTATTCATTCTTATTTTATAAAAAGTAACAAATTAAAGTGATTGCTTGATTTGTGTTTTTGAGATTTTTAGGGTTCTTCTTTCTTTATGTGTTAAAATAATCTATATGAGGTTTATTAAGCAAATTCATAACACTGTAATTTACCACTACGCCAAAAAGGTTTTTTAACAGCGCATCTTAGACAGCGCTTTTAAAAGAAAGCGCTGTCTAAGGTTAAAATAAAAATAAAACACGGAAAATGTTCTAAAAAAATAATGAAAGCGCTGTCTAAGGGGGGGTCTTAGACAGCGCTTTTAGAAAGCGCTGTCTAAGACCCCCCCTTAGACAGCGCTTTTAGAAAGCGCTTTTAAATATAGACCTTAGTCAGCGCTTTTGAGAAAGCGTTGTTTAAAGTCTTTCAATTAAAAAAAAATTAAAACCAAAAGCGCTGTCTAAGGTGGGGGTTTAGAAAGCGCTTTTGGAAAGCGCTGTCTAAGGCATATCTTGAAAATGGATTCAGAAAATAAATAAATAAATAAATTTAAAAAAATGTTGAAAGTGCATACATATTACAATGGAATGATATGTATTCATCCAGTGAAGAACACTAGAGAAAAGGCGGTTATTGCTCAGCTCAATACAAACATTTGCTAAGCCAATGCCAACAACAAACACATTTTCTTGCAGTGTTTGTTTATCACAATCATATTCGAGTTAGTGTAGTCTAGGGTTTATCTTTATCCGAGGCAAAACCAAAACCCTAAATTCCCAATCCTTGATTTCCCTGCACAAACCCTACTCACTACACCCATGACGAAGGTTTACGGCACCGGAACATACGATTTCCACCGTCACAGAGTAGCGGAGTACCCATTGGCAGAACCAAAAGCAGGAGAGCGGAGTCAAAAAGGAGGTGGCGGTGGCAGTTTACAGAGCACAGTAACTGTTTTTGAGATTCAACGAGAC
The DNA here is from genome assembly GCF_024323335.1 of Lathyrus oleraceus. Taxonomy (NCBI): domain Eukaryota; kingdom Viridiplantae; phylum Streptophyta; class Magnoliopsida; order Fabales; family Fabaceae; genus Lathyrus; species Lathyrus oleraceus. Next base: position 22,670,009 of record NC_066582.1, read on the forward strand.
CGTCTCACTAAGATTGCTGAATCGAACTGGTTGAAAACTGATGAGAAGAAGAAAGATTTTGATCCAGAGCTTGTTGTGAAGATTTATGAAACGGAGTTGTTGGTGAAAGAAGGTCAAGGTAATAAACTTGTTCCTCTTCAGAGAGTTATGATTTTGGAAGTTAGTCAGTATTTGGAGAATTACCTCTGGCCGCATTTCGATCCTCTTAGTGCTACTTTTGAGCATGTTATGTCAATCATCATCATGGTCAATGAAAAGGTTAATCTCATTATCATTATTTGATTTATACTTCTTCAGTTCTTTATTTTATTTTTGTAAATGTAATTCGTGGGTGGGGAATTTTATTGAAAAAATTGTGTGTTTGTGAGCATTGCAGTTCCGAGAGAATGTTGCTGCTTGGGTTTGCTTCCATGATAGGAAAGATGTTTTCAAAGAATTTCTTGAGAGGGTTGTTCGATTAAAGGAGGTATTTATCTATCTCTTTCTTTATGCTTTGTTATTTCCTAACTAGCACTTTAGTCAAGGCACGTACAAGTGATCGATACAACACTTAAACTTATAATTCATACAGTTATTACCCCCGTGTCGTATCTATGTTAGGGTGCCGTAGATAATTTTCACTTCGTTGCTATCAGATGCTTGTTTCTCTGTTTGAGTTTTTGAGAGAAGGGATTTCACTCATTTTGACAAGATTATAATTTTTGTGATTAACTGCCATCTCACGGGATGCCATGATTTCATTTATTTTCGATTGCTAGATTTCAGTTTTTCATTATTTTGTTAAGTGTACATCTGTCATTTGATTATTTTGGACTTTCAACTTTATTTTTGCTTGTCTCTTTTCCTTTATCTAATGAAGTGAGAGGCTCGTATTTGATGGCGGAATCATAAATGTATTTTGACATTTTGCTGAATCTCATGTTCTAATCTTACTGTAGGGAAGAGAACTGAATATTGCAGAGAAGACAAATTACCTTGTTTTCAATCTGAAAGTTTAAAATGTATAGGTTGTAATCCCTTGCTTTAAGTTTGTTTTGAAGTTTTTGAATTGCCATATTGGAAGTCTTTGTATGTGAGACATTTTCTCGATGTTATGCATATTGAAAAAAACGTATTTGAAAGTGTTATCGGTACATTACTCAATATAAAAGGCAAGTCTAAGGATGGCCTTAAAGCAAGGGAGGACATGTTAAAAATGGGAATGAGAACTGAATTAGCACCCGTGAAGAAAGGAAGACGAACATATCTACCACCTGCTGCTTTTACTTTATCTAGAAAGGATGGCCTTAAAGCAAGGGAGGACATGTTTTTTCAATTACCGATACTAACTATCAATCTGTATGTTTTTCTTAGCGATGTTTTAACATCGAAGAAGAAAGAAGAGGTTTTTGTATGAAATTGGCCGGAAAGCTTCTAAGAGGGTTTCGGACATTTTTATCATCCAAGTTCCTTAAGGATGCGGATGGTAATTTTGTGGATGCGGAGCTTCCTAAAAAATATGAAAGTTTGATATCGGCTGAAGAATGGGAAGCTTTCAAATCCAAAAGACAAGACCCGGTTTTTCAAAGAATAAGTGCTACAAATCGGGAAAGAGCATCAAGTCCCGCATATCCGTACCGAAAAGGACGTGTCGGATATGGACGCTTAGAACAATCCATGGTAAGTATTTATAAATTGCGATAACAAATTTGTTCATCATATATTAGTTTTATCTGATCAAATTGTATGACTTAATGTGTAGCTGCAGAAGGAGGAAAGTTCAGAAACATCTCTTCCTGCACATGTTTTGTGGAAGGAAGCCCGTGTGGGCAAATCTGGAGTTCCTCAAGAAGAAGTTTTACACGTATACCAGAAATGTGTAAGTATAACATTTTTTCATTAATTGAATAACATTTTTATACACAAATATTTGACAAGTATACGGTATTCATCTGATTTTTCATGTTGAGGGTATTCATCTGATTTTTCTAGTGTCCTCAACAACGTAATCAAATAGATTGCGGGTATTTCATGTTGAGGTTTATGCGAGATACTCTTGCTTTGGGCCGATTAAAGATTCCCACCGATGTATGTATTTCTAACTTATGAGTTATTTTTATATTTACACATATCTCATATAATTAAATAGTTGGAATTAATTCAAAATATGTTATATTATTATGTAGTACTTTGATGAATTCAAGTGTGCATTTTATACAAAGGATCAAGTGGACGAAATCAAAGAGGAGTGGTGTCAATTCATGATAAAGCTCAATGTTTGTTCATAAATTTGTGTAATTAATGTGTACATTTGTAGTATATGTTATGACTTGTAAATGTGTACATAAATTTGTATATATTTTGATACATTTAAGGCAAAATTGGTTTGAATTGGTATATATATATATTTGTTAGCCAAAAATTGGTAGAAAAAAGGCCAAAATGGCATATATAAAATGTGATAATTGTCTGTCAAAATCTGGTTGAAAACAGGTAGAAATTCTGGTTTATAAACCTGGAAAAAATGTGGTTAAAAACAAAAGCTTCAAAAATTTTCGTATACCTTAGACAGCGCTTTTGTAAAAAGCGCTGTCTAAGGGGGGGATTAGAAAGCGCTTTAGGCAAAAGCGCTGTCTAAGGGGGGGGCTTAGACAGCGCTTTTTGAAAAGCGCTGTCTAAGGTATACCTAAAAAAATTAAAATAGGAGGGTCTTAGAAAGCGCTTTTGGCCAAAGCGCTGTCTAAGGGGGTGGGGCTTAGACAGCGCTTTTCAAAAGCGCTGTCTAAGGTATACCTAAAAAATTTAAAATAAGAGGGTCTTATAAAGCGCTTTTGGCCAAAGCGCTGTCTAAGGGGGGGGGGGCTTAGACAGCGCTTTTAAGATTTAAAAAAGCGCTGTCTAAACCTTTAGCAGCGGAGGTTTAGACAGCGCTTTAAAGCGCTGTCTAAGGCTAAAAAAAGCGCTGTCTAAGGTCTTGTTTGTTGTAGTGTACAAATATAGTTATACACTGTAATAAGGTTTATTTAATCATTGTTGCTGCTAATTTCTAATAGTGAAGTTACCGGTATTTGAAAACGAATTAAAGTTGATTAATTAAGTTTATTAATATTTTTCTCTTTTAATTTTTATGTTCTCTAAATTGATTTTTGGATCTGATATGATATTATAGGAAGAGTAAAGATGAATAATAGGAAAATTGATTCTTTTTTCAAAAGGAAAGCATGTGAAATTGAAAGAGAAGAGAGAGATGAAGAAATTATAATCCCGACATCCGAATCTGAAACAGTTCTTAAGAATCCAACAATTGAAGAGCATCATGGTTTTGAAAATTCTTTGGAACGCGATCCTGGAAAGCGTCCTCCGATTTGGCAATATCCATCAAATCAAGTGGATACAATACGAAGAGCTTATCTAAAATGGGGTCCATATCAAATTCATTTAGAAAACTATCCTTTGTCCGGTAACGAGGATCATCCGAGAAGGTTTCAACATACTTGGTTTAGCATATTTTCATCATGGTTAGAATATTCACCATCTGAAGATGCCGCATATTACTTACCATGTTACCTTTTTAGCAAAAAACTAAGTGAACGTCCCGGATCACTTGTCTTTATTTCTATGGGTTTTAGAAATTGGAAGAAAGTTAGGAATGGAAAACATTGTTCCTTTCTTAAACACATAGGGAAGGATCATTGCTCACCACACAACAATGCAATGAAAGCTTGTCAAGACTTGTTGAATCAAGATGGTCATATTAGAAATGTTATTCAAGTGCAAAGTTCAAGTCAAAGAATGAATAATCGGTTACGACTCAAGACTTCAATTGACAGTGTTCGTTGGTTAACACTACAAGCTTGTGCTTTTAGGGGTCACGACGAAAGTAGCAAATCAAGAAATCAAGGTAACTTTCTTGAGTTATTGAAACTTTTAGCATCCTACAATGATGAAGTTGCAAAAGTTGTGTTGGAAAATGCTCCATAAAATTGCAAGTATACTTCACATCAAATTCAAAAAGAGCTCTTGCAAATTCTTTCTAGTAGGGTGAAAAAGAGTATTCGTGAGGAAATTGGTGATTCCAAATTTTGTATCGTTGTTGATGAAGCTCGTGATGAGTCAAAAAAGGAACAAATGGCTCTTGTATTAAGATTTGTTGATAAAATTGGTTTAATACAAGAGAGATTTTTTGATGTGGCACATGTTAAAGACACCACATCTTTAACTCTTAAGGAAGCAATATGTGATATACTTTCTCGACATAACCTTGATGTTTCTAACATTCGTGGCCAAGGGTATGATGGTGCTAGCAATATGAGAGGAGAATGGAATGGTTTACAAGCCCTCTTTATGCAGGATTGTCCTTATGCATACTATGTTCATTGTTTTGCTCATTGATTGTGTAGCGGTGTATTCGTTACCATTAGAGATATTGACTAAATCCAAGGTAAATCATACAAAGTCGAGTCGCCACCGCACTTCTATTTATCCAAAGGAATGGTTATAAAGCGAACAAAAACCTAAAAGTTTTACAAACAAAACTAGTAAAAGAAACAGAGATCTGGGTAAGGGGGTTGGTTATGCAATGGGAAGGTGTTAGGCACCCAAAACATCCTAGGTACTCCTAGGGAGCCCTTTTCACACTTGTTGCAAAGGTTATTGTTTTTGTGAAAAAATTTATTTGTGCAAACATGATTGAAGAGATGAGAAAAGAATATACAAGTTTATTTACATTTTGTGTTTGGATGGATAAACCCATTGCCTACGTACCCTCTTATAAAAAAGATTAGGATCAAAACCTCGTAGTTCGGGTAAAAAATTTCAAAACAAATGAGTGGATTGATTGGTCCAAAAGCCTTAAGGTCTTTTGTTATCAAAGGGAGAAAACTCAACCTGAAAAACCACAAGTCCACCATGTGAGGATAACTTCAACATGCTAGTGAGGGGTTAACCCTATAATAAGCATGGAAGGCTCATTGTCCATCACTAAGGACATAGGTGAGTATTACATCTGCCACAAAGATAACTCAAACCTAATAGCTAAAGGTTATGAAAAATTTGATTAAGAAGTGGACATGGAACCACAAAAGGAACATTTGAATGGGTTATATTTACCAATTAGAAGTATATACAAAAATGGTCAAAGTTGACTTAAAGATTCAATTCAAAATGAGTGTTATGAAAAGAAAGTTTGAAAATCAAAAGCATAAGGCTTAGGTTTCTAATGTTGAAAACAAAATCAAATGTTTGCACAAAAAAGTTTTTGGTTTGGGTTAGGGTGGAGAAATGAAGATGAAGGTTTAAGTTCTAAAGAGAACAAAAGGTGAGGGATATGAAATGAAACCACACTAGGAGTTCCTCTCTTGAGATCATATAGATGATCCAAGTGGTTCCCATCCTTTGGAATAAGCAAGAACAAAGCATAAGCAATCACACAAGTTTCATAAGAGATCCTCAATAAAAGGAAACAGAATGCCAATACATGGACTTACACCCGACTCCTAACAACAAAAAGGAAACAGAATGCCAATACATGGACTTATATCCGAATCCCAACCACAAAAAGGAAACAGAATGCCAATACATGGACTTATATCCGACTCCCAGCAACAAAAAGGAAACAGAATGCCAATATATGGACTTATATCCGACTCCCAACCATAACAAACAAACATCAAAAGCAAACACATCAAAAGCAAACATCACAATCTATATACATACAAGAGGCTCAAACAATGGGTGGGCTTTAGTCAAGAGGGGTCATATCAACCTCGACAAACAAGCCAACTGTAATGGGTAATCAAGTGAGCTCTTAACCACTAACATTGAGAGTTCGGGTGAAGCTGATCAAAATGGAAATGAGGATGAGACCTCATGCTCTTAACCCTGGCCTGGGTGAGCTCATGACAAAGAAAGCATGGGGATCCAGAAAGTGAGGTCCTATTCCACTTGACAGACATTGGACAAAGATCTTGGGTACATGTTCAAAAGCATCAGCATATAAGAACGACTCACTGAATAACGGGGGATTGGCTACTAATCCCTTTTATCCGTCAATTGCCTCAACTATTGGAGGTCTTATCAAGTAACACATGCCTCACTTGGAGCTCTTTGGCACAATTGTAAACAAACACAAACAGAACCTCTTAAGGAGGACTTGCCAGCAAAATGCCTGCCAAAAAGGTGACAGGACTTCCAGACTACATGAAGTAAGAAGATAACTACCTAAGTGGTGTATCAACCACTATCCAAAGCTCAAGCAAGAGCTAAAAGCAAGCAACTAAGGTACTTATACAAAAGACTAAATAGTTAATATTTCAGTCAGAAAACCAACAGACAAACAGTGAATCCTTCACAGTTACACAACTCAATGAACAATGCCCAAGCATTCAAATGAACTCAAGAGCTCAAGCACATCACTTAAGATCCTACAAAACAAACAAAAATTAGAACTCAAATCATTTGCATCTCACAAAGTGAGAACAAATCAACCATCAATGCTAAATGTCCAAACCTGAAACACAAAGCACAGTTAGTTTATGCACAAAACACTAGTACAAAGACTAAGTTCAAAAACAAACCAAATGATCAAAACAGAACTCAATCTTCCACATAATGCACATTCAAACATGTCACAAAATGTCCTCAAAAGGACCAGCATCAATTCAATAAGCAAATATCTCAAATGGCCTATGCTATGCAAATGACAAACAATGTGCACAAAGTGAACTTCCAATTTAGAAAATTCAAATCAAAACAGAAATGCATGCAATGACCTTGAGATTTTTTATGCAAGCTCCTTATGTCGTGAACAAGCAATGTGCAAAAGATCAAATCCAGAAAGGTTCAAATGCTAGGTGATAAAAAATGCACAAATTGAATGCCAAAAATGTGACACAAATTGTCACATTCATCTCCATGTGTCAAAAACAATGATAGCATATGAGAAAAAATCCAAACCAGTGATCAAAAGTTCACATCATGTATGAATATCAAGCACATAAAAAGTTGGATCAATTGGCTCAACAATGAAGATTTCACAAGGCATTGAACACAACATATCAATATAGCACAATGTTCATTCAAAATTTCACAATTCACAAACCAGACATCAACAATTCACAAAATTAATACCATAAAGAACTAGACATTCATACAAAACTAGCAAAAAAATTGGAGTTCATTTGGATCATTTTTCTATTTTTCATGAATTTTTCAAAACAAACAAAATAATTGGACATATTAAAAGAAATGGAGGGAAACGAAATATATTTGAATAAAACCAGAAATATTCACAACCACATGATCTTGATGCGCGCTCAATCAAACGGTCCAGGTTCAAATATCAAAACTCACCGTTTCATTAAACACGGTGGCACGCACACTCAGTAGTCAACAAACACGCGTGGCAAGGTCAAGCAAATCATAGCCAAACAAATAGACACGCAAGCGTACACGTTGCATCCAGCTCAACTAAATGAAACGATGCGTTTCATTAAACGTGTTGGCAGCACACTCAGCAGGTCAAACAACGCGTGGCCATTCAAACAAAGCATAGCCAATCGAATGGACACGAAGGCGCACACATGGCAGCCAGCAAGCAAACACGCAAGCAAAACCCTAGGAATAACCAGACGCCGGAGCTACAGCTCCGGTCGTCTTCCCCGACCAACCTCGCGGTGGCGCCGCCGTGCAAAAATGCAGAATTACACAAGGCCTATACCAATCGAACCACCTTCCAACGAGGATCTCAAATATGCTATCAATTCATTCTAACTCTTCCTAGATTGCACGGATCGAAGCAAAATATTTCTCAGATCTAAACTTCCAGTTCATCATACAGCCTCAATACTTGATCATTTTCAATTCTAAACATATCTACATACTCCACAAAGCAAGATCTACACATCTATGTACATAAAACAGCAAAAAGAGAGGACGAAAATTTGGTCACTTTGAAATGGAAGCTTCTGAAATCGTGTCCTCAAGAGCTATGGAACTCCAGATCTACTCCTTTGACCTTGCCTTGAAGCTTTGTGCAAATAGAATCAGCTGAAACCACTTGAATTCTCTTCAATTTCAAACTTCCATCAACATGTTCATGTACATGAACTGCTCGAATTCTGGCTCAATTGATCAAAACAATGGTTGATTCTTGCTCAGAATTGCATGAGGATCAAGAATCTACAAAAATATTTAGTGTTTGTGTGAAGAAATCGAAGATTCGAAGAAAGAGAATTTTGGAGGGAGTTTGAAAATTCAGATCTGAAATGCTTCTGTTATGGTGGTTATGGTTAGGGTTTGGCTTTTATATGTCATGCTAATCACAATGATAATCACATTAGCCTTTGTTTAATCATGATTAGTGAGAATTCAAGCAAAGTGCAAAAATGCAAATGAAGCTAGCATGTCCAAAACACACGTGTACAGTCCCATGTTAAACTTCTAATCCACTCCAAATTAGCCAATGGTCATGATGGAATTGGTATTTTGCTTGTATCATAAGCCAAATTTGAATTATGGAAATTCCCTCCAAAATGATCACATGAGAAATGATGAGCATACACATTTTTCCCATGCATGGCAAAGGCTATTTTGAGATGTCTTGATCAAGAGAAACATTTTGCAAAAAGAATGGACCAATTTGGAGCTTTGTATCAAAAGTTAGGCCATTTTGAATTTCCATGCACACCTTGTGATCAAATAACCATAACTTCTCAACCATTCATCATATGGGCATGAATTAGGACTTTTTGGAAAGGGGAGACAAAGATCTACAACTCTCATGTTCACCAAAAATCCATTTGAAACTTCTTTGACATTGATAAGTCAAGTTGAATGTGGACTGAAAACTTGCCAAATTTGGAAACTTTGAATTATAGGTCATTTTCCATTTTTAGTAACTTTTGCCATGACCTTTGAATCTTCAAGATGGATGATTAAAATGATGAATAGGCCTCATTTGAACATGATTGAGGTGTCTCAACTCATTTCCCCACCTCATAGCCCTCAGTTGACTGCACAGTTGACTTTTTGGTCCTCAGATGACCTTGAAATGCCTTGATGAACTTGAGCCTTTACCACTTGATGAAATGGCTTCAAAATGAAACCCTAGCTCATGTAAGCTCTTTGTAATGATCATGTGGTCCTCATCTCAAGAAAAATACCTCATCTCTTGCACAAAGGATCTTCTTGAAGCTCTTGACCTGGTGATTGCTTGAGCTACAACAAAAAAAGTAAATGACATATTTTTGTGCTTTTGGTTAGTGGATAAAACAAGAAAAGCAAATGATATACAATTCAAGCATGCCTGGTGATCTCAAACCACTCACAAGGAGGTCCCACCCAAAGGGGAAGAAAGCCAAGATGCTCAATGATCCTTGAGGCTATGCAATGCAATGCTATGATGCCATGAGGGATCTTAGGGACAAAATTGGGGTCTTACAGATTGCAACTTGCATTAGTTACATCATCAAGAGAAGTCAAACATGTTCATAAATTTTTTGAGAAGCTGATCTTTGTTGTGAATGTTGTTTGTTCTTCTACAAAGCGTCATGATGAGTTACAAGCTGCCAAATTAGAAGAAATTGCTTATTTGTTAGAGATTGATGAGATTGTAACTGGTAAAGATGCAAATCAAGTTGGTACATTGAAAAGAGCTGGAGATACTCGTTGGGGATCACATTACGATTCAATTTCTAGCTTGATAAACATGTATGAAGCAACTTGTTTAATTTTTAAAAAAATTGCAAAAGATAGAGGGAGTTATGCTACACGTGGGGATGCAGATAGTTGTTACAATTACTTGAAGGCATTTGATTTTATATTTATTTTGCACTTGATGAAAGAAATCGTGGGAATAACATATATGCTTTGTTAAGCCTTACAAAAAAAAATCAAGATGTAGTTAATGCTATGAACTTGGTTCGTTCAACAAAACATCTTATTCAAGGTTTGAGAGAAAATGGTTGGGATATATTGTTTACTAAAGTGGTATCTTTTTGTGAAAAGCATGGTATTGAGATTCTTGATCTTAATGATGTTTATTCAACAACAAGATTTGGACGCTCCCGTCTTGAAGAGAATCAAATCACAATTCAACATTACTTTAAAATTGAAATTTTTTTCACTGCCATTGACAAACAGTTACAAGAGTTGAATAGCAGATTCAGTGAGCAGGCAATGGATTTGTTAACTCTTTCTTGTTCTTTATCTCCTAAGGATGGATATAAAGCTTTTAGCATTGATATTATTTGTTCTTTAGTTGAAAAATATTATCCTATGAATTTTAGTGATCAAGAGAAGAATAATTTGCAATTTCAACTCCAACATTTTCTATTTGTTGCTCGTCAAGCATCAAACTTGAATAATTTATCAACTATTCAAGAACTATGTTCATGTTTGGTTGCATCTGGACAGGCTGAAACTTACTTCTTGATTGATAGACTACTTCGTCTTATCATGACTCTTCCCGTTTCTACGATCACAACTGAGAGGTCTTTTTCAGCAATGAAAATTATTAAGACTAAGTTGAGAAACAAGATGGATGATGGGTTTCTTGAAGATAGCATGACAATATATATTGAAAGGGAGATTAGTGCAAGCATTAGTTCGGAGTCAATTATTGACGATTTCAAGTCACTCGGAACACGTAAAGCATTACTTTAAGGTAGTTTTAAGTCATGTAATTTAAATTTTTAGTAATTAACTTTGTATTTATTTTAACTTTAATGTTTTATTTAAAATACTATTTACATTTTATTTATAATCTTTATTTTACGTTAGCGGTCATTCCAAATTTTTTTATCTGCCTCCGCCACTGAAACTTTCCAATTGCTCAGACTATCGCTAAAAACTTTGTTCCTCATATTAAACTTATCTCTACGTTGATTGTGATGAAGTTCAAGTTCTAAAATGAATACGTGAAGATTGTTCTTGGATGCTTGGATTGAACTTATTCTATGAAAGAAGAGTTGAGAAATCAAATGAAACTTAAATAAAAAATTAGGACCAATCCAATTAGATATGTCTCATGGTGATCAAAAGATTCACATCTAAAATGATTAAGGGTATGATTACTGAGAGCAAAAGCGAATTCTTCTAAATTGTGAAATATTTTATATTTAAATATTATTGATTATTATTGTGTCCAAGCTTATTTTAATAAGTTATAAAGATAAATGGAATACATTAAATTTACCTGTATATGTTGATGGTGATGAACTTCAAGTTCTAAAAAGAATATGCAAAGATTGAACTTATGCCATGAAAGAAGAGTTGAGAAATCAAATGAAACTTAAATAGAAAATTAGGATCAACTAGATATGTGTCATGGTGATCAAAAGATTCACACCTAAAATGATTAAGGATATCATTACTGAGAGCGAAAGCGAAAGTGTGATTCTTCGAAATTGTGAAATATTTTATATTTAAATATTATTAAATTATTGTGTCCAATTAAGAAGTTATAAAGTTAAAATGGAATACAATGTACTACTAGCTTGAGTCTTATGATGATTAAAAAATCTATAAAATATTGTTGGAATATTTTATATTTAAATATTATGTAATTACTATATTTTAATAATTGTTATATAGATATATGAATTTATCTTAATTATATTATTTATTTATCAGGGTCTTAATCGATTAGGTGATCAAATAAATAAAAAAAGAATACTTAAATTTTTATTTATAAGTTGATTTAATTAAATTGTTGGATTTGAACTAAAATATGAGTGAATATTAAAATTATCCGATTCAAAATGATTATAATCTATTTATCATCATCTTAAATAGAGATTATGGTCTTCAAATATATCGTACGTACACTAATAATTAATTTTTCATACTAAAGAGAATTCAAGAGAATATTAAAATATATGTTGAGAAAGGTTCAAAAATCGATAATTATCCATATTTTATCTCTACACTAATGTAATTTAATTTAATACTGAAAGATTTATTTCATGGATATAAACATTTCTACGATCTCATCTCTTAAGATAATGTCGTGTAGATGTTGTAATTATATAAATACTCGATTTTTTATTATATTGCGCACATAAAATATGATTGATAAATGAGTGTTCATGATTAATAAATTGCTCAGAACCAAATCGCTATAATGATTTGATTCAATTTTAAATAAATATTTTAGAAAAAAATTTAATTGCTAAAGTTGTCTACTAAGTTTAAAATTCATTTAAAAACAATTTGTATTTATAAATCTATTTATAATATGCTGGTATATATAAATCAGTTGTATATTTTAAACTATTTTAAAATCAAGTTATTTTAATGAAAAAATATCCGTCTTTTTGTCTGTCCGTTTTTTTTAATGTGAATCAACAAAAATATAAATGATATTTTTATTTAAATATAATTTTTTAAAAATATAATAGATTAAAATTAATCGGAAAAAGTTACGTGAAAATTAATAATAATAATTTTAATAAAAAATTATTAAATAAATTATATAATAAAATAAGAATAAAAAATAAAGTACGTAATTCAGTTTAATATTTTAACTTTTTTAGTGCAATTCAGTGTGTAAATATAATTTAATGAACAATATTTTTATACACATGTCTAAAATATTTTTGTACACCTTGCATCTCTTTGATTTCTCCAATCTCGCCTAGAATAATGGCTTCTTCTTTATATGTTAGTTAGCTGGTACAATGATTCACCTGTCGTTCATCGAGTGTTGTCCTCTATCTCCAGAGTACTCGTCGCACTTTGTCACCCCAATTTATATTTATCTTTGTCTAAACTTCGAATGCTAATCTTGGTCCACTTCGAATCAACTCGTATTAATTCATTTCACCTACTTTTGCTATCAAACTGTCCTATGTAATTAAACAAAAATCCATCTTGTCCGTGCATAATTTCTTTGTCGAACAGTATATATAAATCATGCATTCTTCAACCAAATGCATTGTACCTCAAAATAATATATTCATAATTACTGTGGTCCCAAAAGAAGCATACAGTAATTATTTAATTAAAATGATACATTAAATTGTTAGATTAATATATGCTTATGATATGATTAGCATACGTGGCTGTTATGAATGAGTTGAAAAAAAGAGAGATCCAAGTAGATCTACAAGTGTAAGAAAAAGACATAACAAAAAGAGGATGAAAATAAATGTGAACACATGCGGTGTTGATGTCTTAAACAAGACGGTGGAGTCAATAAAACAGGCAAATATGAATGTGAAGTATGCACAAAGCATATCATGTCTTGTTCTGCTCACTTGCATTAATTTCCTTACGTGGCGTTGAAAACATGCTACGCTTGTTATAATTTCTTTAACGCGTTTACTATGAAAAAATATTGTTAATGTATGAAACATATATACACTCAATCCCTTGTATTCAACTCTTTCTTGTTTTGGAATCTTCTCTTTCATTGACCTTAATTTTCTCTAGAGCTAAGGACGGAAATAGGATAGTGACGTATGGACGAAACTGTGCTGCTAGGAACATAAATTCTAGGAAGTTTGTTTTTACTAATTCATGATATGGAAATACGTTAACTGAAAAAACAATGATTTATGTAGGTAGGGTTGTGTGTTTGTTTGGTATGGACTCAGGACTCAGCTACCAATTGCAATTGGTAGCAACATTCATGAACCCAACATGTAATGGCTGGTCACTACTAAGGATTACTGGCCTACTTATTCTGATTTTTTTGAGACAATTCAATTGATAGTATTATAGGTTTTTTTTTTCCTATTAAATCAATTCATTTGATAATTGTGTATGTTCTTTTTCTATTAAATCTATTAAGTCAATTCAGTTGATAATTGTGTATGTTCTTTTTTCTATTAAATCTACTCAATTGATAGTTGTGTAGAAATATCATATACAAAATATTGACTAAGAAAGGTGCAAAGAATTTTTTTTTTTATTCTATTAAGTCAAGTCAGATTGTGAAGGGATATCAGATACAAAATATTGACCAAGGAAGGAGTGAAGAGAACGATGAAAGTAAGAGGAAAGGAACAATACTCCATTTTATTACTATTGATAATTATCCTCCATTTAATTGATAAATATATCTATGATTACAATGGGAAAAAGCAATATAAAGCTTATGACAAAATAAATAATCTTTTTTCTAAAGGGTAAAAAAAATGACACATACCGACCCTTGTTCCACCTCTAACGGTTTTTCTCGATTCTACCAAGGGTCTTTGACTTTTGTACTTCCAAAGAGATCTATTTACATTTCTATAACCAACAAAAAGGGATATTACCACTCATGTGCATTGTGTATTAACAATAACCAATAATTAATATTCAACACTCTTACTACTACTCGACTCTCACACTAGCAGGTAGCAACTCTTGTGAGCTCCGGTGATCGGAGTAGCCATCATCTTCGAGCCTAACCAGCAGCGAAGACTCGTGATCATCATGGTAGGTTGAATTGAAGTTCTTGTTCAACTGGTGGAAGGAAGGAACCAACACTTTTTCCATCCATTCATCGATTGTGGTTTGGCCTAACCACACTCCGCTTGTGATCTTGTCAAGAGCATCCTCTTGTACTTCAATTGAGATCCTATTTCCAACCACAGCAGAGAATCTTTTAGTGATTGTTGCAGAGAAATTACGACGAATGAGATCAAAATTCAATGGCTTGAAGACAATGGCATCGTCGACAGAATCCAGAAACTCGCGGGGTTTTGAGGGCGACCCTCGATCGTGATTGTGATTGTTGTCTTCGTGGTCCACTGTGAAGTCACTGGAATTATGTGACCCATCTGCTCTGTCTTCTTCTACATCCGCGGTTTCGTTAAGATCGAAGGATAAACCTAAGTTCACTTCCTTTCTAGGCTTCAAAGACCTGTCTTCATTGGATAACCAACTGGGTTTGCGTTTCGATACCTTCTTGGTCACTGATAGCCGAAGTTGCCAGCTTCCACTTGCTAAATTTGCAAGCTTTTCTTCGTCTAGTGGAGTGCCATTGGACAGGTAGCCAAGGTCCTCGGGCAACCAATTTGAAGTGAGGATAAACATGACATTGCTGAGACTGATTTCACGGCCATGAGAATCAGGGAACCGTCCTTGCTCCATGGCTCGTTTGATGTTTCCACGAAGAAGAATGTTGGCTTCATCGATGTCCTCAAGCATGATGACAGAATGTGGGTTCCTTCGGATGGTCTCTACAATGCGATCAAGAACTGTTTTTCCACGGATGTGATGGGCGTCAGAGTCTCCATCCCCACATCGTTGTGCAAGAGAGATTACTATTGGCTTTGACCCTGATACCAGTTCAGCAAGTGTTGCTGCCATTTTCTTCTTGCCAATTCTGTCAGGACCTGTGAACAATAACCACGTGTCACCCTTTGACCGTCTTTTACCGTTGCCTAATTTGCACTGAGTCACAGTGGTGGCTATAGCAGATGCTGCATCCTGCTGCCACCACACTTTTTCCGTCAGACTTTTGAGTAGCCTCTTGAAAGAGTCAACATCAAGTAATTTTTTGCTCTGTAATTCATCAAACTTGTCTTGTGACTCAGAAGACAGTGAACTCAAAAAGTCGTTAATTCGTTCTTTCTGTGTCTCTTCGGGAATTGTATCAGATGGCTTGGTTTGCCCAAGAACCAGCTCAGTGGTTACTGTACTTCGCCTTGGGCTCGCCGTGCGTTCTGATTGTTGGATAGGCACTGGATTCGAGCTCAGTTGAAGAGAGCATCCCAAATTTTTATTTGGGAGTACTTTTGGTTGAAATTGACGCCCCATCATATTCATATTATATAGGTTCGTCATTGAAAAAGGGGTGGGAGCAATCCTCTCTGTGCTCACATTTTGCTGATGAAATTTAGGATGTAAGTTCAAGCAGGAATCGTTCCATTTCTTTTGTATTTCTTGAGTCCTCTTCTTTACATTCCCTTCTTGACCATTGCTCTATAAAAAGACAAAAGAACACAATAATTAAAACACATCTATCATTTCTAAACCCCAACAACCAACCAATATAATAGTTTTAATTGAATTTACCTGGGCCTGATCCATTACTTTAGCATTATCATTGATAGGTCTAGCATTCTGTAACCAAAGTGGAAGAGGCGGTCTCGCGGCATCTGATGCGAGCTCGGTATCAGATTTCTCAGTTTCTTTCAACATATCCGATACTTCTTGCTCACAGTTCTGAATACACTGTGGGCAACAAATTGATGCTGCTGCAGGATCTACATTCTCTGAGGCTCGCCTCGTTGGAGTGATTGTTGTAGCAGGGAAGGTCTTTAATGGGGACAAAGACTCAAGAGTAGTACCAAGAATTCCATTGGTCCCAAGTCTGGTCACACAAGAAACCAAAAGTTAAAACTACAACTACCAAATGTGGGAGAGACAATTTAACCATGTTTCATAGCTTTGTCAAGCTAATAGTGCCAATAGCACAAAGGTAACAACAACCTAACAATCTCCTGTCTAAGGAAACAAGAACATCCCATGTTTTCCTTTCAAAACAAAACAGGAGAGAGTAAAAGCAAAACTAGAACAGAATTAACATATCGTATAAGATTCTTTTAAACCATAATAGATTCTATCAAGAATAATTCTCAACTCCATTCCATCAAACACGAAAATTAAACGTAAATTCCGTTAACTAATCTTGCAACAAAACAGATCAATTGAGCCAAAGTAGTGAAATAAGATGGGTTCGTAAACGATACAATTAGATAAAGATCTAAAGGAGCACAAAGTGTTAGAACAAGATTACTTTGTGAACAATCAGAACATCCATAAAAGAGAATATACATATGTAAATAGTAAATACCTTGGAAACATTCCAGGTAGTGGTGATCTTGTGGTAATGGGGACTGCTTGAAGATCCCAATCATTTTCCATGGAAGGATGATAAACCTGACATCTCAAGTAAGTCTCACAAGTAGCAGTACCCAACAACCAAAGCCTACCAGCACCACCCTCTCCAAATTTTGCAACCAATTGTCCCATCTCCGCCACCGCAGCGCGGCCGGCCTCTGCAAGAGCTGGTTGCTGCATATTCCCCAAACCAAATCCCACAGGCTGTTCTACCAACCATTTCAAATCCCCTAAATTGATAAACACGCCACCACCGGAACCCGAATTCCCCAACCGCGATTCGATCAAATCCCCCAACTCTTTAATCCTCCCAGGTATCTGCGCTCTATCCGACGGAAGCTCCTTCTCTAAATGAATAACATGGGCATTACTAAAAGCACCCTCCCCCAATTCCTTATTCTCAATCTTCCTCAAAATCTCTCTAATAGCAACCTCAGGCTCCGATTCACCCACCAAAACCGGATTCCTCTTCTTCGTCCTCATCAATATATCCACAACACGTTTACCTTCATCACCCCTCTGTGTTCCTGATTGAGCAACACTCCCCTGTTGCTGCAACCTAGGATTCATATACAAATTCCTCGCCTGCACAGCCCCGGGAGTAACCATCCCCGGCCGGAATCCCAATCCCATTGGACTCGAATTAACAACCGGAGGAGGAACGGAATTAATCGACTGTTCAATTGTCGCTTTAACAGCCGGACTAGAAAAACTAGCTTCTCTCATCACCCTACTAACACTCGGATCATCAAGAATCGATATGATAAGCTGTTCCAATTCAACCTTAACCGCAAGAAGCGGTTGTTGCTGCTGTTCAGGGTAACCACGGCGTTGATGAGCCTGAGCGCGTTTCAGAGCCGCCATCAAAGCATTCGAAATTGGCGGCTCCATCGCCGCCGCCGGAGTCGTGTTCTGCGATGTCGGCAACCGCTCCAACGCAACGCTGAAACATAATTCCAAAGCTCTACACTGAAGAGGATGAGACGAATTCGGATGCGATTTTATACACGCTTGACGTAGGTAACCAGAAGGTGAAGCTAAGAGCGTCGCCGCCACATGAAGCGGCGTGGTCTGGCCGTGGTTTCGCCGGCCTGCCTCCGCGATTGAATGATTCAAAACACTAGCCGCCTCCGGCGTTAGGGTTTGTTGGATTGTACTTAACCCAGCTCTCATTTCACGAAATGAATAATTCTTCAACTCTCTCAATAATTTTCAGAGTAATTAAAATTGATTTAAATTTTGATTCTGATTCTGATTTTTCCTTATTGGATTGAAGAAATTGAAATGAAATTTGAAATCTGAAATCTGAAATCTGAAATGAATGTTATGTTGGGTTATATGAGAAAGTAGAGTTTCTTTATGAAGTAGTTAAACTTGACTTTACTTTATGGGAAGGAAGAAAAAGAAAGTGTGTATGTGAGAAAACGAAATTAGTGTTTTGTGAACTTGTGTTGTGAGAGAGATAATAAGATAAGAACAGTGTCAATATACAAGACAAATTAACATTTTCAAGGGGTGGAATTGGAAATCAAAATCAAAAAAAGCTTTTTACAAATTAACCCTTTAAGTACTTTTTAACTTTCCTTTGAAGGATCGATCTATTTATCTATCAGAGATCTATGTATCTATATCCATCTTTTCCTTTCTATTTTTTTCCTCTACTCTATCCCTCTTCTGCAAATTACACACACTTTCCCTCTTTAAAAAGCCTCTTCCGGAATTCAACGCGTAAAGCTTCTTTTAGATCCCGCTTTTTGTATCCTTCACTTTTAACTTCACACGAACAAACAAAGCACGGTGAATATAAAGTTAATTTAATCACTTTTTTCGGTTAATCATAATTTAATTTTATTTAATAATAAAATCAAAATTAAAAAAAATAGTTTATTTATTTATTTATTTATTGCGCAAGAGCAAGAGAAGAGAAAGTACTGGTATCAGTTTGCAAAGATTTCTGAAAAAAAAAATGCTTTGTGGACAGACTTAACCTGCTCTACTTTTTGTGTCTTTTTGTGCTTTTGAGTTATATTTTTATTTAATTATAGATAATTATTATTTTATTTGACACTTGCCTTTTGATAATAATTTTTTGTCTCTATTTTTATTATTATTTAATTTAAAGGCTAATTTGTCTCAACGTGGTAGATTAGTTATGATGGAGGAGGCAAAAGCACACTTTTTCGTATAGGATGATGTATTAATATTTATATACAAATATTTTTAAAGGTGATAATGACATAAAGTTTTTCTAATTAAATAATGACATAATGTTTTATCAACAACAATATATCTATATTATTTTATTTTATTTTAAAAAATAGATAAAAGTATAATAAAAAGATTAATCTAAGATTATTTGATGAGATCAAAATCTCTTACTCTTTATTTAGAGATACTGAATTTGAACTCAATCGTATGCATATGCATGCAGCAATATTAAATCTTAAGTAAAAAATTTATCATCTATTATAATATTTAATAACTCGAAAATTAATCTTTGCGATATTTAATTTATATTTAAAAAAATTGAGGAAAAAGTCTCTTGTCTCCCCCAACGCGCGTATGGGGAGATTGATGATACGAGCAAAGAAATAGAAGACAGATTGTGAGAGAGGGGTTGTTACGCGCCTGAAAAGCGTGAGAGTAAACAGGTACCTCTATTTTCACACGCAACAGCACAAAAAGGTATCCAACTACTTTTACCTTTTTCTACTTTTCCACTTGAATTACTCTTCTCTATCTCACTCTCTTACTTTATTTCAACTACAAGGATACATATACGTGATGGTTTCGCAACTCACCGTTACCATATCAATCAAAAGAAAATATCTCTCATCTTTTATTTTAAAGAAATAGTCAATTAACTTGTTTATTTTATGTAAATATTCTTAAATTTACTTTTAATTATTATTTTAGTTAAATAATGACACAAAAATAGTGAATAAATAAGGATGGATTCATATAAGAATTAATATCAATATATTAATTAATAAATAGAGAGACTTAGATTTGGTTACATATTTTTTAAGATCTAGTAGTTTATATGCATTAAAAATATAAATATATTTTACACAATAAATCAATTATTATTAATTCATTATTAAATAATATATTTGATTTTAACTATAAAATATCATAAGTTATGGTTTGCAATTTATTTAATTTTTTGATAAATTAATGTTTGCAACTTATTTAATTTTTACATAAATTAATGATTTGCAATTGATTCACATCATAAAAAAATATACATAAATAAAACATAAAAATACTCTTATGTGATTTTTAAAATAAAAGGTTTTTTATTTTTTATGAAATCAAAGTTAACTCATACCATTCATTAAATTTTACTCAATGCAAGAAATAATTATAAAAATAGGGTGATTAGACCAAATTAGTCGTTGTGTGACTATACAAACTTGTGAGTGGATTTGTTTTTAAAATATAATAATAATAAAATAAAAAAAAGACAAAATTATTTAATCAAAAAAGTATTTTGTTTATAAAAAATATATATTTTTATTTATATTTGAATTATAATTATAACTTTTTTATATATAAAAAATATTTGTATCAATAATATGTTTTTTCTGGTATATAAATATTTTTTTTAATATTATTTATAAAAGTATTTGGATCAATAATAAACTTGTTTTCATTTATAAAAAGAATATCATTCATAAAAGTATTTGGACCTAACAATAATTTTATATATATAAACATTTTAATCAACAATATATTTATTACCGTAATTGTAATTGCATGTGATATATTATCTTTAAAGAATTTAACTTTAAAAAAATAGAGCAACACTTACTTTGACTATAACTAAAATAAATGTGTTTTTTTTTTAGGTTTCTATAAAAATAATATTATTATATTTTGAAAATGATAAACAAAGATATTCAAAACTATATTGAAACATGCAAAATACTATTGATACTGTGTAATCAAAGACGTTCTTTAAGAGGAATGTTGAACATGAAATCTTTATTCAAAATATTTTCTTTTTCCCTGCAATTGTTTTCCATAGTAAAGAAAAACTGTAAGGAACTCAAATTAGAAATTTTTTAGATTAAAAGATAGTAAAATTAATAGTAAATAGTGTAATATAGTTTTTTTTACCTTATAAAGATTTGAATCAATTCTTCGTACATCTCTTTATCAATGTACTTTTGAAATTTAAAAAACTACAAATACATGACGAAATATCATATCATCAAAGAAATACATTCAAAATATTTAACTCGTTTGAATATAATATGGTTATTGTGACACAAATAAATGTATACCTGAAAAATGAAGCTATTTTGTTTTAGTCTAGGTTTGGTAGAACACAACTATGACTTGTTTTTGAATTATTTGGATTTCTGGTAAAAAAGGAAAATAATGGACTTAGTAAATATATATGGTTTTATTTACATAAACTACTAATAGAAGTTAAATTCATGCATTCAAAAATATTCTAGAGTAAAATTTTTCTTAAATGAATAAAATAAAAACCTCTCAATCCTTTGAGATATTATTTCTCTTTTCATCATTTTCCAAAGTTGTATTTGATCTGTTATCACTGTGGAACTCCAACCGATAGAGTAAATTTTTAGACATTTGACTTGTTTCAATAAGGATGATAAAAATGTTAGTGAAAGAGTAGTGAAAATATAAGAAACATTTTTTTATACGTATTGCGGAAAAGGTAAATACACCTTATTGTCGAATTTGCCAATGGATGAAATTGTTTGTTCATCCTTCCATATGTTTCATTTATCTTCAAAGTCTTATATCTAAAATTTATTGTATAAGAATAGTGAGAATAAGTATATGACCCAATTCATATCTAACATAAAAGCATAAAAGAAATTATTAAGTATAACTTACTTTTATGTCGAAGCAAGTTTCAACATTCTTCCGTCTCAACTCCTTACATAATTGAAAGATTCCATTGTGTTCTAGTTTGCCTGTATATTAAAGCAAAAGAAAATTATATTTAGTTATGATATAAAGAATACAATATAATCTTAATATGTCGTGTAACCAAAATTGGAATCAATGTGCTCGGTGAGGATTGGGGCCCTCATGCCTATATTTCATCACCCTTTCTCTCTCTCTCTCTCTCTCTCTCTCTCTCTCTCTCTCTCTCTCTCTCTCTCTCTCTCTATATATATATATATATATATATATATATATATATATATATATCTCGTGTAACCAAAATTATATTTGATCTAAAGATTACTCGCAAAAGAATGGGGAAAGGAAGAGAAAATAAATAAAGTGCTCGGTGAGGATTGGGTCCCTCATGTCTACGTATCCTCATAGTGCAATGAGGAATACATAGCTCCGTAGTTCAAAGAACTAGTGGTAGGAGGTGAAAAAAGTGGTGATAACAGTATGGTCTAAACCACATGATTGTGTTTTGAACTCCAACAAGGGTGAAAAGATGAACCCAAGAGTAAGGTGGCTATTACCAGTACGTGGACTAGCATGGCTGCCTCTATAGGGTAATGCCGAAAAGACGAAGAAGTAAGTGTTTGGGCCTAGTCCCAAACAACTCTTGGTTCACAAGGTGACGCAAGGAAGATTATAAAGAGATGGTGTATTTGGCTCAAAGGTAACTGGTAAATCACATAGAGTGAATGAAGGTAGAATATGAGTGTCACGGAGATGAATTGGATGAATTCCCTAAGGCATGAATAATTAGAAGTATACTCACCAAGGATTCGCATCCTCATGCCTACGTATTCTCATCGTGCAATGAGAAAATCAGAGCAATCTTAGTTCGTGGAACCACGGGAATAGAGAGAGATAAGGGTGATGAAAAGTATAATGTGTACCAACATAATGGTATCAAAAGGTATTTGTCCAAGCAACGGAGACTCACAAGACAAACCCAATTTTCAGAGGTTAACTACCATGAAACAAGGAGAGAGATATTTGTCCAAGCAACGGGGACTCATAAGACAAATACCACTTCAAGGAATGATTGCAGTACTGTATAGTACAAGGAATATTGTATCAGTGGATGGGGAACAAATAGTTTAAGATCAAAGAAGGGCAATATCTTGGATCCAAGAAGGAGATGGACTCTAAATCAAAGAGCAAGGTAGGAATTTACTAGTACGTGGGCTAGCAAAGACGCCGCTATAGGGTAAAGCCAAAAACAAAGACTGAATTAAGTGTTTGGGCATAGTCCCAAACAACTCTCGGTTGATGAGGTGGATTGCTGCCAAATCATCCTAAAAGGATGTGCAAGGAGTCCAAGGAGGAGTATAATTGATCTCAAGAAGATGGTATTGACTGAATGAATGAAGAATGATTGATTGATAAATAAGGTAGGAATAGATAAGGTAGCTGATCCGCTGTCGCGCGCGGATCAAAAACGAGTATTTTTGACAAAACGTAGTTAGCGACAAATTGACTCGGATTATCATTCTCACAAGGATTCTTGAATGAATTAACCAATGATAGTAACGATTAATGGGGTTTTGGTTGGTTTAGGATTCAATTAAAAAAAGTATTAAAATAAGTGATTATTGAAATAAGCTTTAACAACAATTTACTGATTCGGTCTTTGCCTATCATCGACTATCGTAATTCCAACCGCAGATTAACTATTCCTATTCGATTATAATATCAACTGACAAGCGCAATTGATAGTATAAGTTGTATGTTCCTATTATCCAAATTAAGTAAACGGGATTAAGTTTCATGAATTAAGCAAACATGAATTAAACGGACTCGATAACGAATTAAGTAAACGAAATCGTGACTATAGTTAGGAACACACAATCAATCGGATTAAATCAATATAGCATATGTAAATCGGATTAAGCAAACAAAATACATATATTAATATTGAAAGGAATAAAAAACCTGAATAAGAATTACTAAAATCTCAAGGTATCGGAACCCGAATACAGCAAATTGTTTAGATCGATTAGTTCTTCATGAGAATTCTTGCCAAAGTTTTCAAGTATTTCGTGAATAGTGATCATCCTAATGTTATGCGGCTGCTAGGTATATGGAAAATAAGGAATTTGGTTTACAACTCAACTGGATCGAAAACATAACCTAAGCCCAAAACTAATGACCCAAAACTTAAATAAAACTAATGCTGCAACTTCAACGAATTTTCTGGCCCTGTTACAGGCCGAATCAGCTTCTGACTTCTTCGTGAAAGTTGTAGATCTTTTCCTTAGATTTCCATCGACTGGTAGCACGTCTCAATCCGATACTCCTAGCTCAAGATATGATTTTTCTCACGAAAGCTGCTAATGCTGAAAATAAACTGCGAAAAACAAATAAGTGTAAAAATAAGATAAATTATAAAAACACGTTAAAAGGGAAAAATAACCAAACTAAAACATGGAAATGCATAAGTATAAATATAGAAGAATGTGCATCAAAATGCACTGATCAAATTCCCCCACACTTGAACTTTTGCACTCCGAGCAAAATTTAAAATAAAACAAACAAAACACAAACACATCATTAGTTACTCATCCTAGGCTACAAGTCTTCTTCGGTTAAGTTTGCATCGATAGGTACTAATCTTGCACACTAAGGATATCGTAGGAACACTAATCTACAATTATGCAGTTATAAACCTCCTGAATACACAAATCAACTCGAATCATGTTATTATGTTAAAGCCTAACTTACTCATCCTTCTTTTTGCTCTTTTTCATTCAGGCGCAATCACATTAAGCCCGTTATCTCCACACATCCATAGCAAGGCGACCGGTTAGTGGCTCTGATTCTTTTTATACGGGATTCTAGTACCTACATGGCATAACCCTTTGCTTATTCAGTTGTAGTTGCGGGGGATCAGACCGTAATCCGCCCTACCAAGTTCAGCACCAGAAACCGCTGAACCAACTACAAAAGAGTCTTATTTTCAAAAAAAAAATTGAAGGTTCTACATCCGTTGGGTTAAGTGACCGGGTGAGGGTCACCAAACTTAGAATGTGCATTCCTTTATTTTTTTCTCTTTTTTTTTTCTTTTCCGGAACACTCACTTATATTCATCGGCTTCCCTGCGTAGAGTGTGTGTGAGATGGTGCTGACTGCTGAAATAAACTACTCAAGAGCTGTCAGAGGATGATAATGTAAGGCTAAAACATAATAAAATTCAACTCAATTTCCATATGCAGGAGACTTACGGTGTTAAAACGATACCGATCTTGTGAATTTTTCCCAAGTCTCCGCAAACTCGACCTCAAATTATTCTATAGCCTAAAACTTTCAACAAAAATGCAATTTTTTTTGAAAGAAAACAAAAACAAAACAAAACAAAGAACAAAAACAAAGAAAATAAAGTATTCCCTCCCCCACACTTAAAATATGCATTGTCCTCAATGAAAGAAACAAACATAAAATAAGAGAGAGAAGAGAGAGGAAAGAACACACCCGAGTAGTCAAGGAGGATAGGTGATCACATAAGCAGCCTTTCCCAAAGAGATATATTCTACATTTTCTTCTTCCAAAGTGGGGCTGTCATGGAATAGCTTTGGGTAATGTCCATTGAACTTGAAATTTTTATTAGTATCTTCGCCTTTTATTCCAGGATCAAAGAATCTTCTAAAAGTAAAAGTGTCAAATGGACACGTGAAGGTGATCTGATCTGGAATGTCAGCCAATGTCCAACCAAATGCCTTTTTATGCTTCCTTAAAACCTGCAAAAGCTTATTTTCTTGATCGAAATCAAGGTTAGAAGAAATTATAGCCGGTAGTTTTCCATTCATCTCTAAATAAGCATATTTCATATTTTCAGGAAGTTGCTTCAGCTCGAGGGAAGGTGGCTGCTCAATAGAAGGAGTGTTTGGGGCAGCCGGGATGTCAAGAGCTTTATCTACATGAACAACTTTATTTGCAACCTCATATGCAGTAAGAATATCAACTTGCAAGGCAACCTCAATTTCAGCACAAACAGAGCAAATTTTAGTTTCAGTACAAATATCACAAGAATAAACATCATCAAAATCAGACAATGATGGAAAATCAGATGCAAACAAATCACTACAAGTATCATCAACAATTTCAGAAATCAAATCTATTTGAAAAACATAATGTTCTTCCAAGGGTTGTTGGTTTGATTTTTGAGCTTGCTGCATGGCATTCACCAAAGTGGCAAGCTGCCCAATCTGTGTTTGCAAAGTCTTTAAAGTAGAATCTACTTGTTGTTGAAACTGGAGATTATTTGCAGTCATTTGTTTGACAATATCTTCTAGTGAAGGTCCAGAAGGTGCAGAGCACACAACCTCAAATTCCTTTAGATGCTCATGCGGATCCTCACCTGCAAGACCACTAAACCTTGGAAACAAGTGTATTAAACCAGATTTCAATTCAAAAGGAGTGTCAGCTTCAGGATATTCAATACACATGTCATTATAATTCACATCAGGGACAACTAACTGCCTTAAAGTTCTTTGGTCAGCCATAGTCAAAAACAAACACAATGAAGGAAAACGATTAAAATAAATTTAGAAAAATAAACTAACACCGAAATTAATCTAATGACGTCAATTAAGAATTTTGAGAATTTTTTCAGATTTTTTTAAAACTACCAAAACCGAAAATAAATCATAAAAAATAGAAAAATAACGAATTTCGGTTTTTTAGGGCGGCATCCACTATTTATTCCTTAAATAGAGGCTTTTGATTACTGATTTTTTCCTAATGAATCGACAAAAATTCGGAATAATCTGAGACAATTTGTTTAAAAACAGATTTTTTTTCCTAAACCGCAAAAAGACCCGAACGCAAGGAAGTTAAGGCAAAAAATGCTAAAAAAACAACACCTATGACTATAAAGACGATTAATATAATCAAGAAACCCCGGCAACAGCGCCAATTTGATCCGCTGTCGCGCGCGGATCAGAAACGGGTATTTTTGACAAAACGTAGTTAGCGACAAATTGACTCGGATTATCGTTCTCACAAGGATTCTTGAATGAATTAACCAATGATAGTAACGATTAATGGGGTTTTGGTTGGTTTAGGATTCAATTAAAAAAATATTAAAATAAGTGATTATTGAAATAAGCTTTAACAACAGTTTACTGATTCGGTCTTTGCCTGTCATCGACTATCGTAATTCCAACCACAGATTAACTATTCCTATTCGATTATAATATCAACTGACAAGCGCAATTGATAGTATAAGTTGTATGTTCCTATTATCCGAATTAAGTAAACGGGATTAAGTTTCATGAATTAAGCAAACATGAATTAAACGGACTCGATAACGAATTAAGCAAACGAAATCGTGACTATAGTTAGGAACACACAATCAATCGGATTAAATCAATATAGCATATGTAAATCGGATTAAGCAAACAAAATACATATATTAATATTGAAAGGAATAAAAAACCTGAATAAGAATTACTAAAATCTCAAGGTATCGGAACCCGAATACAGCAAATTGTTTAGATCGATTAGTTCTTCATGAGAATTCTTGCCAAAGTTTTCAAGTATTTCGTGAATAGTGATCATCCTAATGTTATGCGGCTGCTAGGTATATGAAAAACAAGGAATTTGGTTTACAACCCAACTGGATTGAAAACATAACCTAAGCCCAAAATTAATGACCCAAAACTTAAATAAAACTAATGATGCAACTTCAACGAATTTTCTGGCCCTGTTACAGGCTGAATCAGCTTCTGACTTCTTCGTAAAGTTGTAGATATTTTTCTTAGATTTCCATCGACTGGTAGCACGTCTCAATCCGATACTCCTAGCTCAAGATATGATTTTTCTCACGAAAGCTGCTAATGCTGAAAATAAACTGCGAAAAACAAATAAGTGTAAAAATAAGATAAATTATAAAAACACGTTAAAAGGGAAAAATAACCAAACTAAAACATGGAAATGCATAAGTATAAATATAGAAGAATGTGCATCAAAATGCACTGATCAGTAGCTCACGAAGAATCTGAATTCTCCTGCCTACGTATCCTTATAGTGCAATAAGGAAATCAGAGCAATCGTAGTTCATCCAATTAGGGCTAAAAGCAAGGTGATTAAGGAGGCAAGAAGAGATGATAGAATGATTGAATGAAAGAGGAATTCCCTAAGGCAGGAATAGACTTGATATCTATTGGATAATAATCACACTAAAGTCTATGAGTAAAGGTGGATACGATAAGCAACAGGTCAAACGTCCCGCACCAAAAGATATCCAGAATGAGTGTAGGAAAGCTCCAGTCTCATTCCTTCTTTACCACTTAAGGCTCGTGGCATGTAACTCTCATCCTAACTTTCAAGTTGCTGGAGGAGAATCTTTGTTGTTGTTTGTTGTACTGACGATGAAAACCTTATCAATTGTTCGATTCAAATTGCACTAAAGTCTATGAATGAAGGTGAATACGATGAGCAACTAGGTCATTCGTTCCGTACCCAAAGATATTCAGAATGGGGGTAGGAACACTCCAGTCCCACTCCTTCTCCATCACTTAAGGCTCATGTCATACAACTTGAATCATAATTGATAATTTGTTGGTATAGTCCTTGCTTGTTACATTGCTTTGTGAAGAGGGAGACTTGTCAATCGTATGATTTGAATTGTGCTAAAGTCTATGAATAGAGGTGTATACGATGAGCGCTGGGTCATTCGTTCTATACCCAAAGATATTCAGAATGGGGGTAGGAATTCTCCAGTCTCATTCCTTCTCTATCACTTAAGGCTCATGTCACACAATTCTAACTTTGATTTAACAAGCTCTTGAAGATGCCACATTTAATGTGCTTGTATTATCCACTGCTTGGTATGACTGAGGATACCTTGATTGAGAGTCCGACTTGAGGCTTTGAGCTCTACAAATTAGATAAAAAGTCTTATTAAGTGACCAAGGGTCTTTTGGTCACTCAAATTAGACAGTGGGATCATACAAGTTCAAAGGATTTAGTTTATCAAAATTGCTTTTGATCAACTAGAATCGAAGGTTTGAATTAGTTTGAAACTAGTTAAAACCTAATCTAATGGTTGGAATTAAATCAAACTATCCTAAGGGATCATGTTATAGTTAGTCAAGGTTTGATTAAAAATCTATGTTAAAAAATCTAGGGGAACATGCAATTACGTAGTCAAATTACCAAAATAACCCCTAAGGGGTAAAATGGTCAATTCACAAAAATAACCAAATGTGAACACAAATTTATTTCCAATTACCATCTAATTAGAACCTATTTTATTCATTAGGTCTTAAATCATATAATTAACCTAATGTTCAATTGTTAACTAAAATCTAATTATTTCCTAATTTCTAATTAAGAACTACATCAATTCTAAATGCTAATTAAACCCTAAATTCTAATGGGCCTAGAATCCTAAATGAAAAAGGTCCAAAATTTACTTAAGTAAATCAATTAAGTCCAAGGGTTGAAAATAAAAAAGAGAAAGAAAAGCTAATCGGCTTGAAAGGCGTAAGCCCTGAGATAAGGGGTATCTTGGTCAAAACACACGAATGGGATTCGGCTGGCCGGCCCAACCTAGGCAACATCCATGTTGCTAGAGGTGCAACATCAATACGGTTGTTAAGCCTAAAACAGTGTCACTCAGAGACAATCTTCCTTGGGCCTTAAGCCCAACGTGAAGGTGGCCCTACCCTGAAGCCAGGGTTACATAGTCCAGAAGAAATCTTTGTTCTTTCTTGAAAGAAGATTCACGGTGGCGTGCTTATGAGAAAATCCTTTAGTTTGTCGGTGGCTCAACTCGATCCTTCGCACGCCGTGCAACAATGAACTGAATCTCTGACTGCTCTCTCCACAAGTGTGTAGGTTACGTGCAAGCTGAAATACAAAAGTCGGAAAAGCGCTTATTCAGAAAAATAAAGAATTCTTGGAGTTTCTCATCTTCGATCGAGTTCGAACCTGGAGCAACGATTAAGAAAAATCTCTTGAATGTATCGCGCCATGCTCTCACCTTCGTCAACACCGTGAATTCGACGGTTGCAAGCTCACCACCAAGGAAATGACGTCCCGGCGTGCCAAGAACCTTCGTCCTCCTCCAGACTTAAAGCAAATTTGTCCATACAAAATGAAAAATAGCACTTGAATAACTAAGCTAGAAGTGATGAGATCTTCCTCCGCGGCTCAGAATCAACCTAATTGCACGCACGGAATCGAAGGAGTGAAACAAAAAGACTTACCAGTTTCGAAGTTCTGATTTCCAACAGGTATGCACCTCAGCCTTTTCCTATCGAATCTTCAATTGCTTCCTTTTCTCCTCCTTCTGTTCCAACGGACTCAACTCTTCTGTTCACGTTGCAGGTGGCATAATTGGATTTGGATGACAGAGCTAGATCTTCAGCTACGGAAGAGAATACTGTTATGGAAGGAAGATTCGAAGATGAAAATTTGAGAGTGAAGAAAACCTCGAAGAATGAGTTTCATAGTGAAGAATCAGATGAAGAATGAAGAAGAAGAAAAATGAACCCCCAAATCTGGTGTAAGGTTAGGTGTTTATATAGCCTTCTAATTCCAATGGTTATATCCCTTTCCTTTTCCTATCCTGTTAGAGATTTTTCAATTTCCTTGAAATTCCTTCTTGAAGCTCAAAGTTAGTTGGTTCATTTATGGTTAATTAGGGAATTCAGTTAGAGGGTTAGTTATTTTTGTTGGGAGAAACAGTTAGGCAGTTAGAGCATGAGTTAGGATAATTAGTTGTGAATTGGTTAATTGAAATTTCTTTCTAAAGTGATAAATAAATAGTTATGTAAACGCAATTGATACTGAAAATTGAGAAATTAATGAAATGCCCCTTTTTGGTTTTGACATTGTAGTAGCTACATTAACTTTAAAGGCTTCTGTAGTAATCGTTCGTGTCGGGTCGCGATTCTGGCAGCAATTCAAACACTTCGTGATATTAATGAAACTCGTCGAGGGTTATATGAAGGTGTGTTATCATACTCACTCATGAACCGCAAGTGGTGGATTTAATGGTAAGTTAATGCTCCAACCAAGACTTATCATATCTTCAAACTGCTAATTGACTGAGGTTGTGACATAGGCTATAAGTGTGGTGAGTCTTGGTCATGTTATTCATTTTATTTGGAATCTTTTTGGGTCGAGTGATTAGAGCTCTTAAATGTCGTAGTATGTGTAGCGATAAATTCATGACCATCAAGCTATGGATAAGTTTAACGTCAATAAAACCAGAGTCGTCACTGCGCTTTTATTGTTTCCAAAGGAAAAGGGAAAAGTACGAACAAAACCTAAAGATAAGAAGTTTTCAAATTAAAACTAATAAAATGCCAGAGATTACAGGTAAGGGGGTTGGTTACACAGAGGGAAGGTGTTAGCACCCAAAGTGTCATAGGTAATCCTAGGGAGCCCTTTTTTATGTGTGCATATGTGTTTGGTATAAAAGATGTTTGAGAAAAATAGAGTGTGGGGATGAGAAAAGAATTCATGGATTATACTTTTGTGTTTGATAAGACCTTCGGACTTGTTCCTACGTACCAACATAAAAATTAGGGATCAAAACCTCGTAGTTCGTGGTAAAATTTTCAAAGTTGGTGAATTGATTTTAACAAAAGTTTAATAAGAAAAGGCACAAATGGACAAAAAATTGAATGGGGTTGTTAGTTATTTTTATCTTTTGAAATTTTAAGTCAATATGGTTAAGTTTATTTACAAGTTTGATTTAAGAAAGAGTTTGAAAATTCAATGGCATAAGGCCAAAGTTTCTAATCATTAAACAATGTCTAAGTTTAAAATCACAAGCAAAGAATTTTTTTGAAAAGAGGGAGAGATTTTTAAATTTAAGAAGTGGGAGGAGATGAAGAGGCTATCCTAAGCACAAATTAAAAGTGAAGAGTTGAAAAGATCTGACCAGTGGGATGCAATCTAACAGACAAGAATGTCATATAGAAAACCCACTCTCCCTTTGGACTTTGAATCAAGCAATAATCAATGAGCAATTAGCAGTATCCATACATTATGAAGATCAAGGCATCAAATAAAGATAGCCACATCCAAGCAAGAAATCCCAAAAGCTAGCAGTCTTCTTTGTATTCTCATGTATTAGATGAACTATTCCTTGATCAACTCAGAGCAAAGCATCAGACACAATGTCAAAATAACAATTAACACAAAGATAGAGTAGTAGATGAATTCAAACAAAACCCAATGCTGGAATCAGATGAAAGCTCAATTCATAATAACTTGGTCTTACAAATGTTGGCATTGGCCAAGTCCTTTTTGCACAGGGAATGTTGCCTTGTTCTAAGTCCAAGGGTTTAGATCAAGATCAATATTCCACCAGACATTTTTAGGGGTTTTGTTGTTATTAAGTATTTTAAGGTCCTAAGACCACAAACAAAACCAAAATACACAAACAAATATATACAAATCACAAGATATGGCTCAAATGAGCAAATTGAAAATGACATAAACATAAACAAGTTAAATGAAATGTAAATGGCAATGAATGATAAATGACTGAAATTTAAATTACATAAAGTAAATGGCTTGAAAGTAAAACAATATTAACAAGAATTAGTCAAATGCTAGTCAAAGGTTAGTCAAGTGTTTGCAGTGATTTTTAATTGATTAAGTCATTCTTTGGAGAACACTCAACCATTCTTTCACAAGTATGAATTCTTAAACCAAGACATCTTCCATGAGAATGACTCCAACTTGGATAATTTAACAAGTATGTCACTAGCTCTCATGAAAGGAAAAAGGTCAAGTTTCCACACAATACCATGAAGAATGGGAGACTTACAATCTCACTCACTAGAATGATATGCCATTAGGGGTCAAATTTAGCTTTATGTTAAGCAATCTTAATTGGACTTATGTAGAAGTCACAACTATCTGAGGTCGGGCAATAAAATTTAGGTGTTAATGCATGTCAGATATTTGGTATGAAGAGCCAAACTCCTAAAACATACCACACACTAAAAGAAAAGATCAAGAGGGGGGATCAATCTCAGTCATACTTGTATTGGTTCATCTGACACAAGGTCATTGATGAACCAATTAGCCTTAAGACATTAGAGATTTCATTGGTCACATGAGGAAATGGGAAAGAATAGGGATGAAGATAAAGAGGGAGGGGAAGATAGAAACACCAATTGACCAAGGGAGGATTTTATCAAATCAAAACCATTCATTCATTTTGGGATATGAAATGTACATTTCATCAATCCCCTAAATCCAAGGGTTTTGGTCCAACAAAAGTCAAATCAACCTTGACCAAGGCCCAAACAGAAAGTCAAATATCACAAGACCATAAAAATGGCTCAACATAATTTTTAAGCATTTAATAAATTAAAAATCTAATTAAAAGTGAATTAAAATACATTTTAATTTGGTCATAACCTAAAATCCCTTCAAAACACCAAATAAATGGCCAAGGGATTTATCCTAGGTCAAACAAGGTCAAAGGACCTTAGACAAAATATTTCACTATTTTTGAAAAGTCAGAAGTATTTTTAAACAATTAAAAATATGTAATAAACATTTAATTCATGAAAAATATCAAAATTAATCCAAAAAAATGATTTTAATTCAGAATATGAAAGAGAAAAATATTTAAAGATTTTTTGTGAAAGTGCCATATTTTTTGGATTAAAAATGAAATTGATATGAATTAAACAAAATAAAAGGATTAAATGGAAATTCAAAAAATAAAAAGAAATTAGGAAAAACAAGGGCCATCAGATCTTCCTCATTAATTGAGGTGGCAGATCTGATGGCCACACACGTGCTTTCCATGATAGTCTTTAGTCAATGCAATGTACGTGTGGTATTCATAAGCAATGACTCAGATTATAACATCTAAACATGATCAGATGGCCAGGAAGTGTGCCAACACATCACCGGAGCTACGGCTCCGGTCATCTTCTCCGGTGACCTCCACCGGACTAGTCCAACTTCATCCCCATGGAAAAAGAAAAACAAGGACACTATTTCAAAGAGAAAATGCTCAGGGTCTCGAATTTGGCCTCAATTTTCTCCAATTCCAAGTATATAAAAAGATACAGGGATTTGAATTTTGAGGATCATGAACTGAGTTGCTTCGATTTGACTTCAAAGCAACTCAATCTTGTTACCTACATTGGTAGGACTTCATCCAACCAAAAATCAAAGAGAATGGTGAAGAATTGAGAGAGAATCGAAGAGATGAAGTTTCTAAAAATTCACCTTTGAGGGAGCTTGAATCTTGCTTGATCTTGCTTCCAATTGGCCTTGGCTTGACTTCGAATGCTTGCAGGAAGTGAAATGGATCAAGGAAGGGCTTGGATTCTTGGAGTTTCAACTTCAAAACTGAAGTGAAATTAAAACTCGATTTTCAATTGAAAACCTTCAAGTTTATCCTCTAATGGTGAGGGTTAGGATTTCAGGTTTAAAGCTTGGGCAAGGTGTCCTTAATTCTTAGCATGAAGGGTCTTATTTATAGGCAATGCATTTGCTTTCCACACACTTCATTCAAAATGCCAAAAATAGAAATTCACCCTTGCATGGTTGCATGGGCGTGTGATAGGCCCATGAAATAATGTAATCATGTCCAAAATTCATCATGTGCAATGTTGAAAGTGTGTCATGTGATCATGCAATGAAAATTGGAAAGTGAAGATGAGATTCATCCAAATGGAGCCTTGAAGAGAAACCACACGCAATTCATCCAATTCTTGTCCAAATGAGATGAACTTGGACTTTTTAGAAAGGTGAGATCAAGGGGAACAACTTTCACATTGAATACGTTTCCATTTTAAGCTTGGATCATGATGAATTTTGAGGTGGAAGTTTGGAAAATCAAACATAAATGAAAATTTTCTAAGTACCAAGCTAAATGTTCACTTCTACCACCTTGAATAACTTTTACTATGGGTTTAAAATGGAAAAAGTTCCTGCATCAAGGTTATAGATATTTCAAAGTTATTCAATTTGGTCACAAATTTGACCTCGTTTGGATTTGGCATAAAGGAGTTCTGCATTTTAGAAGTTGAGGAAAATCACTTGTTCAATGGTAATGGCCCAAAATGACCTATAATATTTCCTCTTGGAACATTCCCTTTCAAGTTGAATTTGAATTTATTCAAAGAATAAAAGTTGGAGAGGACATCTTGAATTTGATCATGAAACTTTAATGTCCTTAATAGCATAAAAATTGAGCAAGTTATGATCCTTGTAAGTTGACCTCCTAACTAGGGTTCAGACAAAATGACCTATAATCTTTCACCATAAAAAATGACTTTCCAAACAAAACTAGATCTTGACTTAAACATGAAAGTTGTTTGGAATATCATAAGGAGTAACTTTGATCTTGAAATAATTTTAATATGACAAAAATCGTAGGAGATAGGGTCTAGTGAACCCCAGTTTTGACCAGTTGCTTTCTCTGGTCAACCACCATGAACCAACTTGCAAACTTGAAATTCTCTTGATCTTTTGGACTTATGGAGGACCATATATGTATAATATTATGTAATATGAAGTATCCCTTGAAATATTTGATCAGATGATGAAGAAACTTGCTGAGGAAGTCAT
This sequence comes from Lathyrus oleraceus, assembly GCF_024323335.1. Classification (NCBI taxonomy): domain Eukaryota; kingdom Viridiplantae; phylum Streptophyta; class Magnoliopsida; order Fabales; family Fabaceae; genus Lathyrus; species Lathyrus oleraceus. Next base: position 22,705,322 of record NC_066582.1, read on the forward strand.
ACAAGATACCCAGATGAATTAGGGCTTCCAAAGCAAACAAGCTTCATACTCTTGATGAATTCTTGATCAAAATGATAATTGGAGATCATGTGGATCCATACATGATATCTAGAGTCAATGTGAACCATCTCTTGATTATTCTCCTTGCATTGAGGGTCTCAAACCCTATATATGAGCTTGATAAGGCATAGGTGAACCCACACATTACCTACAAAAGAAGTAAACTATACATTGACATATTTTTGGTATTTTGGTTAGTAAACAAAGAAAAATAAAGTATAATACAATAAAATATGCTTGGTGATCTCTCCCAATGCAAACCCAATGAATGAGGGGTAAGGAGGATGTCAAGGTGTGATCTCAAAGTCAATGCATATAATGAGATAGGATGAGGGATCTTAGGGTCAAAATTGGGGTCTTACAGTATACTTATGCAAAAGTGATGAACTAAATATGATTTGGTGATGTCAATTGTTGAAAATAAAATATGTTAGAATTGCTACAGTTGGCGGGTAGTTAGAGTCCAATCGTGAGCTTATGTTTGAATGTTATATTGTTGTTCTGCTTTGAATTGGAACTAGGTTGAAGAGCTTGGATGGCCATCAATAACTATGGTCTCAATTAAGGTGGAATTGGTTTGGCTATGCTGTTGTGTTAGAAATACTATTAACTTCTGTTATTTGTTGTGAAACCTGTTACGAGAATTAATCGAACTTGCACATGTTAATAAAGAATGAAATGGAACAAAATGTAATGCTAGTGGATTAATGGAATGAAGGTGATTAGCTGCTGCATTCATTAGGATCTCTAATGTTTAGCTATTATTTACAACTGGCTTGATCTTCATGGTTAGCGTGTTCGGAATTCTACTCTCATTTCGATTTCCTCTCTTTCGCAGGTTTAGTGACAGGGTTATGGAGAGGTTGGAGGATAAGGTTACCACGTGAGTTCTGAGATGTAATGTTAGCTTAACGTTGAAGTCAAAGACGTCGGTGTTTAGACTTCCCACACACTCCTTGCTACGTGGGCCAAAGAGAGTGGTGGCGGTAAATTGGTTAGGCTAGGACTCTACTTACAGCAGCAAGGTTGTTCAATCCAGGTTGAGACTTTCACACACTGTTTCGAGTCGGCAGACGGCCACACTGGTTTTTTCCTCTCCTTTTTGGATCAATCGCGGCGCAAACTGCAACTTTAATTCAAATATGCAGCGTTGGCTATAGTTATATTGAACATAGCTTTAGGAGTTGCATAATGTTTTTCAATATGTTAATGATAAGCCAGGTGGATCAAAACCATGAAGTGTGTGCTGCCTTTAAATGTAGGTTGCTGGGCTTCTTTGGAGCGAAAATCGTGTGGTTATCGTGTGCAATGTAGGGCCCGTTTGTTTTGGCTTTTTTTAAAAATGATTTTTACAGTTTTATATATTTTAGTGTAAAAAAAATTTACAAAGAAACTTTTCATAAAAGCTTCAAATGAAAATTTGGTTTGAATAGTTATTCTTAAAATGTTATTTTAAGTATTTCATCATTTTATCGAAAAAAAATTTGGATATCAAGTTTTCAAAAAATCACTTAATTTTGAAGCTATTTCAAATAACTTTTCATAAAAATCATTTTTAAGATACAACTTTTTGAAAAACTTGTGATTTTGACTATGTTTTGATCTTCAATAATGTATATTTATGTTATAGAATGAACAATTCAATCTTTTAATTTATAAAAAACAAATTTAGAAAAACTTATAATATTTTGAAAAACATCCTTCTAGAATCCATTTTCAAAAATACAAAGAAAAAATCTATTTTTTTTAAAGCTAAAACAAACTGGCCCGTAATCTTGTGATTCACACTTAATTCCAATTATGTTTTTGTTTCAAAATGTGTTAATTTGTTTTTGTTAAATGTAGTTGGTAATGCTTAGCATATGCAATTCGGTTGCCAACTGATGATATGATGTAATGCAGGATGCGGTATGATGCGAGATGCCTAAGTTGTCGTAGAATGGCCATGTGATAACATGTATAATCATTGGCTCGTGCTCGGTTGGTTGAACAAAACCTTCTTATGAAGAAACAAAAATGGATTTGGCTAATCAAGGTCAAATATGGAACAAGGATGGTTAGGATTAAGATATCTAGGGATGTAAAGTTCATTTCTCGCATTTGAATAACTTTCAATTTGGTTTTGCATTGGATTTTGAATTTGGTTTGTACGGAATTTTGAATTTGGTTTATATGGAATTTATCCATAGTGAGTCTTGCGTCCTTACTTATCGCACAATTGAAAACTATCCTCAAAGGTGGCATAAGATTAAAGTTTAAGAAAGGATACTGTCATGTGGGAAAAGCGATCTTCAAGACCAAGAACGAATTTTTAGTCAAAAGGTCTTCTTGGAACAACAGAAAATTCTTTGTATCCTCACCTACACACTCAGGCGGCGGTAGTACAAAGTAATACAAAGTAGAGAATGACCACTACCTGTAACATATTGGAAAACATACATAATACTTCTTGTTTTGGAAATGTGTATGGAAAGGAATGTTTATCCTTGAATAGAATTATGAAAATGGGTTTCAATAGGATGGCTTGCATGCAAAGATTTGAACAGACACTTCTAATCACAACTATGCAAATTGTGTGGCCCAAAGCTCCTAAAAATTACCTAGAGAAGAAGGTTGACTTTGGTCAACTTAGTTGGCCAAAAATCCAATAAGTTGACCCAAATCAACTAGGGACCAAGAACTAGGATTTTCTTTTCTTAGTGTAGATGAAATAATGCTTTTATGGTGACTTGGGCAAATTATAATCCATATGAATGAACCTTGATTTAATGATGAATGAACCTTGATTTAATGGACCGTAGTGTACCTATGAACCACTAATGAATGGCTAAGAATGTTTTGATAATCACAGTGACAGATGACCCACCAAGGACCAATGACAACTGCATCATGACCAAGGTATTACCATACGGAGGGAACAAAGACCTTTAATAAAACCCAGGGATCTTGAAAACACCATAAGAATGGATGTGTTGGTTTAGATGATAAGATGTATGATAGAGAGGGTCAAAAACCTCTTCCCCACAATGTTAGGGTTTCAATCAATCTCACGATCAGACGTCGGCCTAAAATAACATATAACTTCAAGCACCTTGAATTAGGGTTTTGATAGAGGGGATATGCCCAAAGAATACCCACAAAGTCTCAATAAGAAACTAGGGTTCTAACGACCTGAGGAGAGCCATGATAAAATCTTCTTGAATCCACATCTCCATGATCAAACAAAATAGGGTTCATATCCCCTATGCTTTGATGAATACCGGGCCATATTTTTGAAGCTTGATCCATACATAATTGTTATCCAAGAGTCATGAATCTGTAACGATCAACTACCAAGTACTAGCGAATGAATGATGCACATGAATGAAGCATGAGTGTATGTAGATGATTCTCAAGTCAAGGGTTGTGTGACAAGACGAAAAGGGGAGGGAAATTTTTTGGGTACAACAGATGCAATCTTCTTGAACTTGAATACAAGAATAGCGGAAACTTTTGAGGTAGAAGAGGTAGAAAAGATAGAAGAGGATTAAATACTAATCTATCCAAAAAAATCCGGAACAGACGGTCACACTGTTGATGTACATTTTGATATTTTGCGGAGAAATCATGACGGGGAGCATGATATGCATGTTGCATGGTGTATGCTTTATTTTCATGATGCATGAATGTTTATCTGGTTAGGAGGGAGCTCCGACTCGTCATCCATCCTCAAGGAGGCTAATATTGTGACAACCATGCGTTAACAGTGCTGGCAAGGGTTCATCTGCCTACTGAAGAATATCGGGATACATGATACAATTGGGTAATCATCTAGATGTCACAAGTATTCAAGCAAAACTTTCGAGTTACCGGTCATCTTTTTAAGTTTATCAGAGTTTTATAGTAATGCACAAAGTTCTCCTTTAGTGTAGCTTTTATTGTTCTCCGAGATTTTAAAGCATTATATGAATAAGCTAAATCAATTACTTTGCAAACAAAATGCAGAAGAAGAAGAATAACTGATAAAAGAAACTGAATTTTATTGATTATGAATAGAACTGTACATATGGTGTGTACAAAGATGCAAACATCCTTAAGGAGGATGTCGCAGAAATTGAAAAAATAAATGAAATGGCAATGGGAAATATTTCTTTGTATTTTCCATTGATTACAACATTGGTTGTTATCCACTGTAAAATCTGAATTCTGAGACCTTGCTTTGATTGACGATGATTGGTTCGATCTTTGACCATCTGATATCTAACTTGTAGCGTAATGGGCTCAAGGATCATAGTCAATGCCTTTATCCCCAACTTTTGCCTGGACGTTTCCTATTCTTTTCGTCCACCGGGATGCTCCTTTTTACCTAAGCCTCCCTTTCGGTTTTTTGACTTAACGAGCTTCATTTTTTTATTTGATCCCTAACTTTTGCATGGACAATTCATTTTTTGGTCCATCGGGATAGCCATTTTTGCCCAGATTAATTTTGTGAGGGTTAATCGAGCGGGCTTTTAGTATCATTTCTTTTTAGGCATAATATTTTTTGACTATGTCTGCATTCACTGGAGATGTAAAATCTTCTCGATCCATTGTTGTGAGGATTAGAGCTCCACCTGAGAAGGCCTTCTTGATGACAAAAGGTCATTCGTAGTTGGGAGTCAATTTGCCCCGAGGGTCTGAGTGAGTGGCAGAATACCTTTTGAGTACGAGTTCTCCTGCACGGTACTCACGAGGAAGAAACTTATTTTCAAAAGCTCGTTTGAGGCGTCTTTGGTATAAATGACCATGGAAAACGGCCATCAAACACTTTTCTTCGATGAAATTCAGCTGGTCATACCGTGATTGAACCCATTCAGCTTCATCGAGGTCAGCCTCCATGATGACCCCGAGTGAAGGGATCTCAACTTCAATTGGTAGGACGACCTCCACCCCATACACTAATGAGTATGGAGTTTCTCCAGTGGATGTGAAAACCAAGGTTCTATAACCGTGTAGCGCGAATGGTAGCATCTCATGCCAATCCTTATATGTCTTGACCATTTTCTGGATGATTCTTTTGATGTTCTTATTAGCTGCTTCTACAGTGTCGTTCATCTTGGGCTGGTATGGTAAGGAGTTATGGTGCTCGATCTTAAACTTTTTGCACAACCCTTTCATCATATTATTGTAAGGATACTGACATTGTCAGTGATGATCTTGCTAGGAATTTCGTAGCGGCAAATTATCTATTTCTTAATAAACCGAGTAACCACCTATCAAGTGACATTGGCGTATGAAGCAACTTCAACCTATTTCGTGAAGTAATCAATGGAAACTAGGAAGAATCGATGACCGTTGGAAGCTTTAGGCTCTATCATCCCAATCATATCGGTACCCTACATAGAAAAAGGCCAAGGATACGTCAAACCATTCAACGAAGTTGGTGGCACAAAGATCTTGTCACCATATATCTGACATTTGTGACATCTTTTGACAAAGTTGTAACAATCAACCTCCATTGTTGTCCAGTAATACCCAGCTCGAAGGATCTTCTTATCTATAGCATGACCTTTCGCATGTACACCCTTGCAGCCTTCATGTATGGATTTCATGATCGTACTAGCTTCGTGTCTATCCACGCATCTGAGCAGTACGAAATCATAATTTCGCTTGTATAACACATCACCGCTTAGGAAAAACTTGGAAGAGAGTCTTCTTAGAGTCTTCTTATCAGTGATGGATATACCCTCGGGATACTGCTGCTTCTCCATAAATGTCATTATGTAGTAGAACCAGGGCTTATCATTAGGATCGACCTTAATTGCTAGACAATGTGCTAGTTCATCTAAGTGGTCAATGTGGATAACTAGTGCTTCATTCTTCCATTTGACTTTGAACATAGATGCCCACGTGGCTAGAGCATCTGCTAACTGATTTTCCTCCCTAGGAATATGATGAAAAGAGATTTCATCAAAGTAGGGTACCAATTTTCTGATATGCTCTTTGTAGGGTATCAACTTGCTATCCTGAGTCTCCCAATCACCTTTTACCTGACTTATTACCAGAGCTGAATCACCGTATACTTCAAGAATCTTGATCCTTAAGTCGATGGCCGCCTCCAAACCGTAGATACATGCTTCATATTCTGGCATATTGTTGGTGCAGTCAAAACATAGTCTGGCGGTAAATGGAAGGTGGAAACTGGTTGGAGAAGTGATCATTGCGCCTATACCATGACCACGAGCATTGGAAGCACCATCGAACACAAGCGTCCATCACAATCCTGGTTTGGGGCCTTCCTCAGGGCTTATCTCGGAGCCTGGAATAGTGAAGTCTCTGATAAACATGATGTCTTTGTTTGGAAAGTCAAACCTCAACGGTTGATAACCTTCCACAGGTAGGTGAGCAAGGTAGTCAGACATAATACTCCCTTTTATTGCTTTCTGGGTCACATACTAGATATCATATTCGGTCAACAACATTTGGCACCAAGCAATTCTACCAGTAACGACAGGCTTTTCGAAGATGTACTTTATCGGATCCATTTTGGATATCAATAAAGTAATATGGCAAATCATGTATTTTCTCAGGCGTCGAGCAACCCAAGCCAAGGCACAACAAGTCTTCTCTAAGAGTGAGTATCTGGTCTCACATTCAGTGTATTTCTTGCTGAGATAGTAAATGGTGTGTTCCTTCTTACCTGTGTCGTCGTGTTGACCCAAAATGCAACCCATAGATTCATCGAGTACTGTGAGGTACATAATGAGAGGCCGACCAGGAACCGGTGTATGAGGATTGATGGTTCTTATAAGTACTTTTTTATTTTGTCGAATGCCGCTTGGCAATCATTGTTCCATACAATCGATTGATTCTTTCTCAACTGTTTGAATATCGGTTCACATGTAGTGGTTAAATATGATATGAATCTGGAGATGTAATTGAGTCGACCAAGGAAACCTCAGACTTCTTTTTCTGTACGGGGAGATGGCAATTCTTGGATGGCTCAAACTTTGTTGGGATCAACCTCAATACCTTTCTGACTGATTATGAAACCCAAGAGCTTACCGGTCGGACCCTAAAAGTGCACTTAGCCGGATTCAGATGCAACTTGAACTTTCGGAGTCGGGTAAATAATTTCCTCAGGTTTTCTAAGTGATCTTCTTCAGTTCTGGATTTGGAAATCATGTCGTCCACGTAAACCTCAATCTCTTCATGAATCATATCGTGAAAGAGGGTTACCATGGCATGTTGGTACGTTGCCCCTGCATTCTTTAAGCCGAACGACATTACTTTATAGCAGTAAGTTCCCCAAGGTGTGATGAAGGTTGTCTTCTCCATATCTTCTGGAGACATCTTTATCTGATTATACCTGGAGAACCCATCCATGAAGGAAAAGACGGAAAACTGAGATGTATTATCAACCAAAACATCAATATAAGGCCAATGGAAGTCATTCTTTGGGCTCGCTTTATTGAGGTCTTGGTAATCTACACACATTCTGACTTTGCCGTCCTTCTTCGGAACTGGGACGATGTTAGCAACCCACTTTGGATACTCAGAAATAACCAAAAAGCTAGCATCAAACTGCTTTTTAACCTCTTCTTTGATCTTGAGTGTCATGTCGGGTCTGGTCTTTCTAAGCTTTTGCTTGATGGGAGGATATTCAGAATTGAGCGGAAGGTGATGTTCAATGATGCTGCTGTCTAGCCCTGGCATATCTTGATATGACCAAGCGAAGACGTCAACATACTCGTGCAATAACTCAACCAACTCGGAGTGTACATGCTTAACGAGAGATGCCCCAACTTTTACTTCTTTTTTATCGGTATCAGAACCCAAATTAATGACATCCACTGGTTCTTTGTATGGCTGGATCTCTTTTTCTTCGTGCTCAAGGAGCCATGCTAGTTCAACTGGTAATTCATAATCTTCCTCACTGTCATCTTCATCTTGGTTGATTGGAAATCCAGATTTACAGTTGATTCTTGCCATATTGTAATCAATAATTTTGTTTGCTCTGCATGTGATGAGCTTATTTTTAGTATGCTTTTTAATAAAGTGGAAAGAAAAGACAGAAATCTTTTGCCATTTCGTGGTTTTAGTGAAAAAGTAAAAATAATTTAAAGAAAGGGAACACAAGTTTTGCATGCAAAAAGTACTTTCTTTATTTATCCACATAATACTTTTAAACATGGAGGCCCTTACAAGCTGTCCTCTTGTTTCAGGTGAGGAAAAGTGATTGAGAAAACAAAATGCATTACGTTTTCTCCGAGTACACTATATGAATCATGGAAGCTATCCAGTTGGAGAGCTTGAACCCTGGAGGACATTTGCGTACGAGGCTAGGAGTCTCCGGTTTGCTGCCACTGGATTCTCCGATGACTGGCACAGTATGGTCATTTTGAAAGTCGGCGCTGTTGAATTTGACCGGGTTGAACTAATTCTTCTTTGGGCTTGCCTTGTGTGCTAATAGACGATAATCGATACCAAATATGTCCCGCTTTTCTGCCATGTTGACAACTTTACTCCAACCGAAAAGTGGGCCTTTCTCCAGAGTCTTCTTGGCGCTTCTGACTAAAGATAGGATGGTAGCGGATGACTGATCATGATTGGTGGTAGCAGAACTGACTTCTTCAAATTCCAGGCAGTGGAGTGGAATCTCAACAATTCCTTCATCTGTCTCAACATATTTGAATGACGAGAGTTCGCTAACCAGCATGTCTTCTTCACCACATACAATTACCAGTCTATCATCAATCAAGAACTTCAACCTTTGCTGCAGCGTAGAGGTGACTGCCTCTACGACATGAATCCACGGTCTACCTAACAAACAACTGTAAGTCGGGTTGATATCCATAACTTGGAAGGTAATGCTGAATTAGTGAGGTCCAACACAAATAGGAAGATCCACTTCCCTAATAACCTGTCTTTGGGAACCATCAAAAGCTCGAACAATCAGTGCACTGGTCCTCATCTCGGGTCCTTTAAACTGCAATTGACCTAATGTAGCCTTTGGCATTACATTAAGCGAAGAACTAGTGTCGACGAGGACTCGAGATAGAAGAGAGTCTGTGCACATGACTGAAATATATAGTGCTTTATTATAGGCGTTTCCCTCAGAAGGTAATTCTGCTTCATTAAATCCTAAATACCTACTGGATGTGATATTCGCAATCACGTCGTCAAATTGATCGACTGTGATATCTTGCATCACATGAGCAGTATTCAAGACTTTCAACAACACTTTACGGTGTGCCTCAGAACTCAGCAGTAAAGAAAAAATAGAGATTTTGGAAGGAGTCTGGTTCACCTAATCGACGATCTTGAAATCACTCTTCTTGATCAATTTGAGGAATTCTTGGCCTTCCTCAAAAGTGATGCTCTTCTTGTGATATTAAACTTGCTCGTCTTCAACAATTGGCCCTTTACCCTTAGACGTTTCTGATTCTGCAACTTTGTTAGCAATAACATTTGTCGGTGCTGGAACAATTGTCACGTTCGGAGTGGCCGATACAGTTCCCCTGCCTGCGGAGGAGTAGTAGGAAGAACCTTCTCTTTAGGAGGGATAACTGTGGGTGATAGAGACACCCTAGGAGTGTATTTTGGAGTGAATACACAGCCATTGTGAGTGATTCCTCCCATCCTAGTTATATTGACGATTTCAGTGTCAGGAACACAATTTTTTTTCCGCCTACATACGTTGTTGTCTCATAAGTCTAAGGTACCGCCTTGGTATTCTGATACGGAAATGGAATAGGAACACAGAAATGAATTGGCTGAATCCTCTTGGGAGGAGCTTCAACCTTCTTCTTCATATACACAATAGTTATCGGTTCGATTACTGCCACTTCTTCTACTACCTTGGACTTGGAGAACTGTATCAACCCTTGATCCATCAACTCTTACACAGAACCCCTTAACTCATCACAATTGTCTGGATCACATTCACATACTGCACAATCTTCATGTATACCTGCTAGAAACCAAAACTGTCCAAGTCTCTTCAACACAACTGACAACGGAGTCTTCACATCGTCGGCCGGTATTATAGATTATGCCATTTCCTCTTCAATAATGGCATTGACTGATGAACCGCCATGATTAGGCAGGGGGTTCGTTTTCACATTAGGCTTTTCCTCGGAGAAATACAAAATCTCCTGATTAATCAAGTCTTGGATTTTGTATTTGAGGGTCCAACAGTCCTCTGTGGAATGTCCTATATACCCGACATGGAAAGCGCACGAAGCATTAAGAGTGTGCTTAGGATGAAAAGGAGGAGAGGCCGCAAGGATTTCTTTTGGTACAATATCCCCTACGTCAATCAAATACGGTACCAGTTCAGCATATGACACCAAAATTTTATCAATTTGAGGGCGACTACCAAAGTTATTCCTGTTATTCTGACCTCGACCTTGGCCCTTGTTGTCACAGTTGTATTGTTGATTCTGGCTTTCTGAGTAGGTGCTAGTTGTGGATTGCTTTTCTGCGGTTGATACTGACATGGCGGTTGTTGATATTAAGCAGCAGCAACATAGGGATATGGATAGTACGACATGGGAGCCATTGGAAACTGATACTAGGGGTGGACATTTGCCGTCACAACATTTGTCTCCCCCTCCTTCTTTTTCGTGAAGCCCCCATGTGACTTCTTACTCGTAGCTTATGGAGCAGTGGTATCTGTGATCTTCCCTGATTTCAGCCCATTCTCTACACGTTCACCGATAGTTACCATATCTGCAAAATTACTAGAAGAACTCCCAATTATCTTTTCATAATACAACCCTTGAAGTGTACCCATGAAGATATCAACAAGTTCGTTATCTGACAAAGCCGGTCTGACCCTGGAAGCCATCTAACGCCAACACTGAGCATACTCCTTAAAGGTCTCATTAGATTTTTGTGCCTGATTCTGTAATTGCAGCCTTGCCGGTGTCATATCGAGATTATACTTGTATTGTTTTAGAAATGCTTTAGATAGATCTCTCCAGGATTTGATCTTAGTGCGTTCTAAACTCATATACCAATCCAGAGAAGCTCCAGATATACTATCTTGAAGCAGTGGATTAGCAAGTCGTCATTGTCAATATACGATGCCATCTTCCTGCAGTACATCCTGATGTGACTTCGAGGACAGCTTATACCTTTATACTTCGGTAGGTCTGGCACCTTAAACTTCTGTGGGAGCACCATGTTCGAAATCAAGCAAAGATCTCGGGCATCAATGTCGAAGGCCGAGAAACCTTAAATAGCCCTTATTATGTCGTCTAGCAGCTAATAATCCGCAGGCCGGGCCAGATTAGCAGCAGGGATAGCGATCTGACTGGATGGTCGAGAAGTTTCTAGAGCTATTGCCTGAACATACACACTCTAAGGAGCAAACAACATATGCGGTGGGTAGGAGAAACTGGGAGGTACTGTTTGAGCAGCATGTGCCATGTGAGGAAACTGTCCTCCAGTCAGAGCATTAGGAGCCTGAGGTGCCCCAGTCTGCACATACTGGAGTGCAGGATTATTAGGTGCGTAAGTCAGCGTAGGCACAGAAGTTGCCCCAGGGTAACCAAGTGGCGCAACTTGAGGTTGGTTCGTGTTCACAGGTTGAGAAACCTGAGCAGGAACCTGAAAGTGGAAGCGCGGGCCTCAGTATTCATCTTCAACGTCAGGAGTTTCAGTGGGAACCTGACCTTGATTGTCCTCAAGGTTGGTAGCATCAACTGGAGGAGTCTGAACTGTGGGTACACCCCAGGGGAAAATAGCAGTCTTGGCAGCAATATGGGCGGAAAGAGTCTGATGAGGGAAGAAGGCACTCCCATTGGTAAAGTGAGCAACAAAGTTCTGGGGCATTCCCTAGGGATAGGCAGCAGCAAGCCTATTCAAATCGGCAGGAACCAACTGACAGTTCCCATTAGTTGGTGTTACGGTCTCCGTCGTAGTTTCGACGGTAGCATCAACAACAGCAGCAAGATTGGTCACCCCAACAACATGTGTAACATTGGCAGTAATAGGGTTAGCAGAGGTAGAGGCCCTCTGAGTTTGGAGGATCTCCAAGATAGTCTTCATGTTTCCCTGAAAGAGGTCCATTCTACCCTGGACTTGGGCGAGAGATTCACGGACAACAGCATTGTCAGATTCGTAATCAGCCATTATCCTTGATTTATTTGCACGGGTGAAGTAGCGATGACGAGTCGTCATTTTTGCTGTGGAAAGATGGAGATGATAAGCATTTTGTTTTCTGGAGGTTTATGAAAAATAAATGCGTGGATGCATGTATGTATGTAAAAAATTTGACATATGCATATTTATTTATTTTTACATTCACTTTTGTAAAGGAAATTTTTTCAAGGAATCCCTGAGTTTGTTTATCAACATAAGAAAATATAAAGCATAAGGAGAGAGATAGTTTGTGAAGTCAATAATCAAGAAACTCTTTTATTCATATATCAAGAAGGTGGAGTACAAGTACATATCAATAAGCTACCCGCAAAGTTACAAGAATCTCGACATCAACCCTATCGGATGCCATCCTAGAAACAAGAATGAAATAAAAATAAAGCCCAAGGGACACTATGCAGAAACACTCTGACAAAAGCTTCTTGTAACAAATCTGAGAAGTTTTATGTAGCTTTTTCAGTGAACAGGGTCAGGCATGCACTCATTTCCCTCCAATACCGTGCTTCCTTCAAGGAAGTTAGGTGGTATAGTGTGATCAGGTCCATCTAGAATACTTCTCACAAATGCCTCATTTTGGTTGAGGAGCTCTTCAAGATGTCCACTGTGTTTTTCTAGGCGATCATTCTCTTGTTTGAGTAGGTTGGTGTTTTCTAGGTCTTTGCGTGATTGATCTTTTAGCTCACGGATCTCCTTAAGCCTCTGGTCTAGCTCATACTGGTTCTAGCAAAGAGTGACCTCTAACCGCTTGGTGCGACTTTGTTCGTCCTTCATCCTTTTCTTGCAAACTTCTAGCTGGTCTTGAAGTTTCTTGATCTGTTCTTTATAATTAAGCTCCGTTTTACAAGCCTGGTATTGAGTTTCAGCTAGATGTTTCTTCTTTGCTGACAAGCTAGCACAAGTTCCTTTGAGCGTATCACCCACTTTTATTCTTTTGTACACCTCAGCTTGCACCTCGTCATCTGCCCGATGCACTCTGTCTCTCTTTTGGTTCAAGTTGAACTTCAAAGTTTCTTTATCTAAGGAAATCTTACCAAGTCTAGATTTGAGATCGATATTCTCTTTCTCTAGGGCCTTGATAATTCTTTTCAGTTTATCGACTTCAGAAGTTTGATTGATCACAGGTTCAAGAGGCTTGGTGCTCATGGATGGTTTGGATGGAAATGGCAGCAATATCTCTTTGACTCTGTCTTTTACCCATTTGGTGTAAGCTTCTTTGGCAATGCAATTCTTTTTACCCATTTCTTCTCTTCCTTGAGGATAAAATGCTCCCCAAGCCTTGACAATCTTCTTGATTAATTCTGGATCATCAACCTCTTCATATAAGACAAAACTTTCTACACTTTTGGGATCAGGCTCGTCTATTCTGCCATCCGGTTTTCATCTCGAGGGATATGATGAAACTCAAACTTTGTAAAGAAAGTTGATATCCTTCTCGCATAATCTCTATACGGTATCAAACTGGGTTGATTCGTCTCTCATTCACCTTTGACCTGATTAACAACCAAGGCTGAATCTCCATGAGGCAAGCTTTATACTCAGCCATATTATTTGTACATTTGAAGGTCAATCTAGCTGTAAACGGAAAATGAGTGCCTTGAGGAGTAATAATCACTGCCTCAATGCCATTACCATAAGAATTAACAGCGCCATCAAATACCATGCCCCAACAGGAACCAGGTTCTGGCCCTTCTTCAAGCAATGGTTCATCACAATCTTTCATCTTCAAATACAAAATCTCTTCATCAGAGATATCATACTGCACTAACTGATAATCATCAATAGGTTGTTGAGCCAAATGGTCAGCCAAGATACTACCTTTAATAGCTTTCTGAGCTCGGTATTCTATATCATACTTAGATAATAACATCTGCCAACGAGAAATCCTCCCAATTAAAGAAGGCTTTTCAAATATGTATTTGATTGGATTCATCTTGGATATCAACCAAGTAGTATGATTTAACATATACTGACGTAGACGCTTAGCAGCCCAAGCCCAAGCACAACATGTCTTTTCAAGCATAGAATACTGAGACTCACAATCGGCGAACTTCTTACTGAGGTAGTAAATAGCATATTCTTTTTTACCAGATTCATCTTGTTGACCAAGAACACAACCCATACTCTCTTTAAGCACAATCAAATACATGATCAAAGGTCTTCCTTCAACAGGCGGAGACAAAATCAGAGGCTCAAGTAGATATTCTTTGATATTGTCAAAAGCTTTATGGCAATTCTTGGTCCAATCACAAGATTGATCTTTTCGAAGGAGCTTGAATATAGGTGCACATGTGGCCATGATATGTGATATAAATCTTGAGATATAGTTCAAGCGGCCAAGAAAACCTCTTACTTGCTTCTCAATTTTGGGCGCAGGTATCTCTTGTATTGCTTTGACCTTGGCAGGATCAACTTCAATACCTTTCTCACTGGCAATAAAGCCCAACAACTTACCATAGCAAACACCAAATATACACTTATTGGGATTCAAGTGGATTTTGTACTTCCTCAAACACCGGAATAACTTCAATAAATGCCCAACATGTTTATCTTCAGTCATTGACTTAACAATCACATCATCAACATAGACCTCGATCTCTTTATGCATCATATCATGGAAAAGAGTGGTCATGGCTCTCTGGTACGTTGCACCAACATTCTTCAAACCGAAAGGCATGACTCGGTAACAAAATGTTCCCCAAGGCATAATGAATGTGGTCTTCTCCATATCTTCAGGTGCCATCTTAATAAGATTATAACCTACAAATTCGTCCATAAAAGAGAATACATTGAACTTAGCTATATTATCTACCAACACATCAATGTGTGGCAGAGGAAAATCATCTTTCGGACTAGCTTTATTCAAATCTCTATAATCAACACACATGCGAACTTTTCTGTCTTTCTTTGGAACAAACACAATATTGGATACCCACTACGGATACTCAGAGGTAACAAGGAAACCATCATCAATCTGCTTATGCATTTCCTCCTTGATATTCACTTCCATATCAGGATGAGTTCTTCTCAATTTATGCTTGATTGGCGGACAACCTGGCTTCAACGACAATCTATGCTCCATAATATCGGCATCAATATCTGGAATATCTTGATAAGACCAAGAAAACACATCAGAATATTCTCGAAGAAGCTCAACCATCCCCTTCTTAACATCTGGACGAAGCTATGACCCAATCTTAACTTCCTTGACATCATCTTCGAAACCCAAGTTGACCAATTCAATCTTCTTTTCAAATGGCTGAATGGTTCTTTCCTCATGCTCAAGCAAATGGGATAACTCATCAGGAACGTCTTCATCATCATTCTCTTCCTCGGCTTCAAACACAAGGAAATCAAAGTTTGGAGAGGGAGTAAGATCATTATATTCAATGGGTTTGAGAAGCAACCTGCATAATGATTTGATATTTTGATTTTAGAAATATGAATTGCAAACAAA
Source organism: Lathyrus oleraceus (assembly GCF_024323335.1). Lineage (NCBI taxonomy): Eukaryota > Viridiplantae > Streptophyta > Magnoliopsida > Fabales > Fabaceae > Lathyrus > Lathyrus oleraceus. The sequence goes on from NC_066582.1 coordinate 22,720,962, forward strand.
TATTATCAAGGTGTGGGAAAAATTATTGCTTATTTATGTTTTTTGTGATTACCATTTTTCGAAAAAGCAAAAAGTAAAAATAACATAAATGTTGGATGAATAAAATTTCATTTTATTAATGATAATTTGAAAATGCCCAACAATGTTTCACTTCTCCCTTAGGCACATGAAAAGGATTTTTCTATAAACAATAAAACATATTACTTTGAACGATGCATAATGACAGAAACATCAACAACAACCCCATTGTTGCAAGTCTGCCCATGTGTCACAAAGTTGACACAATCTTCTTCAACTTCGTCTTCATGAATGATAGCAGCTGAGTGTTGTTCCTCCTTGTGGATGAACCCTCTATTGTGAAATATTGGTTACATAGCTTTGACATCTCCTCGGAACGGTCCTTTCTAAAGTCCTAGACCAATCATGTTATTGTTCTCGACGACTTCTGTGACACGACCCCACTTGTCTATGCCTCCAGCCTGAATAACTTCTTGTGCATCTTTCAGAGAAGGAATGGATGCCCCAGTCTTCTAAACTTCATCAGCCACTGACAACGCTTAGAACAGAGTACTAATATCTTCTTCAACTTCAACATAGGGGAAAGATGAAAGATGGCTTACCAATAGAGCTTTCTCACCTCCCACAACAACCAACTTGCCATTCTTAACAAATTTGAGTTTATGATGAAGCGTTGATATGACAGCACCAGCCTCATGAGTCCACGACCTTCCCAATAAACAGTTATAGGTTGGGTGAATATCCATTACTTGGAAAGCAATATGGAAGTCACTCAGACCAATCTTAACTAGGAGGTCCACTTCTCCAATGACAGTTTTACGAGAACCATCAAACGCTTTCACAACCACACTACTGTACCTAATGGGTGTGCCCTGATAAGATAACCTTGCTAAAGTAGATTTGGGTAAAACATCCAACGACAAACCGGTATCTACTAAAACATTATACAAAGCATCTTTTTTACAATTCATGGATATATGGAGGGCCAAGTTGTGATCTCTGCCTTCCTCGGGAAGCTCTTCATCGCAGAAACTCAGATTATTGCATGAAGTGATATTTGCAACGATATGATCAAATTGATCAACCGTGACATCATGTTCCACATAAGCTTGCTCAAGCACTTTCAGCAACGCCTCTCGGTGCGCTTCGGAATTCATCAACAAAGATAAGACATAGATCTTGGAAGGTGTTTGGAGTAACTACTCCATATCATTGAACCCACTCTTCTTAATCAATCAGAGAACCTCATCATAATCATCCTTAACCTTCAACCCATTGGATTCACCAGACTAACAAATTGGATAATTAACATGATTAACCAAAAGGAACCTCCGCCTTCTTACCAACCACAACATCCTCCACAACCTTCGTAGATATCAGACCAAATACACGACCACTACGAGTCACTTTAACAACATCAGCAATGCTCACTACTGGATTTTCTGCGGGAAGAGGAATCTCTTGCCCATTCTCAATCATAGTAGCATTATATTTGTAAGGTACAAATTTATCGGATGCATAAGGGACTAGGACCGCTAACCATATTACCAACGGCGATACCGATCTATTATCTCTTTTGTTGCTGTCAAACTGGATTACTACTCGCTCAGGAGTCTTGAACACTGGCATAATTACATTCACATCATTACCCATATCTCTGGATAGACTGATATGAATCACACTTTCATCCATCATCTTCTGAATATTGCTCTTGACAATCACACATCCTCGCGGATTAACACTGCAAATAACACAACCATCATGGTCATGTTCACAATCACTGATCAGGCACAGAGTTCTATGTATCTCCACCAAAGAACTTTGGATACGACGAACATCAAAAACTCTGAAATTACCAGGACAACCATCTACCATATTCACAAAAGAATTTGCATGTGTGGGCAAAGGATTAGCTTTGACATTGGGTGCACGGTCCTCAAAGGACATCATCCCACTTTTGATCCATTTTTGGACTTCATACTTCAAAGGATAACAATTCCTGATGTTGTGTCCGGGTTCCCCATGATGAAAAGTGCAATGCAGATCGGGCTTCTACCACCATGGTAGAGGCTCGGGTGTATGCAGAGGATTTCTCAGATGGATCATATTCTTGACAATGAGAGAAGATACAACTCGACATACGTCATAGGAATAGGGTCAAAAGTGACCTTCTTCCTTTCAAAATTGTTATGCTGATTGTTGTAGTTGTTATTGGTTTGAGTACGTTGTTGTTGTTATTAAACTGATACTGATTGTATAGCAGAATTGTTGGTAAATACTGGAATGACAGATGATACTTGATGATGATGCTGTTGAGATCTGGAATTTTTCCTCACATGAGGCCCCTTTTTCCCCCCACAGATACTCAATTGGTTTCCCCCTTTTTCTTCTTAGAGAAACTACCTCCATACTTCTTGCTCGTAGATGATTCTTCTCTAGACAAACGCCCCTCTCGGACACCTTCTTCTAAATGCATCCCCATTTTCACCATTTCAGTGAAGTCATTGGGAGCACTGGAAATTATACACTCGTAATAGAGTAAACTCAGAGTCTTCAAAAAGACCTTCGTCATTTCGTTCTCCTCCAACGGGGGACTAATCTGAGCAGCAAGCTCTCTCTACCTCTGCGCATACTCTTTAAACGTCTCCTTATCCTTCTGATACATGGACCTCAACTGATCATGATCAGGATCCATATATATGTTGGACTTGTATTGCTTGATGAAGGCCTCACCTAAGTCGTTGAAAGTATGGATACTACCACTGTCGAAACCCATATACCTCTGAAGCGCAGCACCGGTCAAACTGTCTTGAAAATAATGGATAAGCAACTGATCATTATCTGTCTAGGTCGACATCTTGCGGGCATACATAACAAGATGGCTCAAAGGACAAGTATTCCCTTTATACTTCTCAAAGTCTGGGACCTTGAATTTGACAAGGATTTTCACGTCTGACACCAAGCAAAGTTCAACAGCACTTTTCCCAAACAAGTCTTTACCTCTAAGGGACTTCAATTCCTTTCTAAACTCTTGAAATTGGTCTTTCATTTCATCCATTTTCTCATACACATCAGGGTCCTCAGACGGCTCAGAATGATAAATGGTTTCTTCAACACGTGGCATATCATGAACCACAGGAGGAGGCGTTGACATGACCGGGCGAGATGCCAGCATAAGAGAAACAGTTGGAGCTTAACCTTCAGGCATAAAATTCGGAGGCATTCCCACGGGAATCCGGCAGACATAGCTTGTGCAGGCAGGCTGGCAGGAATCACAGATACTGGCATTGAGACGATCTCTGAGATGACAGTCCTTTGAGGAGGAGTTGTAGGAGTTGAAGCTGGTTGATTTTGAGCAGCAATGAATGAATCCATCAGAGAAGTGAGTCTAGCAACTTCTTCCTTGAGCTCTCGGTTCTCTTGTTCCATCCAATCCATCCTACGTTAACGATTAACGTGAGTATCGTACTGATGAGTCAACTTGTCTGATACAAAGATGAAGAACAATGAGACATCCGACCGAAAGGCTAGAAGGTAAGAAACTTGCTATGCAAATGATGCATGAAATACAATGTTTTAATTTTATTATTTCAAGGAACAGATAAATCCTCACTTGCAAATATTTCAATAATAATAATCAATAATAACATTTGGAATTGAACACAAAATCTCTTTTTATTCATAGAATTTTGGAGGGATTACACTGAGTACAATTTCAGAAACCAAAAATACAAATACAAGAGAAAAGGAAAGTATCATCCTAAGGATCCCTAGCAACTGAATCTGATGAACTGGCCAAGGGTGTGTACTTCCTTCGGATGCGTCTGATCTCAGACTCATAAGTGGTCTTCATCAAAGCTTTCTCAATGACGAGCTGATCGACGATCTTCTTCCAAGCATCGGAAGGCTGAGGAGTACCAGATGAAAATAAATCCTCTCTCTCTCTCTCTCTCTCTCTCTGGTCACTACGCGCTCTTCAAGAATCTCAATGAGTGCATCCTTGTCTTTCAACTCAAGCTGCAACTCTACTTGCTTTCGATGCAAAGCATGGAACCGTTCTTCCCAAAGGTCACTCTCTTGCTTCATCTTAGATAGTGCATCTTCCAACTCCTCTACATATTAGTTAGGGAGAGTTGATGGCTCAGCGACAACCATATACATCGGTCTTTCGTAGGCGTACAACATATTAAGCTCCAAAGTTCTCTTCTTCACCCAACTAGTGTAAGCTTCCAAAGCTACACAATTGCACAGACCAAGCTCGACTCTTCCTTTCCTATGAACATTGTGCCAAGCATGCACCATCCTACTCTTCAAATTTTTGGGATCTTAACCCTCTTGATAGAACATACCTTTTAACTGGACGTTATTAGGTTTATCTTTCAAGGGGAATCCATGCTGATGACGAGCCAAAACAGGGTTGTAGTTGATTCCTCCTTGTGTACCAATGAGAGGCACATTAGATAATTCAACACAACTATCAATAATCTCCAAGCCATCAAACGCAGAATCATACCAAGTAATAACATCATTAGTGAGAGACATAAGTCTTTGGGACCACCGTATACATTGCTTGTTCTACAAGAAGATTGGTGTTTGAGGCAAGTGCGAAATAAACCACTTGTACATAATAGGAATGAAACACACAATGGTTCCACCACCCTTAGAATTCCTTAGATGTAGAAAGAAATACATGTCACCTAACAAAGTCGGAACATAATTCCCAATCAAGAAGATTCTAATGGGGTTAACATCAAAAAAGTTGTCAATGTTAGGGAACAATGCTAAACCATAGATAAGTAAGACAAAGATGGCTTCAAAAACATCCATACTACCAAATTGAGCAAAAGCAATAGCTCTCCCAATAAGAAACTCAGAAATTAGCCATTGAATTCCTCCTTTCTTTGTCATATTAACATCGATCTCAAGTTTATTCAAATGAAGAGCATCATTTATGACTTGAGATTTTGGAATCTCCTCTAATCCACTAAAAGGTACCTTGTCAGATACGGGTATACCCAAAAGATAAGCATACTCTTATAACGTAGGTGTGAGCTGATAATCAGGAAAAATGAAGCAGCGATAAAGAGGATCATAGAACTGCACCAAGACACTCAAGAATCCTTCAACCACATCAATAGACAATACAGGCATGAGCTTCCCACGACGTTGCTTGAAATCCAAGGGATCAACTATAAAGGATGCTAGCTTCCTTAACTCTTTCAAGTTGGGACATCTGAAACTGTACTTCTTAGTGTTCCTTCATCCATAATCTCTAAAAATATTTCCAAATACGACCTTAGTTCCTTGAAATTTATTTGCTGTGATGAATGATATGATGCACATATATGCATGAATGCAACTATCACACACAAGGGATCACACACAAGGAAAACACAAACAAAGCTCAAGGGATGGATCAAGTCGTCATCAAGATCAACAATCCATTTTGGTGGATTAGAGTTTTTACCCTATCGACACCCAAGTTCCATTGATATTGATGAGACTGATCGGATTAACCAACAATCAAAGGGTTTGTTGCGAGTCACGGGCATAGAGTCATCTTAAGAACCATCCCAAAGGAGTGTATTAAGGAAAAAAACCTGTAGATCATGTTCTAAAAAGTTCCCAGAGTCGTGATCCCATCTATCGAATACTATAGGTTAGGATGACTGACTCATCAACCCATAGTATTCTCAAGAGAAACTCGTCTGAGTGTAGTATCGCGTAACAAATGTTATCAAGTCTAAATTTGAACAGTCTTCGCATTACGTCCTAAATAGGCCAAGTTGGGTTAAATGTTCTACAGTCCTCAGCTTCTCGGACTCCTAGATCATAGAAAGTAATGCCTATCCATGACTTACTCGTGTGACAATAGTAACTCCAAAGGGATCTCCACTGAGTGGGGGATCTCATGTCAACTCTTTCAGGACTACTCCTTTAAAGCCAAAATGACTGTACCGCCCTCCTATCTTAGATTGCACTCAAGTTTGGGTTAAAACTTATCTCACCACACAAAGATCACCAAGTACAACAGACAAAAAGTATCACACAAACAATATATACAAACATCAAACATCAATAATCAACAAATATAATACACATAAAAAGTAGGCTAAACCCACTGAGGACTACTCCCTAGCAGAGTCACCACTTTCTTTCGGTAGCGGTAAGTTCATGACCACTGAGATATTGGCTTGCTCAACGTTAATAAAACCAGAGTCGCCACCGCGCTTTTATTGTTTCCAAAGGAAAAGGGAAAAGTACGAAAAAAATCCAAAGATAAGAAGTTTTCAAATCAAAACTAATAAAATGTTAGAGATTACAGGTACGGGGGTTGGTTACACAGAGGGAAGGTATTAGCACCCAAAGTGTCCTAGGTACTCCTAGGGAGCCCTTTTTGTGTGCAAGTGTTTTAGTTGAAAAAGATGTTTGCTATAAAAAATGAGGGTGTGAGAAAAGAATTCATTATTATATTTTTGTGTTTGACAAGACCTTCGGTCTTATGCCTACGTACCAACATAAAAATGAGGGATCAAAACCTCGTAGTTCATGGTAAAAATTTCAAAGATAGGTAGATAGATTTTAATAAAAGCTTAAATATCTTTTGTTATCAAAGGGAGAATACTCAACCAAACATCCATCAATAATGAAGGATTTACAACATTTAAGAGGGAGGGCTCCAACTTGGATTCAATCAACAAGTATGCCACTAACCCCTAATAAATGGAATGAGAGAATTATATCTCAACCAAAGATAACTCAAATCTAAATGCTCTCTTTTGAAAAATTTAAAAGAAAAAGGCACAAAATGGCCAAAAGGATTAGATAAGGTTGTTAATTATTTTTTTCTTTTTGAAAATAAGGTCAATATGATTAAGTTTATTTACAAGTTTGATTTAAGAATTTTTTTTTGAAAATCAATGGCATAAGGCCAAAGTTTTTACTCATTAAAACAAGTCTAAGTTGAAAACAACAAGCAAAGAAGTTTTTTAAAAATGAGGAGAGATTTTGAAATTAAAGAAGGAGGACGAGATGAAGGGACTATCCTAGACAAGATTTAACAATTTAGAGTTGAAAATATCTAACCAATGGGAAGCATCCATAAGACAAGAATTTCAGATAGAAACCCATTTCCTTTGGATTGGTCAAGCAAGCAACAAAGCATAAGCATCCAAGCAAATAATAAGAAGAGCAAATGGTATCAAATAAACATAACCAAACATCCAAGCAAACACTCCAAAGCAAGCAATCCTCAATGTCATTTAAATGTATCAGATGAAATATCCCTTGAAACATACTCAAAGAGAAAGTATAAGATAGAAACAATAAGCTCAAAATAACAATTTAAGCATAAAGACAAAGTGTATCAGATAAACCAAAGGACTTTCTCAAGGCTTGTATCAAATGAATGGCATTTCCCAATATAAGTCTCAAATTAATGGCATTGGCCAAGTTCCTCTCAAAGCACAAGGAAGTTGCCTACTCTAAGTCCAAAGATTTAGATCAAGTCACAGACAGAGGTCCATCAGTACACCAATATAATTTTTAGGGTTTTTGTTTTTATTAGGTATTTTAAGGTCCTAAGACCATAAACAAAACAAAACCACAAACACACAATATAGTATAAGCACAAAAATATGGCTCAAGTGAGCAAAGTGAAAATGACTGAAACATAAACAAATTGCATGAATGTAAATGACAATGAATGATAAAGTGCAAGAATTTAAATTGCATTAAAGTAAATTAAATTAAAAATAAATTCAATACAAAGAAATATTAGTGAATGTTAGTGGGAGAAGAAAATTGTTAAAGTCATTTTTTGGAGAACACTCAACCAGCCACTCACAAGCATGAAGATATGAACCTAGATATCATTCATGAGAAGGGCTCCAACTTGGATAAAACAACAAGTATGCCACTAGCTCTCATAAATGGGAAAGAGGCTATATCTTCACACAATACCATGAGGAATGAGAGACTTACAATCTCACTTACAAAAATGCTAATGCCTTTGGGACAAATTTAGCGCTATGTTAAGAAATCGTAATTGGACTTATGTAGAAGTCACAATTATATGAGGTTGGGCAATAATAATATTGGTGTTAACACATGCTAGAGACAAGGTATCAAGACCAAGCTCCTAAAGCACACCACACACAAAAATAAGAGAGGACGAACCTATCTCAATCAAGCTCATGTTGATTCATCTGACACAAGGTCATTAATGAATCAACTAGCATTTAAATATTTGAGAATTCATTGGTCAATGAAAGGGAAGAAAAGAGATGAAGATGAGGAGATGAAGTGAAAAAGAATCCCAAATTGATTAAGGGATGAATTTCATTTGATCAATATCTTCCATTCATTTTGAGGGATGAAGTTCAAATTCATCAACCCCCTAAATCCAATGGTATTGATCAAATCAATATCCAATTCAACCAAGATCAAGGCCAAACAGAAGTTGAGTCAACACAAAGTTAAAATAAAATCTCAACAAAATATTAAAGCAATTAAACAATTTAAATTCATATTTAAAATGAAGAAAAATACATTTTAAAAGGGGAAAAACCTCAAATCCCTTCAAATCACCAAAGAAATGCCCAAGGGATTTATCATAGGTCAAACAAGGTCAATAGACCTTTGACTAATTCTTTTGGCATTTTTTGAAAGTGAGAAGTATTTAAAAACAATTAAAAAAAGTCAAAAATCAGAAAATTCACTAAAAATATCAAACTCAATCCAAAAAATTATTTTAATTCAGAAATGGGAAAAGGATTTTTTTTTGTGAAATTTTGGTGAAAGTCCCATATTTTTTAGATTAAAATTGAAATTATAATGAATTAAATGAGAAAATGCTATTTAAAATATTAAATGGAAAATGAATTAAATCAGAAAAACGAGGGCCATCAGATCTCCCTTATTAATTAAGGTGGCATATCTGATGGCCAAGCGCGTATCATCCATGGTAGTCATCCGTCAACGCGTGCACAACAATCGTAATCAGAATAAAGGGATGAGATTAAAACATGGCAAGTGGATCAGATGGCCTGGACTGAGCCAGCGCACCAACGGAGCCCTAGCTCCGATCATCTTCTTTGGTCACACTCACTAGACTGATCCAACAAAAATGTCACCAAAATAAATGGATCATACATCAATTTGAAGAGAAAAATGCCAGGATTCCAAATATGACCTCCAATTTTTCCAACTCTCACTCTATAATGAGAAATGTAGAGTTAAAAATTGAGGTTTCAAATCTGAGTTGCTTCGATTCAATCTCAAAGTAACTCAATATCAATGCCTACATTGGTAGGACTTCATCCAACCACAAATCAAGAAAAAATGTTAAGAAATGAGAGAATCTAAGAAGAGAAGTTTGAGAAATTTCACCTTCAGGTTGCAGTGACGAGGCTCGATCTCGATGTAAATTCACTTGGCCTTGCTTCCTCTGGCTTGCAGGAGATGAATAGAATCAAAATGGTACTGAATCTGTGGAGTTCTAGTTCACAAACAAAATTTGAACTAGAAGCTCGATTTCAATGAAATTTTCAAGGTATTTTTTCAATGGTGGCTATGGGATTGCTTGACACAACTTGGGCAAGGGTCCCCCTCAATTCCGAGGCCATGGAATTCAATTTATAGTTAGTGCAATTCCTTTCTACAACATTTGAAATTTGAATCCAAAAATAGTAATTGATGTGCATGGGTGCATGGCCATGTGCTTAGGCACAAATGATGATTGCAATCAGTCCAAATTCGTGCACAATAGATGCTGAGATCATAACATGAAGCCATGCAATGTGTGTAACATTTGAGTTCAAAAGTTGTCAAATTGGGCCATGCAAAGAAGCCATGCGCAAGCCCCTCAATATTTGTCCAAATAGAATGATCTTGGACTCTTTGGAAAGGTAGAATGAAGGGGAACACCTTTGATGTTGGGAGTGTTTCCATTTTAAGCTTGGATCATGATGAATTCTGACATTAAAGTTGAAGGAATCAAACATACTTGAAACTTTTCTAAGTTAAAAGTCAAATGACCATTTTTTTCCACCTTGAATAACGTTTTATATAAGCTTCAAATGACTTTGGTTCCTTCTTTAAAGTTGTATATATTCCAATCATATTCAATTTGGTTACCAATTTGACACCATTTGGAGCTTTCATGATGGAGTTATGGATTTTAGAAGTTGAGGAAAAATGCTTGTTCAATGATGAGGACCAAAATGGACCTATAATGTTTCCTCATGGCACATGCCCTTGAATGTGGAATTTGACCTTTCTCAAAGAAGAAAAGTTGAATAAGACATCTTGAAATTGATCATGAAACTTAGATCATCTCCATATCATAAAAATTAAGCAAGTTATGGTTTTTGGAAGTTGACCTTTTATCTAGGGCACATACAAAATGACCTATAATCTTTCACCATAAAAAATGACTTTACAAGCAAAATTAGCTATTGATGTCAACATTAAAGTCGTTTGTAATGTAATAAAGAGTAAAGTTTCTTTTGGAATCATTTTTATATGACAAAAATTGTAGGAGGTATGGTCTAGGGAACCTTAGATTTGACCAATTTACTTTTCTGGTCAACCTCCTTGAACCAACTTGCAAACTTGAAGTTCCTTTGCTCTTTGGGGATCATGAAGGATCATATATGCTTATGATTAAGTTCAATGAAGTATCCCATAATATCTTTGATTAATTGTTAAGGAAACTTGCTGAGGAAGGCACACAAGATACTCAGATGAATTAGGGCTTCCTTGACAAACAAGCTTCAAACTCTTGATCAAAATGACAAATAAAGAACATTAGGATACATATATAATGCTTAGAACCAAAGTGAACCTTTGTTAAATTGATCCCTTGCTCTAAGGGTCTCAAACCTTAGTTGTGTACTTGATGAGGCAGAAGTGGATGCACACACTACCTACAAAAGAAACAAAGCTACACTAGACATATTTTTGGTATTTTGGTTAGTAAACAAATAAAAATAAAGTATGATACAATCACAATATGCTTGGTGATCTCTCCCAATGCAAACCCAATTAATTAAGGGTGAGGAGGATGCCAAGGTGTGATCCAAATGGCAATGCAATGCTATGAGATGGCATGAGGGATCTTAAGGTCAAAATTGGGGTCTTACATTGTGATATCTGACCCATCTGAACTTCAAGATTTTTGATAGAAGTAGTAGTGTTCCTCTGATTATTTCTTGTTTCTTCTTGGAACTTGGAATTTTGATCTTCCATCTTTTTAATGGCAAGTTCCCAATCGTCCTATTTGGGTTCTTGTTGCTGATACTATTGTTGTTATGGTGGATATTGTTGTTGTTGTTGATATTGTTGTGGTTGGTTCTGGTATTGAATGGGACCTTGCTTTTGAACATTCCCTTTCTGATATTTCCATGAGAAATTTTGATGATTCTTCCAGTCTGGATTATAAGTGTTAGAATAAGGGTTATTTTTCTTTCGAAATTTTAGCTCTTCAATTTGTTACGCGGTTACAACATACTGCATGGAAAAATGGGGCCCCCCACAGATCTCACAATTAACATCTTCAAGAATTTCAATAAGCGTATCCTTGTCTTTCGACTCAAGCTGCAACTCTTCATGCTTTCGGCTCAAAGCATGGAACTGCTATTACCACATATCTTTCTCTTGCTTCATCTTGGCAAGTGCGTCTTCCAACTCCTCTACATCTTGGTTAGGGAGAGTTGATGGCTCAACCATAACTGTAGATATAGGTTTTTCATAAGCGTACGACATCTTCAGCTCCAAAGCTCTCTTCTTCACCCAAATAGTGTAAGCTTCCAAAGATACACAGTTGCACGGACCAAGCTCATATTTTCCTTTCCTATGCATATCATGCCACACATGTACCATCCTCTACTTCAAATGCTGGGGATCTTTACCCTCTTGATAGAATAGACCCTCTAACTGATTGTTATTAGGTTTATCTCTCAAGGGGAACCCAAGTTGACAACGGGCCAATGCAGGGTTGTAGTTGATTCCTCCTTGTGTACCAATGAGAGGCATATTAGAGAACTCTCCATAACTATCAATATTATCCAAGCTACCCAATGTAGAATCATACCAAACAATATCATCATTAGTGAGAGACATAAGTCTTTGGGACCACCGTAGACATTGCTTGTTCTCCATGAAAGTAGGCGTCTGAGGCAAGTGCGAAATAAGTCTTTGGATATTATTGTTGTTGATATTGTTATGGTTGGTTCTGATATTGAATGGGACCCTGCTTTTGAACATTCCCTTTCTGATCTTTCCATGAGAAATTTTTATGATTCTTCCAGCCTGGATTATAAGTGTTAGAATAAGGGTTGTTTTGCTTCCGTAATTTTATCTCTTCGATTTGTTACACGGTTGCAACACACTGCATGGAAAAATGGGGTCCCCCCACAGATCCCACAATTAACAGCTTGAACAAGTTGAACTTGGCTACTTGTTGAGTACCTATATTCATAGCCTCAAGTCTCTCTCAACTTCAGTAGCAACTTGGTCTTCCATCTTCATATCCCGATTTACAAGTTTCAAATCAATCACACCTTCTGGTTTACTCACACTTCAATCATATAACTCTAGATGTTCATTTGCAGCTATGGCTTCTATGATCTTCTTGATATTAGTGGTTATTGTAAAGTTGGCAGACCCATCGATAGCTATATCAATAAGTTTCTTAGTCTTCAATTTGAGGCCATTTACAAGCAATTGCATTTATTTAGTCTGATCCAAATTATGTGTAGGACACACAACCAGTAACCTTTTAAATATCTTGTACGCATCACCTAGTGATCCCCCCTCCTTCTGCTTAAAATTCACAATATCATATCTTTTTTTTAATATAAACAGAAGCAGGAAAGTACTCATTCATAAAAGTTATTTCCAGTTGTTCCCATGTGGTAATACTTCCAGTTGACAATGAATAAAACCATTCTTCGACGTCTTCAGCTAGAGTGAACGGAAACATCCTCAATTTTTTTGCTTCTTCATTGTGCCCCTCAATCTTCAAAGTATTGCTCATAGTAAGAAACCTTTCCAGATGTTTATTTGCATATTCATTTATTTTCCCTGTAAAAGGCCTTTTCTCAAGCTGACGGATAGTTATTGGGTGCAACTAAAAATTTGGAACACTCAATGGTTGATTCACTATAGTCAAACGTCCCAATAGGGCATTTTCTCCTCCATAATCCCCAAGATGTCTTTCTTGTTGTTCAACCATAGTTGGATCTTCTCTCTCTTTGTCGGATTCTGTATCTGAGTGCTCAAAAAATTCTACTTCAAAGGCGGCCAACCTTGCTTTCCAAGCTTGTCGGAGCCTGGCGTGCAAAGTTCTTTCTGGTTCTGCATCAAAAGTAAAATGAACGGAGGGCTTTCCTCGCATACAAGGATTAGACAAAGATTAGTAATAACAAAAAATAGCCACAAAAATAAATGAAACAATAAAAACTGAAAATAAAAATTTTAGTTGCAGAGTAACAAAATTTTAATCGAAATATATCTAAGAACTCTATTATCTTTGGCAGTCCCCGATAATGGCGCCAAAAACTTGATCGATAAATTAACAAGTGTATTAATCTGCCAATGTAGTAATAAAAAAGGGAAATCCCCAGTATCGATCTCATGGACTTCTTGACAATACAAAGTTCTGGCTTAATTTCAACTAAGCAAAAGCTTGGGGGTTTTGGAATAATTTGCTGTAAAACATGCTGAAAAATAGACTTTTCCAATTTTTCTGAAAATTCTCCGTATTCCTTTTTCGACCATATCATTGACTTTCTCTGATCTACCAAACACGTTAACCTTACCCAAAAAGATCAAAAATACAAAGAATGACTAAAACATAGATAAATACGAAATTAAAGAAACTGACACATAAACCACTCAAACTATATGAAAAGTGAAAATAACTCGCATACTTTCACCTGTTAAAATGATAATTACTATAACACAAATGGTGACTGATCAGCTATATGTACATTCTTGTCTCTTTTCTTACAAACATAAATACTTTGAGTTTTTGTAGAATTTGTTGTACAATTGTGGATCCCAAAAACATAAGTCAACGCGTACTTATATACTAGTCCTAAGTTAACCGTCTATAACGGTCGACTAAGAAAAATATGCCATGTATTTGTCTCCATGTAGCCTTCGTATTCGATAGACTCCCACGTGTCCTCAACTAACTGTATGATCTTATCCATTTATACCTCATTCGACTGTGTAGAGTAAATAACTTGGGAACTTTGAATTTCACTAACTCCCAAAAACCAACAAACTACCTGGTGTGTCTATTTGCAATTTCGACCAAAGTTAATACTACTTTTTGTTAAATCAACTTTGTCGAGATCTCCATGACCATAACTGATCATTTTGACTTTTCAACAAAACCATTATTACATGACCCTTATCACATTTTTCATAATTAATGCAACTGTTGAAAATCTGAGATAACAAATTTCCCCCCCAAATGCCATGTTTCAATTTTGAATCAAAAGTATAAATATGGAATTTTTGAATGTATTTTCGACACTGTTCAACTTCTTTCACCGACGTCATCTCCATCATTGTCACTTTAATTCACATTGACATTTTCCAAACAATTTTCTCAGAATCTCATCATTACCCCTATTTTCTAGGAGATCATGCATTTGTATGTTTCATTAACTGCTCTACTCCTATCAACTTTCTCAATTCTTGAAACAAGAAACATTTCATGTCAACACGCGTCTGCGAAGTTTCCATCACTGAAAATCAAGACGACCTTATAGATACTCACTTTGTATCCTCTTTTCATCTTCTTCGTGTTTGCTTTAAACTTCTACATAGAAAGAACCTTTTTTTTTGCAGCAAACTCTCAAACTCAACAATGGCAACAACAGTTCCATATTCCAAATTTGATACTGGGAAAAATCCTATGGCATTCACGATTTTACCATCAGAAGGTGGTGAAGGGAGGGATTTTGTACCTGAACCACCAATGACTAAAGAATAAATCTCCATTTGGAAAAAATGGATACTCATCCCTTTTACACTTTTGTAGCGGTAAATTCATGATCATTAAGCTATGGATAAGCTTAACGTCAATAAAACCAGAGTTGCCACCGCGCTTTTATTGTTTCCAAAGGAAAAGGGAAAATTACGAATAAAACCCAAAGATAAAAAGTTTTCAAATCAAAACTAATAAAATGTCATAGATTACAGGTAAGGTGGTTGGTTACACAGAGGGAAGGTATTAGCACCCAAAGTGACCTAGGTACTCCTAGGGAGCCCTTTTTTATGTGTGCATATGTGTTTAGTATAAAATATGTTTAAGAAAAATAGAGTATGGGAATGAGAAAAGAATCCATTTATTATAATTTTTGTGTTTGACAAAACCTTCGGTCTTGTGCCCATGTACCGACATAAAAATGAGGGATCAAAACCTCGTAGTTCGTGGTAAAAATTTCAAATAAGTTGGTGAATTGCTTTTAACAAAAATTTAATAAGAAAGGCACAAATGGGCTAAAAGTTTGAATGAAGTTGTTAGTTCTTTTTGTCTTTTGAAATTTTAAGTCAATATGATTAAGTTTATTTACAAATTTGATTTAAGAAAGAGCTTGAAAATTCAATGGCATAAGGCCAAAGTTTCTAATCATTAAAACAAAGTCTAAGTTTGAAATCACAAGCAAAGAAAGTTTTTGAAAAGGGGGAGATATTTTGAAATTAAAGAAGTGGGAGGAGATGAAAAGACTATCCTAAGCACAAATTTAAAAGTTAAGGGTTGAAAAGATCTGACCAATGGGATGCAATCCAATAGACAAGAACGTCATATAGAAACCCATTTTCCCTTGGACTCTGAATCAAGCAATAATCAATAAGCAATTAGCAATATCCAGACCTCATGAAGATTAAGGCATCAAATAAAGATAGCCACATCCAAGCAAGCAATTCCCATAGCTAGCAGTCTTCTTTGTCTTCTCATGTATCAGATGAATTATTCCTTGATCAACTCAAAGCAAAGCATCAGACACAAGATCATGATAACAATTAAGCACAAAGACAGAGTAGCATATGAATTCCAACAAATCCCAAGGCTTGCATCAGATGAAGGCTCATGTCACAATAGCTCAGTCTCAGAATGTTGGCATTGGCCCAATCCTTTTTGCGCAGGGAATGTTGCCTAATCTTAAGTCCAAAAGCTCAGATCAAGTTCAACAGTCCACCAAATGTTTTTTTAGGGTTTTTGTTGTTATTAGGTATTTTAAGGTCCTAAGACCACAAACAAAACCAAAACACACAAACAATATATACAATCACAAGATATGGCTCAAATGAGCAAAGTGAAAATGACATAAACATAAATAAGTTATATGAAATGTAAAATAGAAATGAATGATAAATGACTGAAATTTAAATTGCATAAGGTAAATGAATTAAAAGTAAAGCAATATTACCAAGAATTAGTAAAATGTTAGTCAAAGCTTAGTCAAGTGTTAATGGTGATTTTTAATTGATTAAGTCATTCTTTGGAGAATACTAAACCATTCATTCACAAGTATGAATCCTTGAACCAAGACATCTTCCATGAGAAGGGCTCCAAGTTGGATATTTTGAAGAGTATGCCACTAGCTCCCATGAAAAGAAAAAAGGGTCAAGTCTCCACATAATGCCATGAAGAATGGGAGACTTACAATCCCACTTACTAGAATGTTATGCCTTGAGGGTCAAATTTAGCTCTATGTTAAGCAATCGTAATTGGACTTATGTAGAAGTCACAACTATTTGAGGTCGGGCAATAAAAATCTAGGTGTTAATGCATGTTAGAGATTTAGCATGAAGAACCAAACTCCTAAAACATACCACACACTAAAAGAAAAGATCAAGAGGGAGAGACCTATCTCAGTCATACTTGTATTGGTTCATCTGACACAAGGTCATTGATAAGCCAATTAGTCTTTAGACATTAGAGATTTCATTGATCAAATGAGGGAATGGGAAAGAATAGGGAAGATGATGAAGAGGGAGGAGAAGATAGAAACACAAATTGATCATGGGAGGAATTTCATCAAATCAAAACCATCCATTCATTTTGGGAGATGAAATGTACATTTCATCAATCCCCTAAATCCAATGGTTTTAATCCAACAAAAGTCAAATCAACCTTGACCAAGGCCCAAACAGAAAGTCAAACATCACAAGACCTTACAAATGGCTCCACAATATTTTTAAACAATTAATAAATTAAAAATCCAATTAAAAATGGATTAAAATACATTTTTATTTGGTAAAAACCCCAAATCCCTTCAAAACACCAAATAAATGGCTAAGGGATTTATCCTAGGTCAAACAAGGTCAAAGGACCTTAGAATTTTTTTTTCACTATTTTTGAAAATTCATAAGTATTTTTAAACAATTAAAAATATGCACAAAAACATTTAATTCATGAAAAATATTAAAATTAATCCAAAAAATAATTTTAATTCAGAATATGGAAAAGGAAAATATTTAAAGATTTTTTGGTGAAAGTCCCATATTTTTTGGATAAAAAATGAAATTTCTATGAATTAAATAAAATAAAGGGATTAAATGAAAAATAAGAAATTAAAAATAAATTAAAAAAAACAAGGGCCATCAGATCTCCCTCATTAATTGAGGTGGCAGATCTGATGGCCACACGTGCAATCCATGGTGGATTCAAGTCAATGCAACACACGCTTGATATTTAAAAGGAATGGCTCATATTAAAACAAATTAACATGATCAGATGGTTGTGAGGCATGGCAACACATCACAGGAGTTAGGGCTCCGATCATCTTCTCCAGTGGATCTCACCAGACTGGTCCACCTTCAACTTAATGAAAAATGAAAAACAAGGACACTATTTCAAAGAGAAAATGCTCAGGAGCTCTAATTTGGCCTCAATTTTCTCCAATTCCAAGTATATTGAAAGATACAAGGATTTGAATTTTGAGGATCATGTCCCTTTTATGGAAACACTTGCAACTATCTTTTGATCTACGCCTCTTGTCTAAAATAAAGGATACCTTGTCTGGCTCAACAAAGTCCAAGGCAAAAGACAAAAACAATGGGAAGACCTATGCATCTTCAACATGATTCAAATTCCATAATTGGCCTTAGGTATAACCCAACCATGTTACTCGCGTAAATCTTCTTTTTAGAAGGTTTAACTAACACTTTTCAGTTCCCTTATGGAGTGCTTATGTCTACCTTGTTCTACGTAGCATCCATCATAAGACTTAACCCCCTTGATAAAACTTTCATCCCCACTCTAGAAACCGACC
Source organism: Lathyrus oleraceus (assembly GCF_024323335.1). Classification (NCBI taxonomy): domain Eukaryota; kingdom Viridiplantae; phylum Streptophyta; class Magnoliopsida; order Fabales; family Fabaceae; genus Lathyrus; species Lathyrus oleraceus. The sequence goes on from NC_066582.1 coordinate 22,739,279, forward strand.
ATGAGTTCGTTTCCGAATGCTTTAGTTTAAAAACCTCATTATCCACCACCATGATAAGAAAATTGAAGAAGTATTTGACCAAGAGCATACTTCCTTCTTAACCCTTTGGCTCTCCTATTATGTTTTTTGTTCAAGCTCCCTACAAATAGCTAAGAAATATGTCCCTCTAGGAATCCAGCTTCATGAGGGTCGAAAGATTTATTTAGCCAAACTAATTTTAACCAATCTATATCAATCATTAGGAAATGGTTCTTATAGATTGAAACACCTTCGTGAAACCAAAAAATCATATATTCTCTCTGGCCCTTTGTGGCTTTTGCAACTCTGGTTAAGTGTTACCTTCGAACCCAAGTTGCATATAACTCAGTCAAAAGCTTTGCTGGAAGAAACCTACTACATGAGTATTGAAGGCATGAGGCTTACTTTAGTCACCCCCTATGACACCCCTTCAAAGATAACTTTTATGAAATACATCAACCCATTCCTTGAATCGACAACTTTTGTTTTGACCATGGCTCATTTTATGAATAGGTGTTTTGGTCCATCTTGGTTTTGAAACAAGTTTCCTATTGTAACCCCTTCAGCTACTCCAATGTCGAACTCTATCTGGGCAGCCTTTTTAACTCTGATGCTCCTTTGCACTCGCATTGAAACTGGAACTAATGGCTCTGACTTTATTGGATATCAACCCAATATAGTGGCTAAGCAATTTGGTTTTCGCCAAATGCTACCAACCTCGCTCTACTCTTGGGAAAATGATATTTGTTGGTCGGAAAGGAAATTTACTCCAAGGGAATACAGAGACTACATGGAATTTTCTCGTCAGCAAGTCCTCAAATTTCCCACTTTACGCTTCCAACCATCTTTCTTTCTGACTGTGGAATTTAACAACTGGTAGACGAGCTACTTCCAAAGCCACTTTTTTGAACAAAACTTCTGCAAGAGGCTGTAGACCGTCTTTTCTTACTTACAAGAGAATCCAGAGAAGAAAATAGGTATATATTCATTCAAATTCTTTTCATTAATACCTTCGATTTCTCACACGTTTTCGTTGCAGGTGAAACTGAAGCAAAGGGTCACACCAATGTCGAAGGCCTTTTTGATGCTGGTGAAACCAAGAAAAAGAAAAACCCCAAATGAAAAAGGTAAAGCTTTTCCTTCTTTACATTTAGCTAATATTTGAAATGACTATAATATTTCCTTTTTGTTCAGAATCAAAAACATGATCTAGACTCTCCGACAACCACAAAAACCAAGAAAAATAAGAAACCTAAAAGGATCACCTCGACACAAGTATATGTTTGATTCCTCTTTTGATGGCTTCCTTAACTCACCAAAACTAACCAATATTTCTTATCAAGCTACTCCACAACCAACAGAGACTTTGGCTAAAGTCGAAAGCTTAGAAGATAGTGAAAAAACTCTGATCTTCTCAAAACCTAAGCCTAATACTCTTCCAAATCAATCAGCAGCAGAAAAGGTGCTACTCAAAAAACCGCTCCCTTGAAAGACACTACGACCTCAACAACTGGTTCCTCTAATAAAGGAAAAGGAAAACAAGACTTGTCTATTCCTGATGACCAGTGCAGGATGAGCCCAAAGATCTTTTAGTCGAAGAACAAGAAATTGATGACCATATGGTATTTCTTTATAATGCACAAATTTTATCTCTTGATTTTGACTTCAACTAACCATGTCTCTATTTTTCAGGAACCACCAAAATTAGACGAGAATGTGGTGGACGAACCAACAGGTATCCCCCGTCCGACTCCCTCTGTAACCTTTTCTCACATCCATTGTTCATATTTTATTAACTATAACCTCTCGCTTTTTCATCTAGAAAATAAAAAAACCGGTGAAGGAGCATGTATATCTACCGAGCCAAATCCTGAAGCTGAGGCTAACATCGACCAAGTGTCTCCCCAGCAAAATGAAGAATTGGATGACATTGTTGGTTTCGTTCATGACAACCTGTCTCCAGACAACCCCAAAACAAGAAACTCCGGGCAAAAGAGTGAAGAACAAGTTTCCCCAAATGTTGAAAACGTCCCAATAGAAGAAGGTGACATATCACTGGAGAAACTCAAGCTAAATCGACTATTCATGATTCGTCGTCCAACACTTTTTTGAGCCAATCAGAAATTATGGACATTAAATGGAAGAATCCGATGAAGGCTCTAAAGAGACTCCATAAACTACACAAGATCTCAACCGGCACCAGATCCTCCCGTTCTTCTGAAAGTGATGCAAGTGAAGGCATAACAAACCTCTTGATCAAGCAATTAAAATCTAACATCTTTAAAGTCATCCTTTTTTACTACCATCGAAGGGGATTCTCAGCTTGGCACCGACATCCGCATATTGCTGATTGGGCTTAACGAACAACGATTCCTAGACACCATGGTACAATTCTTGTTTGAATCCGAAGCCTACTTCGACCAGGTCTGTCGAGACATCGATGTCAAGAAGACCTACAACACTCAGCTCGAATAAACGAAAAAGGTCATGGATGTAGCATTAGGCTTAAATAGTGCGTCTGAAAAAGAGGTTGAAAAACTTGAAACTCGACTCCAAGAGTAATTAAATAATAAGGTTTCATTTGACAAACATATTTCAGAACGTCGTGCCCGGGTCGCTGAACTAACAAAAGATATTGACAATCTGTAAAAGCATAAAGTTGAACTTGCATGGAAAAAATCGTTTTCCACTAGAGAGATCATTGATCAAGAAGCCACCAAGGGTGTTAAACATGTTGAAGATGCACTTGGCTTGGGACTTGAAATTGATTCTTTAGAAGAAGTCTATGATCGTCTGAGTATAAGGCTTAACTTTTCGAAGACTAAGCTTGAAGATTTCAAATCCAAATTCCCTGTTTAAGTTGTACTTTCATTTTTTTTACTTTCAATATTTTGTAATGATTTTGCCATTTTGGCATTTTATGAATACCATTTTTTCGTTCTTGCTCCAAATCATTCTGTTAAAATTCGAATTTCCTATAGCATACGTGTAGCACCTCAAATTTGCACCTATCATTGTACATACCATTTCATATTAGGTCATAGCATATCATGGTCCATTGCATAGCATTTGCATTGTCCCTAGTTGCCTTAAGAGCAAGCAATCAAGAAATTAGGTCAAACTGATCAGGAGATCAGTCAACCAATCAAGCAAGGGTGTTTCTCAAGGAGCCAAGGCCTTAGGGTTTGTCTAACAAGTTCACATGACTAGAAGGCCCATTTGAAGTGTTTAAGTCAAGGGTTGGATGTTCAGAAGCCATCAGTTCATGCACAGTCAGGCAAAAACCCTAGAAAGTCAAAGACAGTCAACAATCAGTCAAAGCAGTGGATGGTGGCCATTCTTGTGGAATTTGGGCACCATGATCAATAATCAAGAGTCCATACAACTTGGGACATCATTTGAAGTCAAGGTCTCAAGGAAGTAGGGTTTGGAATTCATCAGTCAATGCACAGACAGTCAGAAACCCTAGAAAGTCAAAGTTGGTCAACTGTGGTTGATTTTATGGTTTTGATGGATGAAAATGGTTTGAGAGAGCTTATTCATGTCCTAATAGGCCTCATGTGTCATGCCAAACCTCATCATGGAAGAATTTGAAGTCAAACAGAAAATTTCCCAAAATAGAAAGTGGACCTGTAATTTTAACTGCCAAAAATGGAAACTTCTTGATCCTCAGCTTGCATCATGATACAAGCTTCAAATGAATTTTTGCCCAACATGAAAGTTGAAGATCTTGTTCTCCCATTTTCAAAAAGTCCAAGAACACCAAAATCCCATGAATGGTTTGCAAGATATGGTCAAATCATTTTCACATTTTTATGAACTTCAAAAGGCCATATCTCATGATTCCTTTGGCCAAATTTGATGGGGTTTTTTCCTACAAACCACATTTTTCCTCCTCTTTCCAAAAATATAAACATCATGTACCAAAACCTTGCCAATCAAAATGGCATTTTTTGACTTGTTTCATTTAAAATCCAAGTTTGACCAATGGTTGACTTTTTGAATTAAAGGTTTTCAGCATAATTGGCCATTTGGGACTTGTTCTAAATGTTATTTGCAAGAGGTTTGAGGCCCAATTTCGTGCAGGCCAGACCACACCTCCATGTGCAATGTTCAAATTAGCAATTTTGCAAATCTCATCATTTAAGCTAATCCTTCTTAGCACTTCTTAAACCAATGTTAAACAGACCACATATAAGCAATTTTCTGGCCATTTGTAACCCTAGCCACAGCCTCCACGATCAAGAACACTCTCATTCTCTCATTTTGCATTTTTACACTTTGAGATTTTTCTGCCAAAATCTTCAAAAAACCTTCGAGCACTCTTGGTTCCTTCATCATCTAACCAACATTTGAGAGCCATTTGGAGCATTATTCATCACCTGCACAGCCACTTTCGAGCTCTGTTTCTTCATGGACCTGAAATGGTGAATTGAGATTTAGAGGGTTTTAAGCATCACTGAGCTAGGTTTCAGCAAGCATACACCAACATCAACCAAGATCTTCTTCTGTTTCAGCTTACATCACCCAAATAACCACTGCATCTCATTTTTCTTCAAAAACAAGTAAGGTTTCGACCTTAACCATTTACTATGCCATGCTATGTTTTAGATAGCTCTTGTTATGCTGATTCTGATGAACTATAGTTTGCTTGAAATGGTTGTGTTATGGCTGAGAAATCTAGATTTTACATTTGTGTGCTCAAACTTGAAATTGCTCGATTTGCCTTGCTTAGGATGAGTTAGTGAGATTGGTTGTCATATTTGTGTTATATGTGGTCTGATGATGCCATTGACATGTTTAATTTTTGATTCTGGGCATAAAAAATTTCGAGTTGATTTGAAGATGATGAAGATGGTTACTGCAGTGTTGAAACCCTAGGGCATTTTCCAGATTTCCCTTGAATTGTGTTTAGTTCCTTGTTGCATGATGTTGCAGGATTATTATTGGCCATGATGTTTGTGAAACTATGCTTGAAATTTGTTCATACTTATTGCATGAAGATGATGCTACCTTGCCATTTCAAAAACCCTAAGTTACATGAACTTTAGAGCTTGCCCAGAAACATGAAATTCGATTGGCTGTTTGGTTTGATTTTTCTGCTTGTTACTGTTCCATTGGCCATCAACCAATGAGAACATTCCGTTGCCTGGCCATTAAACTCTGCGTTTTGATTAATGAAATGCATATTTACAACAATGCCACGCGGTCAACCATGTTTGACCATTCATCCATGTTCTTTGTTCATGTTATCCCATTTTGTTCACTCCACTTCCAAAATTCATTTCTCACTCAATTTAACTCCAAAAATCATGCCAATTTTTGCATCATGTCCATGAAGATGTCTATTATTTAATCATGATTTTTAATTATTTTTTGGTTGGCTGGATTTTAAATGGTATAAGGTTCCTTAACATGTATGTTTATTTTGCACCTTTTGCCATTCCTTTTGTGAAATGATGAGGATGTATCCATTGCCCCTGAAAATTTTTGTGGTGAAACTAGACTCATTCATCTTCATTTTGGTATAAAGTTTGTGGATTTCTCATTTGTGGTTTGTGTGATATGATTTTTTGAAGTAAGGTGTTATATTTGGTGTCACACCATGAATGTGCATTTTCATGAATTTTGTTAACTTGCTTCTTGGCCTCCAATTGACCCCAAATTTTGCATGAACCTCATTTGATATGTCTAGTTGACTTGTGATTTTTCTTGGAATTAATTGTACTGTTTTCCATTTGTTTGAGATTTTTCTTCCCTGCCTAGTCAATTGTTGACTTTGTGTGACACACCTTGCCATATCATTTGGAAAATTCTCATGCCTTATAGTATGATCATGAAATTTCATATGTGCATACTAGACATCTTGAGCTTTGCATTGGTGTTGATCCCATCCATTTCTCATCTGTTTTCATTTTGTTATGATTTTTTGAAGATGACACATGTTTTGTTGACTTCTTTGTGCACATTTGAAATTGTGTTGACTTCCTGATTTTAATTGACCATCTTCCCATGATCCAATTGAGCTGAAATTTTATATGCATGCTATGTTATGGATTGTGTTTGAGTATGAATTATTTCATAATTTTTGGGATTGGTTATGTTTGCTTTTGAGCTTGGTCTTGCTGTTGACCTTTTGTGTGCCTCCTTTTGCCATGTTTTGACTTCTTTGGTCTATGAAATGACATTGATGCATGATTTGAGTTTAAAACCAATTGTGCTTACTTCTTAAATGATTGATTTTGACTTTGATTGAATTTGGTTTGCTGTTTTGGATTTCTTATTTGTTTTTGACCCTAGGCTTGTCCTAGTGGTCTTTTGGGCTTATGTTGAGTTCATTTGTTTCAGGTTAAGCATAGTGCTTCAAAGAAACCATGCCAATTTGTTTGAGCTTTGTTTATATTATGGGCTAACCTTTGTTTTATAGGTGTAACTCATATGAGTTTGGTCTTGTGCTTTGGCACATCTGTTTACTGTTAACTGTTTGTTCCCTTTCTTTCTGATTTAATTGTGGAACTGTGAACTGATTTGTTTGATTTTTCTCAGGTACCCTTTAGTTGCTTTATTTGCTTGCTTTGCTATTTAGCAATTGCTTTTGAGGTATAATTACTCTCTCTTCATGTAGTCTGGAGACCCGGTCTGTTATTTGACCGGGCAAACTGTCTGAAGTCCTCCTTAAGAGGCCATGCTTGTGTGTGTTTAAAATTGTCCCAAGCAGGAAAAGTCCTTCAAGTAAGGCAATTGGTAGATCAAAGGGATAAGTAGCCTATCCCCTACTATTCAGTGAGTCCTCTCCTTGCTCCCATTACATGGTTGTAGCATTGAGATAAAAACCCAAGATCAATCGAGTCAATAATATGGAAAGAGCTCCATCTTTCTGAGCTCCCACACTTTCTGATATGCTCTCCCTGATCAGGGATAGAAGCAATGAGACACACCCCTCATCTCTTTTCATCTGCTTCACCTTAGCCTCTCAATGGCAAGGTTAAGAGCGACATTTACCTATTACAGTGGACTTTCATAGTCAAACCCTCTTGTGTGAGCCCCCCTTGTTTGGCTATAGAGTGTGCTGTTTGATATTCATTGATCGATTGATTGCTTCATATGCACTTGTTTGCTTGTATGCTACGCATTTATCATCATCAATTGCTATTAATGCATGATCATCTCTTTTGTCTGTGTGACATTGTCACCGTTGTTTACCCATTAAGGACAATTATAAGTCCCACAAGTTGGCATTTGTTCCTATGATATGGAAGTGAGTATAAGACCATCACATTGGCCACTCATCTTATCTTTGCTTGTTTGTATGTGAGGATACAATTGTAAGTCCCACAAGTTGGCATTTGTTTTCCTAGGATCATATTGTGTATGTCAGAGTAAGCCCAGGCAGATTGGCATCTGACATCCATGTTTTGCTTTCTTTGTTTGTATGAGAGGATGCAATTGTAAGTCCCACAAGTTGGCATTTGCTTTCCTATGATCATGTGTGGAGTTAACCTAAGTCCAGTTAGATTGGCAGTTGATTTCCATATTTCATTCTTGTTTTTCCTTCTGAGGAGATTAGTGTAAGACCATTGAGTGGCCTCTGATATCCATTTCTGTTTTAGGAGATTGGTGTAAATCCAGCTATTGGTATCCGATATCCGCTTTTGTTTGTGAGATTGGAGTAAGACCATTGAGTGGCATCCGGTATCATTCATTTGTTTGCTTTATTATTATTTTCCATTCCAAAGGACACCCTTGAATCATCCTCTATATGATCTCAAGAAGTGAACTCCTGAGAAGTTTTACTTTCCATCTTCATCCATTCATCTCTCATTGTGTCCTAAACCTTTTCACACTTTGAACTCAAACTTAACATAGATATTGTGCAAACATCTTCATATTTTCAAACTAGAAACCTGGACCCAAGTCCTTGACTCTTTTTTCAAACTCCATTTCATAATACTTCTTTGAATCAATCTTAATCATACTTTGACTTCACTTTCATAATCACAATCAATTAACTTCACTCATTCACTTGTTTTGGCTTTGTCCATTAATCTTTTCATGCATTAGCCATAGGTTTCAATTATCATTGTGGTTGATGTAAACCTCACCTTATCTTTAGTGAGTCGACAGTAAGACTTCCGTACTGAAAACAGGGTTAACCCCTCTAGTGCGTCGAAGCTATCCTCACATGGTGGATGTTGGTCTTGGTCGAGTTTTCTCCCGTTGATAATGAAAAGCCTCAGTGCTTGTGTTTAAATTGAATCCACCAACTTTTTGGAAATCTTTTAGCCGAACTACGGCGTTTTGATCCTTACCTTTGATGGAAGGTACGTAGGCAACGGGTTCATCCGTTCAAACCCAATAAAATTTGTATATTCTTTTCTCACCATCCCAATCATGTTTGCACAATGTTTATGTCATAACAAATAACAACCTTTTACAACAAGTGTGAAAAGGGCTCCCTAGGAGTACCTAGGACGTAGTGGGTGCCTAACACCTTCCCATTGCGTAATTTACCCCTTACCCAGACTCTCTGATCTTTTATTAGTTTTCTACGTGTAAAACTTCTTAGGCTTTTGTTCGCTTTTTAGCCAGTCCTTTGGATAAATAAAAGTGCGGTGGCGACTCGAAACTTCATTGTATGCTTTGTTTATGGTTTAATCGATAAATCATATAGCGACGAATACACCGCTACAGAAAAGTGGCGACTCTGCTGGGGATGTAGGTACTTATCCTTGGCGGTAGTGCCTACTTTTCACCTTTGTTGTGCTATATTGTTATTTGTTATTCGACTTATTCTTGTACAATTTGGGGATCACTGTATTGATTGTAATGTGTGAATTGCTTGATATACATTGCTGTTTGCTTTGGTGGTCTGTGAGATGAGTTCTATACCCGAACTCGAGTGCACTCTAGGATAGGAGAATGGCATAGTCTCGTTGACTGGTGTGGAGTAGTCCTTAGCCAGTTGACTTGCGAGTCCATTCACTTGGTGGAGGTCATGTTGAACTAATAATGTCACACAAGTTATTTGTGGTTAGGCATTATTCTTTCAATCATGTGCCGCAGAAGCCAAGGACCTTAGTTTACCAAACCCATCTTGGCCTATTTTTTAGGACCGTAGTGCGGAGGTCGTTCAGATGTCAGTTCTGATACGATTGTTACGCGATACTACACTTATAAGAGTTTCTCTTGAGAATATTCTTGGAATACGAGTATTCGTTCCTCCGATAATATTCGAAAGATGGAACGATGATTATGGGAACCTCTGGTAGAACATGTCTGGCAGGTTTAAACCCTAGTACACTCCCTTTGGGTGGTTCTTAACCAAGACTCCATGCTCGTGACTCTCAACAAACCCTTGATTCGTGGTTGAGTCGTTCAAGCATTGTTAATATCAATGGATCCCGGATCAGGTGTAAAACCTAAATCCACCAAAGCGGCTGGTTGATATTAAGAATGTCTGAACCGGTTCATGTACCGTTAATATCAATGGAACCTGGGTGTCGATAAGGTGAAAACCTAAATCCACCAAAATGGATGATTGATATTAGGGATACATAGAGCTTTCCCACGACCTTTGTCTGGTGTGCCTTGCTTGATCCTTGAGTGTGTTTGTTGCATTCATGCATTCATGCATTCAAGCATTCATCCGCATTCATGTCATCATCAGAAAAAGAAAATTTTCAAGGAACTTAAAGGGGTATTTTGCAAAATTTTCCAGACAATGGAAAGACCAAAGAGGCATACAAAGAAGTACAGCTTCAGACAGCCCGATGTAAAGGAGTTAAGGAATCTGACATCGTATGTATTAGATCCCTTGGGTTTCAAAGCTCGCTATGGGAAGCTTCTGCCTCTGCTCACCACTCAGGTTGACGAAGGGTTGATGAGTACCTTGGCTCAGTTCTACGATCCATTGCATCATTGCTTCTTATTTCCGGACTTCCAGCTGTTGCCAACTTTGGAAGAATACTCTCATCTTATTGGGATTCTGATTCTGGATCAAGTGCCGTTCAGTGGCCTAGAGAGTATTCCATCTGCTCGAGAGATTGCTAGTCTGTTGCACATAGATGAAGATCTGATTGGAGCTAATCTGACTACCAAAGGTGGAATTCAGGGTTTTCCTTCCGAGTTCCTCATTGCCCAAGCTACCTTCTATGGGAAGGCCATGAGTGAGGATGCCTTTGAGGCTCTATTTGTGCTGCTCATCTATGGATTGGTGCTATTCCCCAACTTCGACAAGTTCGTGGATATGAACGCCATTAGGATCTTTGCAGTCCTTAATCCAGTTCCGACCTTGTTGGGTGATGCATATGTCTCCATGCACCTAAGGAATATGAAAGGTGGAGGAGTTATTGTCTGCTGTTTACCCCTGCTGTACAAGTGGTTTATTTCGCACTTGCCGCAGACAGTTGCTTTCAAGGAGAACAAGGGATGTCTACGGTGGTCTCAGAGACTCATGTCTCTCACCAATGATGATATCACCTGGTATGATCGCGTGTATGATACCGTCCAGGTCATCGACTATTGTGGGGAATTCCCTAATGTGCCTCTTCTTGGTACATGTGGTGGGATTACCTACAATCCTATTCTTGCACGTCGTCAGCTTGGGTTCCCCCTGAAGGATAAACCTAATAACATTCTGTTAGAAGGTGTGTTCTTCCAGGAGGGTAAAGATCCCCAAGGCCTGAAAGCCAGATTTGTCCGTGCATGGCGCAATATTCATAAGAAGAGTAGGAATGAGTTGGGTCCGAAGAACTGCATTGCTTTGGAGCCATACACTTCTTGGGTCAGACAGAGAGCTGCCACCTACCTGATGCCGTACGATCATCCAAGACCTACACTGTTGGACATGGCTGGGCCTTCAACCCTCCCTACCCAACGTGTAGAGGAGTTGAGAGAAGAAGACCTTTCGCGTGCTTGGATCCGTGAAAGAGAGGAATTGCTGCAGCAGCTCAAGGAGAAGGACGCTATGATTGAATTTCTCGAGCACCGAGTGATCGACGATCCGAACGACACTTGGACTTCTCTGCTTCCTCAGTCATCCAAATTCTGGAAGAGGAGGTATGATCGACTTGCAAAAGAGAAAGCTGACATGGAGGCTGCCTATGAGAGGGAGATCAAGAAGTTGTGCACTTCTCGTCTTCCAGCATCCCGAGCTTCTAGGGATCCATAGGATGTCATTTACCTTTTCTCTTTGTAATGAATCAAAAATGCTGTATTTCTTTGTCTTAATATATTGAATGAAATATTTCCATGAGCAATTAAAATGTTTAAATATTCAAAATATTGCAAGTAATACCCTAAGGGTTCCTTGAAAACAAAGCATTTGCACAAGCATTGCATGCATCATCTTTGCATAAACAGGTGTTCTCAGGCCGTCTTCTCACTTTGATTCCTGTGTCCAGACAGGATAGCTGATCAAAGGCCGCACCGCTACTCAACAAGGCTCAACCATCAACGCAATATGGACCAGGTACAAGCCGAGTTGACAGAGATGAGGGCAAGCATGGCCCAGTTTATTCACATGATGCAAGAGGTTGCGCAAGGCCAGGAAGAACTCCGAGCACTGGTCCAGAGGCAAGAAGCTACATTGCCACCGCCCAACCAGCCTCTGCAAGAAGGAAATCCAGTTCCCGACACTCCCGCTGCTGCTATTCCCGTCAACAACTATGTTGTGGGTGAAGAGTTGAGGGGTATCCGAGTTGACGGTCAACCGATTGCTCCAGATGTTGCTAGTGCCAGAGTCATCCATGTTCCAGCCCGTAACAGAATTCCAATTGTTGACAGACAAGAGGATTTGTTTACTATGCTCAGTGAAGATGAAGATATCTTGGGTAGAAATGATGCAAGAGATCGTAAAGTCGAGGCCCTTGCTGAGAAGATCAGGGCAATGGAATGTCAAAACTCCCTCGGTTTTGATGTTACAAACATGGGATTAGTTGAAGGACTGAGAATCCCGCATAAATTCAAGGCACCGTCATTCGACAAATACAACGGTACCTCCTGCCCTCGCACCCACGTGCAGGCATACTACAGAAAGATATCCGCATACACTGATGATGAGAAGATGTGGATGTATTTCTTCCAAGACAGCCTATCTGGGGCGTCTTTGGATTGGTATATGGAGTTGAAGCGGGATTCCATTAGATGCTGGAGAGACCTGGGTGAGGCGTTCCTCAGGCAGTATAAGCATAACATGGACATGGCTCCAACCAGGACTCAGCTGCAGAGTCTTTGCCAGAAAAACAATGAGAGTTTCAAAGAGTACGCCCAGAGGTGGCGCGAGTTGGCTGCAAGAGTTCAACCCCCTATGCTGGAAAGGGAGTTGACTGACATGTTCATCAGTACTCTTCAGGGTGTTTACATGGACCGGATGGGAAGCTGCCCATTCGGAAGTTTTTCTGACGTCGTCATCTGCGGCGAAAGAACTGAGAGTCTAATCAAGGCTGGGAGGATCCATGATGCAGGTTCCTCATCTTCTTCCAAGAAACCCTTCTCTGGGGCACCTCGCCGTAGAGAAGGAGAGACTAATGCTGTACAGCACAGAGGGGGTGTGTATAGAGCAAAAGCAAACAGAGATCAGTACCGTCCGGTAGCTGCAGTGACCATTCCTGCACCTCAACCTCGTCCACAACAACAGAGAGTTCAACAACAACCGCAACAACCGCAACAACAGCAGCAACAGCAGCAACGTTCTTATCAGCAAAGATAGAGGTTGGATCCTGATAGAAGATTTGACCCATTGCCCATGACGTACGCCGAATTGTTACCCGAACTACTCCGGTTAGGGTTTGTGGAATTGCGTACAATGGCTACTCCGACAGTGCTGCCTCCTGGCTATGACGCAAATGTCCGATGTGACTTTCATTCTGGGGCACCAGGCCACCATACTGAAAGATGTAGGGCTTTGCAACATAAAGTTCAGGACTTGATCGATGCTAAGGCGATCAACTTTTCTCCAGTGCCGAACGTAGTGAACAATCCTATGCCTCAGCATGGTGGGCATAGGGTTAACAATATTGAAGATGGAGAAGCTGAAGACTTGATTGTAAATGTTGAAGATGTGCAGACTTCTTTGTTGGTGATCAAGGGCCGTTTGCTGAAGGGGGGTGTTGTCCCAGGTTGTAACGAAGATTGTGTGGGCTGTTCAAGAGCTGTTAATGGTTGTGACCAGCTGAGGGCTGGTATTCGGAAGTTGATCGATGAGGGCTGTCTCCAGTTCAGCCGGGCTGTTAAGGATGACGGGGCAGTGTCTACTGTCACCATATTTTACAAGCCGTCTGAGGGACGAGGAAGAGGGGCTGTCAGTGCACCCACAACAAGCAATGCTCCGGTTACCATTCCAGCTCCGGTAACCATCCGTGCACCGACTACCATTGTTGCTCCGGCCAGAGGGGCTGTTAACAGTAATGCTGTGCCGTGGAGATATGACAACGCCTATCGCCAAGATAGAAGGGCTGGTAACCAGACAAGACCAGCTGTGCAAACACCTGTTACAATCAGTGCTCCTGTGAGGACTCCTGTGGTTGCAAGTCCTGTAGTGGACAATGTTGGAGGGCCAGGAGGTTTCACTAGGAGTGGACGACTGTTTGCTCCTCAGCCTTTGAGGGATGCTGCTGCTGAAGCATCTGCCAGGGCCAAGGGCAAACAAGCAGTGGTTGACGAAGAACCGGCTCAGAAGGAGGCTGAGGGTTCTTTTCAAAAAGACGTTGAGGAGTTTATGAAGATTATTAAAAAGAGTGACTACAAGATTGTAGATCAGCTCAATCAAACTCCGTCAAAGATTTCGATACTCTCTTTGCTGATGTGTTCTGAGGCACATCGGGACGCTTTGCTGAAGATGCTGAACATGGCATACGTCCCGCAAGAGATATCCGTCAACCAGCTAGAGGGTGTACTAGCCAATGTGAGTACCAGGCACGGTGTAGGTTTCACTGACCTAGACCTAACGCCTGAAGGACGTAATCATAACAAGGCCTTGCACATCACTATGGAGTGCAAAGGTGCCGTTTTATCTCACGTGCTAGTGGACACCGGGTCGTCCCTGAATGTCCTACCGAAGCAGATTTTGAAGAAGATCGATGTCGAGGGAGTTGTGCTCACTCCCAGTGACCTGATTGTGCGTGCTTTTGACGGATCCAAACGGTCTGTGTTTGGTGAAGTCACCTTGCCGGTAAAGATAGGTCCGGAAGTTTTTGACATCGTGTTCTACGTGATGGACATTCAGCCTGCTTATAGCTGTTTGTTGGGGCGTCCTTGGATACACGCCGCTGGGGCAGTCTCGTCGACTCTCCACCAAAAGCTCAAATATGTCTGGAACGGTCAGATTGTGACCGTCTGCGGTGAAGAGGAAATTCTGGTGAGTCATCTCTCCTCATTCAAGTATGTTGAGGTAGATGGCGAGATCCACGAAACCCTGTGCCAGGCATTTGAGACTGTGGCGCTTGAAGGGGTTGCTTGTGCTGAGCAGAGGAAGCCTGGTGCTTCGATTTCATCGTACAAGCAAGCCAAGGAAGTGGTTGACTCCGGCAAAGCTGAAGGTTGGGGCAAGATGGTTGACTTGCCAATTAAGGAAGACAAATTCGGCATTGGGTACGAGCCTCTCCAAGAAGAGCAGAGTGTACAAGCAGGTCCGAGTACCTTTACCAGCGCTGGGCTGATGAACCATGAGGATGTCTTTGCTACTGATGGTGAAGACTGTGACTGTGATTTGGATGTCTGGGTCCGCCCTTGTGCACCAGGCGAATCTGTCAACAATTGGACGGCTGAAGAAGTGGTCCAAGTTACTCTATTGACAGAGTAATTTTCCTTTGTTTTTTTCATTTTGCATGAAAATCCTACGTTCTGCCCAAGGCGTAGTGGTTCATTGTAGGGCCACATCATGTTTACAATGTTTATAAATAAAGGACGTTTTGCAATCAAATTTTGAGATCTTTGTCTTTCTATTTTTTCTGCTTTTTCACTTTTTCAAAACAATAAAAATGGCAATGTTTTTGTTTTTTTGTTTTTTTTTGACTTTATTGAAATCTTTTTCTAAAAACAAAACATTAAACATGCAGAAATGATATTTTGGCATCCACTGTGAACGACTCTGTTATGGCTCAGTATGATTTCGACAATCCCATCTACCAAGCTGAAGAGGAGAGTGAGGAAGACTGTGAACTCCCTGCTGAATTGGTCAGACTACTGAAGCAAGAGGAAAGGGTCATCCAACCTCATCAGGAGGAGTTGGAAATTGTCAATCTGGGTACTGAGGACGCCAGAAGAGAGATCAAGATCGGGGCTGCTTTAGAAGACTCTGTCAAGAGGAGGTTAGTTGAGATGCTGAAAGAATATGTGGAAATATTCGCCTGGTCATACCAAGATATGCCTGGGTTGGATACAGACATTGTGGTGCATCGGTTACCTCTTAGAGAAGAGTGCCCGTCGGTCAAGCAGAAGCTTCGCAGAACTAGTCCTGATATGGCTGTCAAGATCAAAGAAGAGGTTCAGAAGCAGTGGGATGCAGGTTTCCTGGCTGTTACAAGTTACCCGCCGTGGGTTGCCAACATTGTTCCCGTGCCAAAGAAGGATGGCAAAGTCAGAATGTGTGTCGATTACCGGGATTTGAATAGGGCGAGTCCGAAAGATGATTTCCCATTACCTCACATCGATGTATTGGTTGATAATACGGCTCAATCCTCGGTATTCTCTTTCATGGACGGTTTCTCAGGCTATAACCAGATCAAGATGGCGCCAGAGGACATGGAAAAGACGACATTCATTACACCTTGGGGCACGTTCTGCTACAAAGTGATGCCATTTGGGTTGAAGAATGCCGGTGCTACCTATCAGAGGGCTATGACGACTCTCTTTCATGACATGATGCACAATGAAATCGAAGTGTATGTGGATGATATGATTGCGAAGTCGCAGACAGAAGAGGAGCACCTGGTTAATTTGCAGAAGTTGTTTGACAGACTGGTCAAATTCAAGCTGAGGCTGAATCCGAACAAGTGTACGTTTGGAGTGAGATCTGGGAAGCTCTTAGGCTTCATTGTCAGTGAGAAAGGGATTGAGGTCGACCCAGCAAAAGTCAAAGCTATTCAAGAGATGCCTGAACCGAAGACAGAAAAGCAAGTCCGTGGGTTTTTAGGGAGGTTGAACTACATTGCAAGGTTCATATCTCATCTAACTGCCACATGTGAACCAATTTTCAAACTACTCAGAAAAAACTAGGCAATCAAATGGAATGATGATTGTCAGAAAGCTTTTGACAAAATCAAAGAATATCTACAGAAACCTCCAATCCTGATTCCTCCAGTTCCAGGGAGGCCACTGATAATGTACCTATCGGTTACCGAGACTTCGATGGGGTGTGTATTGGGGCAGCATGACGAGTCTGGTCGAAAAGAGCATGCCATATACTACCTAAGCAAAAAGTTTACCGACTGTGAAACAAGATATTCACTGCTCGAGAAAACTTGCTGTGCTTTGGCCTGGGCTGCTCGCCGACTAAGGCAGTATATGTTGAACCATACTACTCTGTTGATTTCTAGGATGGATCCGGTAAAATACATCTTTGAGAAGCCAGCTCTCACCGGACGTGTTGCCCGTTGGCAGATGATCTTAACGGAATACGACATTCAGTACACGTCACAGAAGGCCATCAAAGGTAGTATTCTGTCCGACTATCTTGCCGAGCAACCGATCGATGACTATCAGCCTATGATGTTTGAATTCCCCGATGAAGACATCATGTATCTGAAGACGAAAGACTGTGAAGAGCCGCTTGTCGAGGAAGGACCGGATCCTGATGACAAGTGGACACTGATGTTCGATGGGGCTGTGAATATGAACGGTAATGGTGTTGGGGCAGTGCTGATCAATCCCAAAGGTGCTCATATACCTTTTTCTGCCAGATTGACTTTTGACGTCACCAACAATGAAGCTGAGTATGAGGCTTGTATCATGGGGATAGAAGAAGCCATTGATCTGAGGATCAAAACACTTGACATTTTTGGAGATTCTGCTCTAGTGATCAATCAGGTCAATGGAGATTGGAATACAAACCAGCCACATTTGATTCCGTATAGAGATTACACCAGAAGAATACTGACGTTCTTCAAGAAGGTTAAATTGTATCATGTCCCTCGGGATGAGAATCAGATGGCTGATGCATTGGCGACTTTATCCTCTATGATAAAGGTTCATTGGTGGAATCATGTGCCACATGTTGCGGTGAATCGACTCGAGAGGCCTGCATATGTGTTTGCAGCCGAGTCTGTTAATGTTATTGATGATAAGCCGTGGTATTATGACATCAAGAACTTCCTCAAGACTCAAGAATATCCTGAGGGTGCGTCGAAGAACGACAAGAGGACCCTGAGAAGGCTGGCTGGAAGCTTTTATCTGAATCAGGATGATGTGCTATACAAGAGGAACTTTGACATGGTCTTGCTCAGATGCGTGGATAGACACGAAACAGACATGTTAATGCAAGAAGTGCACGAGGGTTCGTTTGGTACCCATGCTGGTGGACATGCAATGTCTAAGAAATTGCTGAGAGCCGGATATTACTGGATGACTATGGAATCCGATTGCTTCAAATATGCTCGGAAATGCCATAAGTGTCAAATCTATGCTGATAAGGTGCATGTACCACCAAGCCCGTTGAATGTCATGAACTCACCTTGGCCATTCGCCATGTGGGGCATCGATATGATTGGGAAGATAGAGCCTACTGCTTCTAATGGACATCGCTTCATCCTGGTTGCGATTGATTACTTCACCAAATGGGTGGAAGCAGCTTCCTATGCCAACGTCACCAAACAAGTGGTTGCCCGGTTCATCAAGAGAGAAATCATCTGTTGTTATGGAGTCCCTGAGAGAATCATCACTGACAATGGTTCGAATCTCAACAACAAAATGATGAAAGACTTGTGCAGAGATTTCAAGATTGAACATCACAATTCTTCTCCTTACAGGCCAAAGATGAATGGTGCTGTAGAGGCAGCTAACAAGAATATCAAGAAGATTGTGCAAAAGATGGTCGTTACGTACAAGGATTGGCATGAGATGTTGCCTTTCGCGTTGCATGGATACCGTACCTCAGTACGTACGTCGACCGGGGCAACCCCCTACTCCCTTGTGTATGGTATGGAAGCAGTCCTACCAGTTGAGGTGGAGATCCCTTCTCTGAGGGTATTATTGGATGTCAAGCTGGACGAAGCCGAGTGGATTCGTACAAGGTTTAATGAGTTAAGCCTTATCGAAGAGAGACGGTTAGCAGCTGTGTGCCATGGGCAGTTATATCAGAGAAGGATGAAGCGAGCCTTTGATCAGAAAGTGCGTCCTCGGACATTTCAAACTGGCGATCTAGTTTTGAAGAGGATCCTTCCTCCCGGTACAGATAACAGGGGCAAGTGGACTCCTAATTACGAAGGTCCATATGTTGTGAAGAAGGTCTTCTCCGGTGGAGCCTTGATGCTTACAACTATGGATGGTGAAGAGTTTCCTTCCCCTGTTAACTCAGATGTAGTCAAAAAATACTTCGCATAAATTGACCCGCTGGACAAAAAGAATAAAAGAGTCCAGGCAAAAATGGGCATCCCGGCGAACCAAAAACAGAAAGAAAAGGTTCGGGCAAAAGTTAGGGATAAAAGTAAAAAATTATACACCCGGTAAGTCGAAAACCCGCAAGGGCGGCTTAGGCAAAAATGGGTATCCCGGTGGATTGAAAACCCGAAAGGGCGATCCAGCCAAAAGAGGGATCAGAGCGAAGACTACAGTCTGAGTTATCTGTACTTCATCACGCTTCGTCAGCTGCCATCTCGACAGATGTGATCGGTCCAGTCAGTCTTCTCAGAAAGCAAGGAATTGGGAGGAAACTGATGATCTATGAGTTATAACAGAGTTGGGAAACAGTGGATGCCGTGTTCACATTGCCATTAGGATAGTTTATTTTTCCTTTTGTGCGCAATTACCTCTTCCTAGGAATTGCTTCCCAATGTATTTGCCTCTTCAGGCACACTTTCAATCAATAAAAGTCGTTATTCAGATAAATTGCTCTCTTGTTTTTACTTTTACTGTTTTGTTTGCAAAAACGTCCGAATTTTTGATAAACATTGCATATAAAAACATGAAGGCTAAACAATGACGTACAGAAAGATTAAAACATTTGAAAATCATTTTGAATGTTGAGGACACTTGACCGTATCTTGTCCATGTACTCCCTGGGGCATCTGTTGTCCCGATTTGCAGGTCGTCACCTGTGAATATTTTCCCCAGTAAGGTCGTCACCTGTGAGTATTCCCCAGCAGTTTACCTTTGCTTTCCCCTAGCAGAGTTGCTTTTACTCCCCAGCGAGTTGCCTTGTCTTCCCCTAGTGGATTCGTATGGTTGGTTCCCCAGCAGTTGTTTGTTTCCCCCAGTGGAATTGTATTGAAGAGATTCCTCAGCACAGTCGTCTTGTGTATCTCTCCCCGCAGAGTTCTTATCATTTTGCATTGCATATAGTAAATCATTGCATCCTCAAAACTGCGTAGCATTTCCATGCCATATGGAGCATTACGCCATAGAAAAATTCAAACATATGCATTCATGTGTTCGAAACCACATCAGACCGTATCCCCGGCAGAGGCGGATCATCTTTATTCAACGTCAGCACAGCAAATCAGCTACAGTTGCTTCGATAGTATTCAGAATTGGTCATCCCCACAGAGGTTTATTTCCTCACCCGATGGTGACAGAAAGTTTGTTTCTCCTCAGTAAGATCCCCCAGCAAATGATCAGCCTTGCCTTGACATATCTAAAATGTCATTCTTGTGATACCAGTAAGTGTCATGTCAAACACCCGCGTGTGTCTTCTTTATTTTGATGTCGGTAAACATCATCTTTCGATGTCGGTAAACATCGAGTCTCACCCAGTCATCGGTAAATGTCTGGTCATTCTTTTTGATGTCGGTAAACATCATCTTTCGATGTCGGTAAACATCGAGTCTCACCCAGTCATCGGTAAATGTCTGGTCATTCTTTTTGATGTCGGTAAACATCATCTTTCGATGTCAGTAAACATCGAGTCTCACCCAGTCATCGGTAAATGTCTGGTCATTTTTTGGTGTCGGTAAACGCCATTGTTTCGGTGTCGGTAAACATCGAGTCTTTCTGTCAGTCATCGGTAAATGTCTGATAATTCCCCAACTAGAAATCCCCAGTAGAGTCATCTGTAAATGTCCTATTTGGTTTCCAGTTGCAAATATTTGTTTGTCTCTCACCAATAAGTTTTTCATCCCCAGCCATCGGTAAATGTCTGGTCATTTTTTTTGATGTCGGTAAACATCATCTTTCGATGTCGGTAAACATCGTGTCTCACCCAGTCATCGGTAAATGTCTGGTCATTCTTTGTTCTCTTGTTAATAAAATCAAAATCCCCAGAAATCGTCGGTAAACGTCTTGTCTGGTATCATCACAAAGATTTTGTTCCTCCCCAAGCGGAGATGCCATCGGTAAATGGCCCAGTTTTCTTCGATATCGGTAAATATCGAGTTCCCAGTTGCAGTAGCCATCGGTAAATGGTCTTGCTAAGTTGACATCGGTAAATGTCAAGTTTCTTTGAAGCCACCATCGGTAAATGGTCTTGCTTCCTTTCTACATCAAATCTGTTTCCCAGCCGCCATCGGTAAATGGTCCCGCTGAAGTTGATATCGGTAAATATCAAAGTCCCAGTTCTAACCATCGGTAAATGGTTTTGTTTTTCAGAAGTTTGTTTTCCCCAGCCGCCATCGGTAAATGGTCGTGCTGAAGTTGATATCGGTAAATATCAAGGTTCCAGTTCTTCAACCATCGGTAAATGGTTTTGTTTTTCAGAAGTTTGTTTTCCCCAGCCGCCATCGGTAAATGGTCGTGCTGAAGTTGATATCGGTAAATATCAAGGTTCCAGTTCTTCAACCATCGGTAAATGGTTTTTGCTTTTCTGAAGTTGTCATGCAGTTGTCATCGGTAAATGACGTGGTTCCTTTGTATTATACCCAGCCGGTGCAAATTTCTACGGTTCTTTTGTATTCAATCCCTGTTTACCCTGAAAGTCTGACAGCCGCTGCTATCATCCGTTTGGGTTCCCAGCTGATTGAATAGGGGCAGCTGTAGCACCTCAAATTTGCACCTATCATTGTACATACCATTTCATATTAGGTCATAGCATATCATGGTCCATTGCATAGCATTTGCATTGTCCCCAGTTGCCTCAAGAGCAAGCAATCAAGAAATTAGGTCAAACTGATCAGGAGATCAGTCAACCAATCAAGCAAGGGTGTTTCTCAAGGAGCCAAGGCCTTAGGGTTTGTCTAACAAGTTCACATGACTAGAAGGCCCATTTGAAGTGTTTAAGTCAAGGGTTGGATGTTCAGAAGCCATCAGTTCATGCACAGTCAGGCAAAAACCCTAGAAAGTCAAAGACAGTCAACAGTCAGTCAAAGCAGTGGATGGTGGCCATTCTTGTGGAATTTGGGCACCATGATCAATAATCAAGAGTCCATACAACTTGGGACATCATTTGAAGTCAAGGTCTCAAGGAAGTAGGGTTTGGAATTCATCAGTCAATGCACAGACAGTCAGAAACCCTAGAAAGTCAAAGTTGGTCAACTGTGGTTGATTTTATGGTTTTGATGGATGAAAATGGTTTGAGAGAGCTTATTCATGTCCTAATAGGCCTCATGTGTCATGCCAAACCTCATCATGGAAGAATTTGAAGTCAAACAGAAAATTTCCCAAAATAGAAAGTGGACCTGTAATTTTAACTGCCAAAAATGGAAACTTCTTGATCCTCAGCTTGCATCATGATACAAGCTTCAAATAAATTTTTTCCCAACATGAAAGTTGAAGATCTTGTTCTCCCATTTTCAAAAAGTCCAAGAACACCAAAAT
The DNA here is from genome assembly GCF_024323335.1 of Lathyrus oleraceus. Taxonomy (NCBI): domain Eukaryota; kingdom Viridiplantae; phylum Streptophyta; class Magnoliopsida; order Fabales; family Fabaceae; genus Lathyrus; species Lathyrus oleraceus. Next base: position 22,761,197 of record NC_066582.1, read on the forward strand.
CCCATGAATGGTTTGCAAGATATGGTCAAATCATTTTCACATTTTTATGAACTTCAAAAGGCCATATCTCATGATTCCTTTGGCCAAATTTGATGGGGTTTTTTCCTACAAACCACATTTTTCCTCCTCTTTCCAAAAATATAAACATCATGTACCAAAACCTTGCCAATCAAAATGGCATTTTTTGACTTGTTTCATTTAAAATCCAAGTTTGACCAATGGTTGACTTTTTGAATTAAAGGTTTTCAGCATAATTGGCCATTTGGGACTTGTTCTAAATGTTATTTGCAAGAGGTTTGAGGCCCAATTTCGTGCAGGCCAGACCACACCTCCATGTGCAATGTTCAAATTAGCAATTTTGCAAATCTCATCATTTAAGCTAATCCTTCTTAGCACTTCTTAAACCAATGTTAAACAGACCACATATAAGCAATTTTCTGGCCATTTGTAACCCTAGCCACAGCCTCCACGATCAAGAACACTCTCATTCTCTCATTTTGCATTTTTACACTTTGAGATTTTTCTGCCAAAATCTTCAAAAAACCTTCGAGCACTCTTGGTTCCTTCATCATCTAACCAACATTTGAGAGCCATTTGGAGCATTATTCATCACCTGCACAGCCACTTTCGAGCTCTGTTTCTTCATGGACCTGAAATGGTGAATTGAGATTTAGAGGGTTTTAAGCATCACTGAGCTAGGTTTCAGCAAGCATACACCAACATCAACCAAGATCTTCTTCTGTTTCAGCTTACATCACCCAAATAACCACTGCATCTCATTTTTCTTCAAAACAAGTAAGGTTTCGACCTTAACCATTTACTATGCCATGCTATGTTTTAGATAGCTCTTGTTATGCTGATTCTGATGAACTATAGTTTGCTTGAAATGGTTGTGTTATGGCTGAGAAATCTAGATTTTACATTTGTGTGCTCAAACTTGAAATTGCTCGATTTGCCTTGCTTAGGATGAGTTAGTGAGATTGGTTGTCATATTTGTGTTATATGTGGTCTGATGATGCCATTGACATGTTTAATTTTTGATTCTGGGCATAAAAAATTTCGAGTTGATTTGAAGATGATGAAGATGGTTACTGCAGTGTTGAAACCCTAGGGCATTTTCCAGATTTCCCTTGAATTGTGTTTAGTTCCTTGTTGCATGATGTTGCAGGATTATTATTGGCCATGATGTTTGTGAAACTATGCTTGAAATTTGTTCATACTTATTGCATGAAGATGATGCTACCTTGCCATTTCAAAAACCCTAAGTTACATGAACTTTAGAGCTTGCCCAGAAACATGAAATTCGATTGGCTGTTTGGTTTGATTTTTCTGCTTGTTACTGTTCCATTGGCCATCAACCAATGAGAACATTCCGTTGCCTGGCCATTAAACTCTGCGTTTTGATTAATGAAATGCATATTTACAACAATGCCACGCGGTCAACCATGTTTGACCATTCATCCATGTTCTTTGTTCATGTTATCCCATTTTGTTCACTCCACTTCCAAAATTCATTTCTCACTCAATTTAACTCCAAAAATCATGCCAATTTTTGCATCATGTCCATGAAGATGTCTATTATTTAATCATGATTTTTAATTATTTTTTGGTTGGCTGGATTTTAAATGGTATAAGGTTCCTTAACATGTATGTTTATTTTGCACCTTTTGCCATTCCTTTTGTGAAATGATGAGGATGTATCCATTGCCCCTGAAAATTTTTTGTGGTGAAACTAGACTCATTCATCTTCATTTTGGTATAAAGTTTGTGGATTTCTCATTTGTGGTTTGTGTGATATGATTTTTTGAAGTAAGGTGTTATATTTGGTGTCACACCATGAATGTGCATTTTCATGAATTTTGTTAACTTGCTTCTTGGCCTCCAATTGACCCCAAATTTTGCATGAACCTCATTTGATATGTCTAGTTGACTTGTGATTTTTCTTGGAATTAATTGTACTGTTTTCCATTTGTTTGAGATTTTTCTTCCCTGCCTAGTCAATTGTTGACTTTGTGTGACACACCTTGCCATATCATTTGGAAAATTCTCATGCCTTATAGTATGATCATGAAATTTCATATGTGCATACTAGACATCTTGAGCTTTGCATTGGTGTTGATCCCATCCATTTCTCATCTGTTTTCATTTTGTTATGATTTTTTGAAGATGACACATGTTTTGTTGACTTCTTTGTGCACATTTGAAATTGTGTTGACTTCCTGATTTTAATTGACCATCTTCCCATGATCCAATTGAGCTGAAATTTTATATGCATGCTATGTTATGGATTGTGTTTGAGTATGAATTATTTCATAATTTTTGGGATTGGTTATGTTTGCTTTTGAGCTTGGTCTTGCTGTTGACCTTTTGTGTGCCTCCTTTTGCCATGTTTTGACTTCTTTGGTCTATGAAATGACATTGATGCATGATTTGAGTTTAAAACCAATTGTGCTTACTTCTTAAATGATTGATTTTGACTTTGATTGAATTTGGTTTGCTGTTTTGGATTTCTTATTTGTTTTTGACCCTAGGCTTGTCCTAGTGGTCTTTTGGGCTTATGTTGAGTTCATTTGTTTCAGGTTAAGCATAGTGCTTCAAAGAAACCATGCCAATTTGTTTGAGCTTTGGTTATATTATGGGCTAACCTTTGTTTTATAGGTGTAACTCATATGAGTTTGGTCTTGTGCTTTGGCACATCTGTTTACTGTTAACTGTTTGTTCCCTTTCTTTCTGATTTAATTGTGGAACTGTGAACTGATTTGTTTGATTTTTCTCAGGTACCCTTTAGTTGCTTTATTTGCTTGCTTTGCTATTTAGCAATTGCTTTTGAGGTATAATTACTCTCTCTTCATGTAGTCTGGAGACCCGGTCTGTTATTTGACCGGGCAAACTGTCTGAAGTCCTCCTTAAGAGGCCATGCTTGTGTGTGTTTAAAATTGTCCCAAGCAGGAAAAGTCCTTCAAGTAAGGCAATTGGTAGATCAAAGGGATAAGTAGCCTATCCCCTACTATTCAGTGAGTCCTCTCCTTGCTCCCATTACATGGTTGTAGCATTGAGATAAAAACCCAAGATCAATCGAGTCAATAATGTGGAAAGAGCTCCATCTTTCTGAGCTCCCACACTTTCTGATATGCTCTCCCTGATCAGGGATAGAAGCAATGAGGCACACCCCTCATCTCTTTTCATCTGCTTCACCTTAGCCTCTCAATGGCAAGGTTAAGAGCGACATTTACCTATTACAGTGGACTTTCATAGTCAAACCCTCTTGTGTGAGCCCCCCTTGTTTGGCTATAGAGTGTGCTGTTTGATATTCATTGATCGATTGATTGCTTCATATGCACTTGTTTGCTTGTATGCTACGCATTTATCATCATCAATTGCCATTAATGCATGATCATCTCTTTTGTCTGTGTGACATTGTCACCGTTGTTTACCCATTGAGGACAATTGTAAGTCCCACAAGTTGGCATTTGTTCCTATGATATGGAAGTGAGTATAAGACCATCACATTGGCCACTCATCTTATCTTTGCTTGTTTGTATGTGAGGATACAATTGTAAGTCCCACAAGTTGGCATTTGTTTTCCTAGGATCATATTGTGTATGTCAGAGTAAGCCCAGGCAGATTGGCATCTGACATCCATGTTTTGCTTTCTTTGTTTGTATGAGAGGATGCAATTGTAAGTCCCACAAGTTGGCATTTGCTTTCCTATGATCATGTGTGGAGTTAACCTAAGTCCAGTTAGATTGGCAGTTGATTTCCATATTTCATTCTTGTTTTTCCTTCTGAGGAGATTAGTGTAAGACCATTGAGTGGCCTCTGATATCCATTTCTGTTTTAGGAGATTGGTGTAATTCCAGCTATTGGTATCCGATATCCGCTTTTGTTTGTGAGATTGGAGTAAGACCATTGAGTGGCATCCGGTATCATTCATTTGTTTGCTTTATTATTAATTTTCCATTCCAAAGGACACCCTTGAATCATCCTCTATATGATCTCAAGAAGTGAACTCCTGAGAAGTTTTACTTTCCATCTTCATCCATTCATCTCTCATTGTGTCCTAAACCTTTTCACACTTTGAACTCAAACTTAACATAGATATTGTGCAAACATCTTCATATTTTCAAACTAGAAACCTGGACCCAAGTCCTTGACTCTTTTTTCAAACTCCATTTCATAATACTTCTTTGAATCAATCTTAATCATACTTTGACTTCACTTTCATAATCACAATCAATTAACTTCACTCATTCACTTGTTTTGGCTTTGTCCATTAATCTTTTCATGCATTAGCCATAGGTTTCAATTATCATTGTGGTTGATGTAAACCTCACCTTATCTTTAGTGAGTCGACAGTAAGACTTCCGTACTGAAAACAGGGTTAACCCCTCTAGTGCGTCGAAGCTATCCTCACATGGTGGATGTTGGTCTTGGTCGAGTTTTCTCCCGTTGATAATGAAAAGCCTCAGTGCTTGTGTTTAAAATTGAATCCACCAACTTTTTGGAAATCTTTTAGCCGAACTACGGCGTTTTGATCCTTACCTTTGATGGAAGGTACGTAGGCAACGGGTTCATCCGTTCAAACCCAATAAAATTTGTATATTCTTTTCTCACCATCCCAATCATGTTTGCACAATGTTTATGTCATAACAAATAACAACCTTTTACAACAAGTGTGAAAAGGGCTCCCTAGGAGTACCTAGGACGTAGTGGGTGCCTAACACCTTCCCATTGCGTAATTTACCCCTTACCCAGACTCTCTGATCTTTTATTAGTTTTCTACGTGTAAAACTTCTTAGGCTTTTGTTCGCTTTTTAGCCAGTCCTTTGGATAAATAAAAGTGCGGTGGCGACTCGAAACTTCATTGTATGCTTTGCTTATGGTTTAATCGATAAATCATATAGCGACGAATACACCGCTACAATACGCTTATACCTTTTTAAGTATTTACCATTTACTCTTAGGATTCGATGATCAGATGTTAACTCTTCGATCTCATAAGCATTGTCTGAAAATTCTTGAATAATTCGAAACGAGCCTTCCTAATTGGGATACCACTAACTCAATGTTTTATCCCTTCGATTCATAGGAAAAATAACCTTGTACACATAGTCTTCGACTGAAAATGTCTTCACTTTAATATTTTTATTATAGGCCTTAGCTACTCGCTCTTTTTGTCTTATCAAAACATCCATTGCTGCTAACCTTTCCTTGTCCAAATCGACCATTTCATCTAACATCATATTCCAGTATTGGTCAGGTGGAATCTCGTTCTGCCTTTGAGTTTGAGTTGACTGCAAATATATTTCGACACGTAAAATTGCCTCATGTCCATAAGTCAATCAAAAGGGAGTAGTATTCGTCGCCTCTTTAGGCGATGTTAAACATTTCCATAAGACTTGGTCTAGGGTTTTATGTTAATTCTTTGTCTTCTTTCCCACATGCTGCTTAATCAAACCAATAATAACTTTATTGGTTGCCTCGACTTGGCCATTGGCTTGGGCGTAATAAGGCGTAGACGTTAATAACTTTATCCCCAATTCAGAGGAAAATTATTGCATCTTTCGACCAGTGAATATCGATCCTTGATAAGTTGTAATGGTCTCAATAATTCCGAATCTATAAACAGTGTGTTTTTTAATGAACTCTATTATTGCGTCTTGGTCAACATTGACTAAAGGAATTGCTTTTGTCCACTTAGTAAAATAGTCAATACCAACCAAAATATACTTCTAAATTTTATATAATGCTAGTTGAATCTCACCAATCAAATCGAATGCCCAACCTCTGAATGGCCATGGTTTCATAACTGCATGCAATTCACTTGCAGGGACATGTTGAATGCCTGAATGCACTTGGCACTCTTGACAACCCTTTGCGAACTCAATACAATCCTTTATCATGGTAGGACAATGCCCCACCTCATTTTGTGTCTGACTTGATGGGCACCCCATGATCCAATATGGACATTCGATACTACTAGGTACGCCTTACCTTCACCAAGGCATTTGAGCAAAATACCTCCAGGCGTCTTCTTGAGCAATTCATTTCCTATGATAACATAACTTAAACATTTGTACTTTATCTTTCGATCAGTTGATCTTGTTGGATTCTCTAAGTATTCTACTATTGGTCTTCTGCAGTCAGTATTAGTCAATCCTCAATAGCAAAGACCTCAAAGTTTTCAGGATCCATTGAACCCAATTTTGTCATTAAGAGATCTGAAGGAGACAACCTTGTCTAATTTAATCTTCCTCATACTTCAATCAAATATTTTAACTTTTCCTTTGAAACTTTGTACACTGAGGCAATTTGTGCCAGCTCATTTTCTTTTTGATTTGCAAATCGAGGAATATGCTTAATGTCCACAAAATCGAAACACTTAATTAGTCGGTTGGCTATAATAAATTACATGTATTTCTTAATACATATGTACTCCTTCGTTAGTTGCTTAACAACTAATTTAGAGTCTCCTCTTACTTCAACTCTTTTCCCGCCCAAGTCTAGAAAAATCTCAAAATCAACTATTAAAGCTTCATACTCTGCCTCATTATTTGAGCAAGAGCCGTCAATTCTATATTTGAACTTCTTCGAAATATTATTAGGGGAAATTATTAAAATTATAATTCCAATTCCAATTTTATGGTTGAGTCCATCGAAGTATAGCTTACAAGGTTCAGGCTGCAAATAATTTTGAGGCGCCTCGACTATCGCGTGGTCCACGATGAAGTCGGCGACCACCCGCCCCTTCATTTCCTTTAAAAACACATATGTTAGGGAATAATTTGCTAGGGCAAGGGCCCATTTTCCAATTCGACTATGCAAAGTTGGTTTAGATAACATGTGTTTGATTATGTCAAAATGTGAAGATACATACACATCAACTATTTTATATATTGTTTTAATTTCATACATGATAAATACAAACAAAGGCATATCTTTTCTATAAGTCCATACCTCGTTTGTGCATCATTCAAGACTCGACTGAGGTAATAAATGGCTCTTTCGACACCATTATCATCCTCTTGTGCTAACATGATTCCTATAGTCGTGTCCAAAGCATAAATATACAACATCATGCACCCATTTCTAACACGAGGGTACAAAATCAAAGGATTTATCAAGTACTCCTTTATTTTGTTGAAAACCCTTTGATGCTTTGGCTGCCATCTGAACTCTTCCTTTTTATGGAAATGCAGTGGTCAGACCGCTCGAATCTTGCCACTAGGGTTTGAGGTGAACCTCCTCAAAACATTTATCTTCCCCAATAAAGATTGGAGTTCTTTCTTAGTCGAACGAGGTTGAGTTTCCATGATGGCCTTGGTCTTGTTCTGGTTAATCTTAATGCCCTTCTTATGGACCATGAAACCAAGGAAATCTCCAGCCTATACACATAAAGCACACTTAAGAGTGTAATACCCCAAAATTTACCCTCCCATTCTTACCTTTTGCTTTGCATCATTTGAATACATGAAATCATAGCATGCATCATCATAACATCATCATGACCATTGTATTGGGTCATTGGCTCTTAAGCATGGCAACATTCTTGGTTTAATCTTAACATTAGGGTTTCCACTTTTTTCTACTTTTTAACGAACCAATCATCATTGGAGGGTGGTACTTGTTTGTTACCTTGTTCATGTAGCTGATCATACCTCAAATCAAGAAAAAATAATGTTCATTTTGTGTTTCATTGATTCAAGGGTGGTTCATGTGTTTATTTCCATGCCATTACACTCATTCTTAAAGCTATCCTCAAGATTATTCAAGCCCTAATCAAGTTCTCTTCAAGGGATGCTTATTCCATCATCATTTTGGCTTGGTATGCAAGAAAACTATAAGTTTTCACAAGTTGGTACAAGTTTGGTTGACCTAATTTAAAAGAATGGTTCACTTTTGGTCCAAAGCCCATAACTCCTTCAATTTTCAACCAATTGACAAGCTTCTTTGAGAAAAATGTTCCTAAGTAGTTCCCCTACAACTTCTCTTCAAGGATCAAGCATGAATTCAACCTCTAAGAACCTCAATTTTGGAAAGGTGATAAGTTGGCAAAGTAGGTCAAAACCTTGTCATGATCGCCACTTGTCAGCCATGCCATTTTCAGCTCAAGTGCTCTTTTGATATCATTCCTTTTTCATCTTTTTAATCTTATTTCAAAGATAATTTGGCCCAAGTTTGGCTCAAAATGCACGATGGAATCAAAATTTATGGTGCCATGCACTTGGGACCTCAAGTAGCCCAAAGTGTGCCAAGACTGCTTAACCAAATGTCTGACCTAGAATACATGTCACGACCTCAACTTTCAACACTTGTCATTTTCTCCTCAAACCTCCTTTTGAGTTGGTTCTTTTTGCATTCAATTAATTGCAATGAAGTGAAAATTTGGCACGAATAAAGTTGCAAAACGCACGAGGGAATCTCATTTGGCCTAAGCTCAAACATGGTGTCATGGACTCTGCATTTCATGCATGACCTGAAACTTGTAATCACTCATGCTTTAATCTGGGACCACCACATATATGCAAACTTGTTTTTCTTGACAAAATGCATATGATGGAGTGTAAAACGACCAAGTGTCATGCCTAAGTCACACTTTTCACCCTTGTTCTCACACGAATTTCAAATCACAATTTTCCCACTTCATTCACATGAATTCAGATCCATTTCGCATGTGTGAGCTCATCAACACTTTCCCTATAAGTAGGGGAAGCTTTTGCCTTCATTTGAAAGCCAAAGAAACTCTGAAACCATTTGAGTCCGAAACCTCAAAAAACCAGTTAACCATTTCTTCGATTCAAGCTCTTTTACTTCGAATCTCCTCCCAGAATCACTCATCGGCACCTTCTAAAGTTAACTGAAGTATTTCTTTTGCTCGGAAATCCTTGGAACCAGATATCTAAATCCACCATTTTTGACCTTCGAAGCTCCAACTAGAAAGGTAGTTACGAGTTAAATTCTTGAGAAAACAAGTTACCACACTCTTCACCTTATTCCAATGATCAAAAGCCCTCACTTACCTTTAATTTATCTTCAGTATTCATCATTTTATTTTACTTTGAATAACTAGGGTTCTTCGTGTTCTTGAGCAAATTCTCCTTGCTTAGAGCCAATCAATATCTCTGATGCAGGGAGACATGAACGATAAAGTGTTGTGAAGCTAATGCTATTCTTGAGTGTTGCTAAAAACACGAGTTTATGAATTGCAGATATCAAATCAGAAGGTTGAAGATGATGTGAATCAACGTGCACTTTGGTGCCAAGATTCAAATGCCATTCAATCACATTGCACCAGCGTATTTTTTTGAATTTACTAGACGTTGGCGCCTTATTCATTTTATTTTATTTTTATTTTATTTTTATTTTATTTCATTTCTTTTCCAATTTGATTTCTTACTCATTTTAATTCATTTTGATTCAATTTATTTTACACAAAGTCTGTAAAAATATTGTACATCACATACTTTTTTCTCTTAATTTTTTAAATCATTTTTGCATTTATTTTTATTTTTATTTTATTTCTTTTTAATTTCTCTTTTACAATTTATTTTTCAACCATACCAAAACCTTTTTGCATCCAACCTGTGAGATCTATTCATGCATAATATTTAGGACTTTGTGTAATTTTCACAACCATTTTTGAATCATTTTGATCATAGTTTGAAATTTTCTCTTTAATTTCCTTTTTAAATCTTTTTTATTCATATTTTTGTCTGACTTTTGATACACTTGATGCTTTTGACTTGAGTTGTTTACTTGGTGGATCAAGGCTTCTTCATTTCAAGTTATTTATAGATGGACTTGAGGTTGATTGAACCATATTTGTTTCAAACATGTTGATAAATGACCATTGGATCATTTTTGACACTTTGAATTAATGATAGATTATCCCTTGTTGAGCCATATGTTTGGGCCCCTTGACTTGATTGATAGTAGATCCTAGGTCAAACACTTGAGTTGGTTCTCACATTGACTTTATTCGTCTACCTTTCTTCTTTTACTTTGACCATTGTGATACATATTGTCATACCCCAAAATTTACCCTTCCCCTAACAACTTTCAGCTAGTCTATGGCCCTACTACACATGCATGCATTTATCATTTCATCATCATATTTACATTAACATTCATAACCAAAGGCATATTACATGGACTCAAGGCATGGTGGTTATAGCTGAGAAAAACTAGGGTTTTCTTGATGACACGTCAAAGAGAGAAAAACATAGCATATCAAAATTTCCAATTTTGGCTACTGGTAACGGGTTACACATACTTTCAGCAGACTTTCAAGGCCATTTTTAGTATGGGTAACCGGTTACCCAAATTCTGGTAACCGGTTACACCTGCGTGGAAAACAATAGTAATTCCATTTTTTACACAAAGTGAATCTCACTTTTACACATACCAACCCACATGTTTGCCATATAAATAAAACACTATTTCCCCCTTATTTTCACAAGCTAGCAGCCCCTAGAAATTCTGTCAAAAGACACTCAAACTCTTTCCTTAAACCAAAACCCAAACTTACATAATCATCCATTCTCAAACATCCACCCACAACTTTCTTCCCATTTCATTTTCTCCTCATCCTTCCATTTTATACACTCATAACTCAGCCCCTTCCATCAAGTTCCATCCATAAGCCACCATCTTCCAAACCTTTTGCTTCATTTTCAAACTCAACACCACAACAACTTAGTTACGACGTCACACACTTGGTAATGATTGCAACTCAAGTTCATTACCATTTTAGTTATGTTTTTCTGTTGAAAATAGGTGTTTACTCGTGGTCTGTATTTTTTTGAAAGGGGTTTGAATCAAGAGTGTGACAGGTGAGTTTTTTTTTTTTTTTATATTTTTGGGGATTTTTGTTTATTTTTTTCAAATACATGAGAAGGTGAATAATGTTGTGTTAATGAAAACATATTCTCTTTGATTTCTATTCATTTTGTATTTTTTTCATTTATTATGTTACTTTTATATTACTTATATCAATGATTGCATAAAATAACAACTAGTTGGACATGGTGGAATGGTTGAGACCAAGGTCTCCCAAACACCATGTCCCAGGTTCAAACCTTTGCTACCGCTTTTTTCAACTCTTTTTTTCTAATTTAGTTGCAAATCAATTTTTTTTATCATGTGCTTATTCCTCTATTTTATTATTTTTGCTTTTATTTTACTTTTCACCGTGTTACATGTTTTAGGAGAATAACTTTATGTTATTTCTCTAATATGTTTTGAGCACGTAAATTATGGCTTGGCATAACGCTAAATTATCCCGATTCTATTATTATAATCACTAACCACTAACTCTTTATTATCTTATGTGGCTACTTGGTTGATAGATCTTCCACATTTCAAATCATTGATAGATGGACGTTTCGGTCTATTCAATCTTCTTTGATTCAAACATGTCAATAAATGATCATTGTGTCATTTTTGATACTTTGAATCAATGATAGGTTATCCCTTAATGCACCATATTTTGAGTCCTTTGACTAGTGGATAGAAAATCCCTAGGTCAGCTTTTGTAACTTTGTCACTAACTACTAACTTCTAACTTTTATATTATTTCTTTTTTGTCATTTAAATTCTCGCAATTTACTTTCCACAATTTACTTTTTATTGTCCATTTTATTTCAAACAATTTACATTTATGTTCATCATCATCCACTTACCTTATACATCCTTTATTTTATGCCATTTTATTTCTTGTCATTTCTTTATTGTTTTGCATAACTAAAAAGAACAAAAATATGATAAAATAAAAAGGAACAAAAAGATGTATCATTTGTGACCTAATGTTGGACTTAGAGGACTTGTTAGGACCCTTACATTTGGATTTTGGATTATTATATTTGAACTATTGTTTGACTTGGAGTTTCTTTAGACTTGTAATCTTTTATTGCAACAAGTGCATTCATGGCACTACCCTAGGGAGAAATATTTTGATTCCATTCTCCACTTGTTAGCTTAGGCCACTTTGCACACACAAGGCTTTTTCTTGGACTACCTTACAATGAGCCCCTTTATTTCCCTTATTATTCCCTTTGTAATTTTCTATGTATCCCTCCCCCTTTTGGTTGTAATTTTCTCTTTCTTTGTTTTCCTTTTGAACTCTTAAGAATTAGGTCAATCTCACCATTTCTCAATAAACAAACCCTTGATCCAATGTCAAGCGGTATTTTCTCAATCAAAACTCAAAAGGTAATAAGATACGATCAGGATTGTGCACTCCGTGTAGTATTGCAATCCAAATCAATCACCTTTTCACAAAAACATTAAAAACAACATCAACTCATCAAACTCTTTTTGCGCCTTAGGGCATCATCGCAAAAATATTTTCACAAAAGGACATGTTTCTTCCGTTCTACTGCGGTAAGAGTGACGCTTAAGCCTCCCATGCGTGAGCATACAAGTAAATATTTAACTGCTAGAATGCGACCCAATCACGTCCTTTCTACCGCAAACAAAAATATGCTTAAGCCTCACATCCGCAAGTATACAAGCAATATTTAATCGCTAGCAAATGAATGTTAACACTGTTCACTTAAAATAATCAACAAACAATCATTTTCTACTCCGAACTACGGAGCTCAGATTCTTCATTTCACGATGAATGATACATAGGCACAAAGGCCCCAATCCTTAGGGACCACAATAATAAAAAACCAATCATTTCCCCTTTCACGTGGACAACTTAGATGGTTCCCATCGAGTACGATGGATGTGAGGGGTGCTAATACATTCCCCTTGCATAACCGACTTCCAAACCCTTTTTTGGTTACAAGACCAATTTTCTTTTTCTTTAGAGGGTTTTATCGATTATTTTCTCTTTCCTCTATTTTTGGAATAAATAAAATCCAGTGTAGACTCTTCTGTGTGCTTTTCATTAAAGCATGAGAATTTTTTGCATAGCGACAGTTGACGACTCTGCTGGGGAATAAGATTTCCCTAAGCAATTTGAGCCTAGTCTAAGTTGTCTTTTCGCATGTGTGGGTGTTTATATTTTTTCTTTATCTTGCTATTTAATTGTTTTCTTTTATTTTTTTTAACATTATCGCATCGGCTACATGTCCCTTTGGTAATGTGTTTGAATGGATACTTTGATTACAAGAAACCTTGAGGGAAAGCCTCTCTACCCAAGTTTAGAGTGAAAACATAAGATATGATGATGGTTGAGTATTGCGAGCCACCAAGATGTAGTTCTCGTAAGGTTCGACATGAGAAATTCACTTAGAGTATATTCTTTTGAGGATATTGACAAATGTCAAGCTGTTGGCATAAGCGTTAATGTTTTCATTAGGATCCATGACTCTAAGGACCTTTGTAGAACCTTGAACCTTTGGCCTACTAAGATGATAGTTACGTAGTACGGGTCCTCGAGATGCAGTTTTAATAGGGGGTCGGTACGAAAACCTCACTCTGAATATGTTCTCTGGAGAGAGTTTACGCTTGGCATGTAGTTTCCGTAAGCGGCAAGCATTCTTGAGGAACCATAAATATGAGAACCTTGTATAGAACCCAGTTTAAATGGTCGTGTAGTGCGGGCCCCGAGAAGCTTTTCTCGCATGGATCGATACAAAGACTTCACCTAGAATAGATTTATTTGATGGAGTGTCGACCGACATGCTTTTTTCGTAAGTGGCAAACAGTCAAATGGATCCGTGACTTTGGGGTCCCTGTTTAAACCCAGGTCATACTCAGACCTTTGAGTTCATGTACTAAAAAAAAACAAGAAAATATACATGACATCCCGTTGCATCCATTCCATTGCATATGCATCTTATTAGCATGCATACCATTTTCACAAAGAAGATAAACTCATTCAACCTTTTGTTTATGACCATGCCAACTGATTTCTCAGCACCCGTTAGTAGCAACTAAAAGATGGCAAAGTGTTTTAAGAAAGGTCAAGCCGTAATGAGAAGGAAGATAGACGCCTTAAAAGGACGGTGAAACCAGGTTGGAAGTTGTGATAGCTATGGCAGGGACTGACCGTTAGCATGTTGTGGTGGAGAATGTTGATCCTCCATCCATATTTATGGTGATGACCAACCCAACGTAAGATCTTCTAGCCGATGATGATCCTCCACAAGTAAACATTCATACTCGATCCTAGATGTTGCCATCGACCGATCCTATGAAGGAAAGGCTCCATGCCCTTGAGGAGAAACTCCAAGCTATGGAAGTGCATGATATGCTTGGGCTTGATGCCATTGATATGTGCCTAGTACCAAACTTGTTAGTCCCTCTAAAATTTAGAATACCCAACTTCGAAAAGTATAAAGGGGATAGCTGTCTAAGGCACCATTTGGTAATGTTTTCCCGAAAAATAACCTCGCATACCCACGACGATATGCTGGTGATTCATTGTTTTCAAGACAGTTTGAGTGGGGCATCATTGAGTTGGTATTTGGATTTAGAAAGAAGTTATATCCAGTCATGGAGGGACTTAGCCAACGCATTTTGGAAGCAGTACCAGTACAATTTGAACATGTCTCCCAGTCGCACACAGTTGCAAAGCTTATCTCATAAGAGTAGAGAATCATTCAAGGAATATGCGCAATAGTGGAGAGAGTTGACAACGAGAGTGAAACCACCAGTTTTAGACAAAGAGTTGATTGACATGTTCATGGATACTCTGCATGCCTCTTATCTTAAAAAAATGGTAGGCGGTACATTATCTAGATTATCTGATCTTGTGATAGTAGGAGAAATCATCGAGAGCATGCTCAAAAATGGAAGAATCCAAGATGCTTCAAGAAACCAAGCTAGTGAGACTAAATCCCTCAACAATTCCCTAAATTAAGAAGAGGATGAAACCATTGCCATCGTGGAAAATGTTGAGCATTTTAATAATGCACCAGCAAGACCTTATGGTCCTTCATCTTCTCGACGGTCATCATTTCTAGTGCCTTGCTACTCTTATGAGCAGCCAACAATTCCTAGAGCATTGTACCAACAACCATGGATCGCTCCTCATGCAAATCAACAAGCCCATGGTCGAGGTTATCAAAACCATCCTAGACCTCGAAACAATCTGGAAAGAAAGAATGCTCCTCTCGATCCAACTCTTTTGACATACAATCAACTTCTGCCATATCTGATTCAAAACTCATTGGTAGAGCCCAAGTCTCTCAAGACATTTCCAGAACCATACCCACCCGGGTATGATCCCGATGTGTAGTATGGATACCATGCTGGATCAATGAGGCACTCAACTGAAGACTGAAAAGCTTTCAAATCTAAGGTTCAACAGTTGATCGACATAAAGTACATATCCTTTCCCCAAGGAAGCCTGGTAGTGCATGTCAAACTCTCGCTCGAATGAGTTAAAAGACTTCACGAGGCTCATCCTAAGGCCAATCGTTTAGAAAAGAAGATATCTTCAAACATTGGCAATCACTAGACAGTTTTTATCATTTGCATTTTCTGTTAAATGCGACTTGTTTCTAAACATTGTTGTCTTGAATAGTAATATTAATGAACTGATCATGCATTTTCTGAATGAATCATTTCATTTCACTCAGTCTTCTTATCTTATATCCACACAAAAATACATCCATGTTTCTCCCATTCCCTCTTATTTATCACATTGTTGTTTTAGCAAAGATTGGAGGGAGAATGACGAAAACAAAATACCCATAATTGTTGATGGTGTGCTTTCGGATAAAATCTTTTTGATGACGCACTGGCGTTGTTTCAAATCCCCAAACACTAGAGAGATAAGGAGTTAGTCCCTAGTTAACTACTTCGAGCCTAGAAGTGGGAGTTTCTTTTGGATCTTAAAAACCTTACGCTTAACCTGGGGAAGGGTAGTCGTTCAGTTAACCTGACCATGCATTTGATTCACAAGAAAATACATCGAGTCTATGGATCAACCACATGCTATCCTTTGCGCACATCTCGAAGTTTCGAAAGAATCAGCAAAATCCAAAAGTTATGTTGGTTGTTCTCTAATGACCAAAAAATTGGAAGTCACAAGCCTTCCCAAAATAAAAAGAAAGCTCGCTAAGTCGACACCCCAAGAGGCGGCTTAGGAAAAAATTAGGGCAATCTAGGTGGACTAAAAGCTTTAAAAAAAATAGGGGTAGTCAATGCAAAAGTTGGGGAACAAAAACAAAAAAAGCATCGATTAAAAGAGATCGTATAAATCCTTAGCAAAGCAAAACAAGATTCAGTACCACCATGTCAGAAATAAAAGGGTCACCAATAGCCTTACAAAAGAAAAAGGGTGACTGCCATTTCAAGCGAATCTTGAATCATCATCTTCACTTTCACACCGACGAGTTCTCTTGGAAGATGAGTGTGTGTGTAAATTTAATTGAACATAGAACTGGAGATCATCACGAAGAAGTGGTGAGTATAAAATAAAATTTTGAGCCTTATATCCTTTGTTTTAGTAACCATGAACCAAGCCACGTTACAACCCTTAAAAGACCTAATTGAGGCAGGGTTTATTCAGAAAACATACTACAACAAGGTTGTGTAAACTGAATCTTAGATATTTTATAATCTTTTATGTTGATATCATATTCTCACTATGTATTTCACACTAGTTAAATCAGCACCGTGTTTAGACTAATGGCTCACTCGTCACACACTTTCACATCATATCAATAAATGATTCTTTTTAAAACTTGCACATGCATCGCAATAAAATTAAAATTTTTGAATGAAATTTTTTTAGGTTAGTACTTGATGAAATTTTGGTATAGTCAGAGTTCAGATGTTCTACACAAAGTCATGACATCTGATCCAACATTGTTCCTAATTCAGCAAGACAGTTAGGAAAAGTATAACCCAGTACTCATATGCACACAGTCCCAGATGTCACGACATCTGCTAATCTACCACCATGGACAGAAGAACATCCAGTTTTGTCCATCTAGTACAAAGACACGGTATAGATCAAACATAGCCCTTTTGTATATTGATCCTGCCTAGTTATCAACATGATGTCTCAACATTGATTTGAACATCATCTGTTCCAATATTACAGAAGGATGAACTGTAACAGACCAACCAGTCTATCAGTAACAGCAGTCAATAATGAATGTCATAACATTCTATTTTGCAATCAGACTGCAGGCTATGTGTTAGGTCTGTTATTCCCTTCATGAACAGACTAGAAACAGACTGAATTATACCAGACAAAATATAGTGTGCAGAAGGTAAAAGCACCAGTAATTGTTAACCCAGTTCGGTACAACTTTACCTACTCTGGGGGCATACCAAGCCAGGAAGAAGATCCATTATTAGCAGTATTAATTCAGAGTTAAACTCCCCCGTTTACAACTCCTCACTTAATCCCTACCCAATGCAATCTATACCTAGGCACTCCTAGATAGAAACCTCCAGTTTCCATTCCTATCATTACAAGTACCATGCAATGTTTAAACAACTTGAACTTGCTTCACAGCTTCGTTCAAGAACATAACCACTCTTGCCTACAGGCTTTGAGTTACAACTAATCTCATGCTTTCAAGCACTGAGAAACACTTGGTAACCTTCCCACAGGTTGGGAGGTTTACCTCATACACACACCTCTAATTTTTACATTGTTTTTGAGGCTTACAAAACCTAGGTTACAATCTCCTATTTATAACCTAACCACCCAACTGGATTTGGGCCTTCAAAAATCGCAGCAAATCTTCTTCTTTGCTGTTACAGAGCTGGCAGAAATCTTCTGCTCCAATCAAGATCTTCAATCAATCTTTTATTTCCTAAAAGATCTCCCTATTTGGAAACTGTATATTTATCAAATATCTTCACCAAATATTCTGATTGAATCTTCAAGATCTTCACATAGGAGATAGGATATTCACTAGATCTCCTAATTCATCACAAACCAAACAAGAATTAACTGATTCAGTTTGATACACATGTGAGATGTCACAGTCCTGATGTCGTGACATCTTACATGACATGTTGGTCCAGATGTTGAATTTCTTTAACCCAACATATTAAAACAACAGAGGTGAGTACATTATTTGTTTTACAAAATTAATGCCAATCTTAAGGTACTAACAATCTCCCCCTTTGGAAAATTTTAGCTAAAACAAATAACCCAATATGGGTCTGCACTTCCTCTTTGTCCTTGACAGCCCCAATGCCACCACCACTGTTGGTGTACATGAGGAAGAAGATGTACAAGGATCAACTCCACCACAGCCCTTCCCCTCAGCAGTAGGGCTTCCTGAAGAATATGTAATGCTGAGTACATATGTAATGTAACTCAGATCACAGGACACAACTGTCTTCTTAACTCAGATCACAAGACACAACTGATATACCTAGTTAGTGACTTTTGTGTCTGAATCCATCTTATCCTTGCTACCAGATATTGCTTGCTTCTGGTGCATCTTCAGGACAATGTTTCTCTCCCCCTTTTTAGCTAAACATTTATATATAACACCTTCACAAAACCAGATCCAGGAGTAGTATGCCCAGATCTTAACAAACCCCATGGTTTAGAGGGAATGGAATGTCGCTCTTGTGAGAAGAGGAGTGCTGAAACATCCTTTAAATAGGCCAGAACATCCTTAGGAATTAACGGTAGGAGTAAATGCTTGGTCAAGATTCATAAATATTTGCTGAGAATCAGTCAGAGAATCACCACCAATATCCCAGACAATCTTTGAATACCTTTTACAGCTCTTGACTGTTTCCAGAAACAACAGTTCCAAGATTATTCCATAAATGTTGTCAGACACGTTACAAGCTATGTCTTAACATTTGATATTGCTTTTGTCTGCATTCTCCATATATTCTCCCTGTCACCATTCCCTAAGACCACTTCTCACCTCCAATGATAGCTTGACATCTGGCACCACACATCCATATTTCCTTAAATAACTTCCAGCAAGAACATAGGATATCTTATGTTAAGACATCACATATGACATCTTGTGAACACTCTGTCCTTTTTGTTCACAAGGCAAACTAGCAGCACTTAAACCACACACCAGTAGTTTAATCACCAGCAGAAGCTAAACAATTACTAGCTATGGCTACTAGTAATACACATATACACAAGGGTACTTCTCCTCCCCCTAAAACTGTGCAACAATCAATAGAATTACTAGTTATGGATGCAACTAGTAAGACACACAAATGCACAATGCACCAGGGTACTTCTTCTCCCCCTAAATCTGTGCATTAAAAAAACAGCTACTGAAAGCTCCAGCACCTGTACCAGTCAGACTGTCATACTGACATCTGCTTCCATATTTCCTTATGACTGTAAGTTTCAGAAGGAAATAACAGTTTTGTCCAAGGCAATGTCATGACATCCGGTCAGACATTCTTCTGCTCACTTAGCCTTGACACACACCACATCATCCCACTAACTAACAAGGTGCCATACCTTATTATCTGAGAACACATAAACCACAAGCTTGGTGATTACTTGCAGTGCAAAGACAGAACTCCCCCTGTCATGAACAACCAACTCTCCTCTTGAAACTTGGAGAAGAACATATCCAACACCCCAAGGTTGGACCTTTACAAACTTCCTGATTTAAGGAGAACCCAGACCACTTGATGAATGGAAAACATAAGACGCATCTTCATGTCTTCAAGAGCACGCCCTCTGTTCATCCTTCTTGGATGAACACATCCACACTCTGTGACAATCTCTCTTTTAACCAGAACAGAAAACAACATAACACCATCTGATATTCTTTAGATATTACTGAATTACAAGCTTGATCCACAAGAAACCAGACATAACCCTAGCTCTCTCTCTAAATTTCGCTCAGTCTTGGTTGTGCTTTCAAACAGGTTTTCTAAGTCCCCTTTTATAGAGGCATTGGACATCTTGAAAACCCTAAATATATTTTCCAATCAAATCTTTATAACAGCTGTAAAGATCATCCTGGAAAATAAACAAATCTGGTTGAAATCCCTGATAGAATGCGTCAGCTAGTCATATCTTCAATCAACCAATGATTGCCACCAATTGTGCAATCACAAAACACCAGACATTCATGCTGAATGTTCTGTGTACAGGATGTCATGACATCGGGTCTGACATCTGGAAAAATCCTGCATAATCCAGTTTCCTTTTATAGCAGGTACAACCATATCAGTTACCATGACAATGCGTATGTCAACTGAAACAATCCTGCAACATATGTCTTCCAATTTAGCTCCAGCAGGTACAACCAATATCAGAAGCCTTGTCTTTGTATATGGCATTCTGAAACAATCCTGCTTGCATATCTTCTTTAACTCCAGCAGCAAGCTCTAAGAGATGAAAAGGAAACACCTCATTATGTCTTCAACTTACTACTTTACTGCTCAAAGTAGTTTTTCTCAGACCTTCCTCAAGAATAATCAGCTGCCATAAGCTGATTGTCTTGATCCTACGAACTCACTTCTGAGATAGACCAATTGCCACTGGTTGATTACCTCCTTCATGAATCCTCATATGAAAAAGTCAAATGCCATTCTTTGACCTCTTCATGTTTATCAGACTTCTCCCAGAGATATTCTGACCTTCCAAGTGAGACTATACATTCAAGCTTCTTGAAGTATCCAATCTACAACCCAGTAGACCCTTCTATCTCAAGTTGATGTGCCACTTTACCAACTAAGATTCTGATGTTGAACCGAATGTCATAACCTTGTGTTTTGACATCTAGCTGTTGAATTCAGCTCCTTCTTCTGCCACTTGAAAGAACTTCCTCCCTTCATAGAACAAGAGTTCAATGTTCTCATAGACTTGATTGTGGAACCAAGTTTGAGTAAACAACCTCCATCCTGCATGTTTGCAGTTAAGTCATCCAAGCTCACACCTTGATGAACCCATGCTTCTTCTCCAAAGACCTCAGACACTCTGATGCATGAGTCTTCAGAAGGACCAGTTAGAAACTGTCCCTTCAGCTATACCAAGGAATCCACTTCCTAAGGCAAAGTTGTTTCCATGATGTCAAGAATGCTGCCACTTATTCTTAACTCCACAGTGTGCATAAGCCAATGCACTTCCATACCTAGATCAGAAGTAAACTGATCCAAGTAACCACCATCAGGATTATGATGTTTTCTTATTCTTGTACACGTCAAGGCTGAACATGTTTCTTGCCAGGAAACCTTTTCAGAGATCATATGCTTTTGCTGCCACCAAAGTGATAGATCATAAAACAGTGTACTATCCTTCCTGTGATTCTGCACAGGATCTTTAAGATGAGATGTTCCAACATCTTTTAAAACATCAGTTATCTTGAGCTCCAAGGATAATCAATTAAATACTTGTACTTGACACAAGTAGACATTGATCTTAAATCCTTTCCCAATATTCCTTTCAGATACTTCTACCATAAGAATACTTTGAAAATACTCTTCTAGTGTCAACATCTTCTGCTTGCAAGTACCTCAACAGTTTTGACAATCTTCCCAGATTAAATTCACCCTTAGGAATGAGAGAGATGAATTCTTCCTTGCAAATGTGTCACACAACCACCAGAACCCTTGTGACACAGGTCAATAGCCAACCAGACCCTAGGCTGACCAATACGTGAGGAGGTTAACCAAAACTCCCCCTCAAATTAACAATCATGGAAGCTTCACACCAATATCCATGTATTGTACCCAACTGTCTCACCATGACATACATCACCCTTATTGGTGGCAACTAACTCTCTGAGTTAAACCTCTACATACTCCAATCACACCAATCAGACTCCAGCTGACCATAAGTACTGGTGAAAGACAACAACACTCGTCAAGAGTAGGTATGCATTGCCAGAGCATACTACCTCAACCAATCTCTGAATCTTCATATTCTCACTCCTTGACAGAACTGCCACTTTTGAGCATGGTGTTTGAATTACAAGATTCATGGTCCTAATCCTCCTAAATGATATAGCAATCAGGTTGCCCCATTATTGACTTCTAACATCCAGGGGACATGTCTTCCACACAACATAGTACTTCCAGGAGCAACTATCCAAGACAGACAGCATGAGGTTGCACAATGTCACATTTCAACCAGCTCCACTTCTAGATATCAAACTTCTAAAAGTGACCTTCTTGAGCATACTCATAGTTGACCCTACCCTTGTCAACTTAGCTCCCACAGATGTCTCCTCTTCCAGGTCAGGAGTAGGTTCCAAACACAAGTATCCCTTGTTTGACACCTAAAAACATCTGCTCTTCAACCAGTAGCTGCATACTTGTTGAACAACATGTTCTAACATCGCCTAGAACATTAGTTCCACCTCCTTGGAACAAATCCTCCTTGAAAGTCTTCAAGGTCTTCATATACACTACCCAAGAGAGTAAAAGAATCAGTGATCAGGTGATTCTTACCATCCTGAAGTGAGAACGTCATCATGAGTGGACTTGAGGAAACTCAAGTATCTTTGACATCTTCAGTAGATTATGATGAAATCTTGAATACAGCAGCCTTTCATCCACATGAGGGGAAACTACATCAGAGTTTGAGTTTTTCCAGGTATTATGCATCGGAAATCATAATACAACTCAACCTATGACCACACACTTCACCAGATTAGCCTCCAAGAACATACCAAGTTTGAATATGTTTCAATACTAGCACATCTGTTCCACATAAAGGCCAATTGCCAACCTCCAGAGACAGGTACACATAGTTCCTGTTATGAATAGTCCAACAACCTACTTCAAGGGACCATTCAGGGGAATCACATAACCTTCCACAGGTTCCAACAACAGTACTGGCATAACTCCTTGCAAGATACCAGAAAGTATCACCCATGGACCTCATCCAGAAACAGAACAGGATGCCTGCTCTGATACCAATTGAAATTCTGGTATAGTCAGAGTTCAGATGTTCTACACGAAGTCATGACATCTGATCCAACATTGTTCCTAATACAGCAAGACAGTTAGGAAAAGTATAACCCAATACTCATATGCACACAGTCCCAGATGTCACGACATCTGCTAATCTACCACCATGGACAGAAGAACATCCAGTTTTGTCCATCTAGTACAAAGACTCGCTATAGATCAAACATAGCCCTTTTGTATATTGATCCTGCCCAGTTATCAACATGATGTCTCAACATTGATTTGAACATCACCTGTTCCAATATTACAGAAGGATGAACTGTAACAGACCAACCAGTCTATCAGTAACAGCAGTCAATAATGAATGTCATAACATTCTGTTTTGCAATCAGACTGCAGGCTATGTGTTAGGTCTGTTATTCCCTTCATGAACAGACTAGAAACAAACTGAATTATACCAGACAAAATATAGTGTGCAGAAGGTAAAAACACCAGAAATTGTTAACCCAGTTCGGTACAACTTTACCTACTCGGGGGGCATACCAAGCCAGGAAGAAGATCCATTATTAGCAGTATTAATTCAGAGTTAAACTCCCCCGTTTACAACTCCTCACTTAATCCCTACCCGATGCAATCTATACCTAGGCACTCCTAGATAGAAACCTCCAGTTTCCATTCCTATCATTACAAGTACCATGTAATGTTTAAACAACTTGAACTTGCTTCACAGCTTCGTTCAAGAACATAACCACTCTTGCCTACAGGTTTTAAGTTACAACTAATCTCATGCTTTCAAGCACTGAGAAACACTTGGTAACCTTCCCACAGGTTGGGAGGTTTACCTCATACACACACCTCTAATTTTTACATTGTTTTTGAGGCTTACAAAACCTAGGTTACAATCTCCTATTTATAACCTAACCACCCAACTGGATTTGGGCCTTCAAAAATCGCAGCAAATCTTTTTCTTTGCTGTTACAGAGCTGGTAGAAATCTTCTGCTCCAATCAAGATCTTCAATCAATCTTTTATTTCCTAAAAGATCTCCCTATTTGGAAACTGTATATTTATCAAATATCTTCACCAAGTATTCTGATTGAATCTTCAAGATCTTCACATAGGAGATAGGATATTCATCAGATCTCCTAATTCATCACAAACCAAACCAGAATTAACTGATTCAGTTTGATACACATGTGAGATGTCACAATCCCGATATCGTGACATCTTACATGACATGTTGGTCCAGATGTTGAATTTCTTCAACCCAACATATTAAAACAACAGAGGTGAGTATATTATTTATTTTACAAAATTAATGCCAATCTTAAGGTACTAACACTTGACATTAAGGAAATTCCGACAAGGGGCAGTCAAAGAGGACTTGATCATTCGTCAAAGTTGACCCGAATCAAGAACACCTGGTAGTTCCATGGATTAGGGGCATTGGCATCCAATGATCATGTGGACCCAAGGAATCAGTCAGTCTAAAGCAAGTCCCCAAGCATCAATTAATTGAGGGGGAGGTCATTCAAGAATCGGTTGGTCAGAAGTGGACCGTCTCAGGACTCTATCAGCAAAGGGAATATCACAAAGAAATCATGTTGATTAAATGCAGATCCCTCTGAAACTCATTCAGAATGAGTTATGTCATTTCAACACTCATACCGGGGTAAGCTACCTCAAGAGTGGATCAAAGCCATTCACTTCAAGAGTCGTTTGATCAAGGATAAATACTTTCATGGCTCGAAATTCAAGTGTAAGCCCTCCCCTAGAAACATTATGGTATAATTGCTTCCAAACTTCCTTGCAATATAATATTCTGCAAATACCCGACAAACTACGACAAGAAGAGCTACAGAGAGGCAATTCCTCTCTATACTTACAAGCTGCCAAAGCCAATTCTACTGCTTCAGTAAAATTTGAGTTCAAGACGAGTGTCAAGGAGTCATGATACTACCCTATCCCATAACCATTGCCTATTGACAAAGAAGCTTTGATACAAAAATCTTCTATCCATTACCCATCTCTAGGGAATTTTCGGAACCTTCAAATCATTTCAAAAATCACCCTCATGTATTAATCATGTCATTTCGATCATGATATCATTCACCTTGCATAAAACCTCTCACTAACAAGGAACACTAAAGCCCAACCTTATTGACATGTCTCAAAGCCCAATCTCCATTGGCACCTCTAAAGCCCAACCTTGCTTGGCATCTTCCAAAGCCCAATTCGCTTAGCAATTCACAAAGCCCAGTTCTCGTCTGGAAAACCTTTTCAAAGCCCACTTCATGTCTGGTAAACCTTTTTAAAGCCCAGTTCCCGTCTGGAAAATCATCTCAAAAAATACCAGTTCCCGTCTAGTAGACAAATTTTTAAAATCAGCTCCCGTCTGGTCACCTTTTCTTTTGGCTATTTCTAACTCCAGTTCTCATCTGTTAGTCAGCCTCCTTTTTAAAACCAGTCCCCTCATAGTATCCCATTTTAAAAGTTAATTCCCTTCTAACAGTAAACCAGAAAGTCAGTTCTAGTTTGATAGTAAATCAGAAAGTCAGTTCCCGTCTGACAATCAATCAGAAAGTCAGTTCTCGTCTGATAAACAAACAGAAATTCAATTCCCGTATGACAGCTTAGTCCTTTTCCACCAATTCTCATTTGGAAATCTACCTTTAAAAACAAGTTCTCATCTGGTAGTTCACCTGCAAAGTCCATTTTCGTTGGCAACAAAGAATAAAACCCCTAAAAAAAATCCAATCACCATCAGGTCCAACCTGATCCCATCCAAACCAAAGCACAATCATTGTTGGAACCCCAACCTAAAGCCCGACTTTACTTGACATTCCTCCAAAGCCCAATCGTTATTTGTACCTAAAAAAACAAATCTTTATCCCTAACTGAAGCTTGCCGAAATATGCCCACCAAATGCATCGCACGCTCGAAGGTACAACCGAGTCACTACCAAACTTTATTTATCCCAAAAGAGGGAAGGGAAAATATCGATAAACCCAAAGGAAATAAATAGAGATACGGGCAAGGGAATCGGTTATGCAAGGGGAAGGTATTAGAATCCTTCACATCCATGCTACTCCATGGGAACCATTTTGAATGTTCTTGCTTGGATGGGTGTTATAATCTTCATTTACCTGCCGAAAATAAAGGGGGTTAAGAAGAGGGGGTGCTCAAGGAGGATTGTGGCCCTCATGCCTACGTATGCTCATGGTGCAATGAGAAAGTCAGAGCCTCTTAGTTTGTTGAATCGGGGAGGAAAAAGAAAATAAAGTAAGGTGATCGCCAATGAATCACATCTTCGTGCCTATGTATCCTTATAATGCAATAAGGAAGTCAAATCCCCGTAGTTCGGAGGACTAAGACCGAGAAAAAGATATGATTAGGGGGTAATGTTTAAACCAAAAATAAAAGGGTAAAAGTGGTGTCATAACCAAGAAAAGGAATAAAAGTGGTGTCATAACCAAGGAAATGGTAGGGGTCAACCATAGAGGTGTGTCCCTAAGAAGTGGTGTCATAACCAAGAACTGAAAGATAAAGGTGATGCCAAAACCACGAGATAGGGAATGACCATGAAGGTGTATCCCTGAATTATGGTGTCATAACTAAGAAAATAAAATAAAAGTAATGTCAAAACCAAGAGATGGGGAATGACCATGAAGGTGTATCCCTGAATCATGGTGTCATAACCAAGAAAATAAGAATAACCATGAGGTGTAGCTAAAAAAAAAGAGTGGTGTCAAAACTAAGAAAAGGGGTTAACCATATAAGACGTGTCCCTGAATTGTGGTGCCATAAATAAGAAAATGAGAATGATCATAAGGTGTATCTCAAAAAAAGAGTGGTGTCAAAACAAGGAAAAAGGGTTAACCATGTAAGGCGTGTCCCTGAATTGTGGTGTCATAACCAAGAAAATGAGATAAAAGTGGTGTCAAAACCAAGAAAGGGGGAATGACCATGAAGGTGTATCCCAATAAGAAAGTGATATTGCAATGGTGTTTAAACCAAAAGGATCTGAAAAGAGGAGCTACATGGGCTAGTTGCAGACTTGATAGTGAATTGACTGGGATTACACTAAAGTCTATGAAAATAGAACAATACTCTTAGCAACTAGTTCATTTGTCCCGTACTCAGAGATATTCTAGACAAGTGTAGGGAAAATCCTCTCTTATCATTCTCTATTGATTAAGGCTCATGGCATGCAAGCCTAGACAAAGACTGACAAGTTTGTTGAAGCAAGTTCCCAAAGATGCTTGTAGGGATGAGTCAAATGATTGACTGCTGAAAAAATTTGTAGTCCATTGAGGTCCTTGAACTTGTTGGGGAGGCTGAAGCTCCAAAGTGATAGAGGAAGTCCCATCATGTGACCAAGGGACTTATGGTCACTTGACAAAGATAAAAGGGAAATGTAATAGATGAAGGGATTTAGTAGATCAAATGTGAATTTGTTTAAGCCAAATCAAAGGGAAGGATTGATGAACAAACAAGGATCCATGATCATACAAAACTAGCCTAGGGTCTCATTGTTAGGTAGCCCAAGACAGAGCCATGTGAGTGCAAAGTGTATTGAGCCTAGTCTCATTGTTAGGTAGCCTAAGAGAAAGCCATGTGTATGCAAGAGTGTGCTAAACCTAAGTAGATGAATGCAATAAGTAAGAGGCATAACAACCATAACCAAAGGTTCATCAGGAGCAAAGCAAGTTAAAATGTCCACAAGGTCCTAGGGTCCAAGGTTAATACAAGTCAAGCAAGGGGCCTAAATCCTAAGTCAAATTCCAAAGTCCAAAGGTTTTCAACACTTCAGATAAAGAAAAGGGTTAAGATTAGGTCCAAGTTACTTTATCATGTTTTGATTCATTAATATTTAACAAGCCAATCAATCAACAAGATAAGAAGTAACAAATTAATAAAGCAATATGAATAGAGTATGGAATGATATGATGAATAATGAGACATGAGATTAAAGTATATTAAGTAAATGACATAAAATTAAATGACATAAACTTAAATGACTTGTATTAAATAAAAAGAAATAAATGTCAATAAAGTAAAGAGCAAGAATTAATGTTAGGAGTTAATGGTTAGTCAATTATGTCGGGAAAATTTAGCGTTATGTTAAGCAATCATAAGTAGGCTTATGTAAAAGTCATATATATCTGAGGCCGATCAATAATAATGTATGTGTAAGACATGTTAGATAATTAACACAAAGTTAATCTCCTACAACATGAGACACAATTATCAGAGCAAAAGAAAAAGATGAAGATAGAAATAGTGAAAATGGTAAACAAGGTAATCCAAAGGGATCCTTCTATCCACAAATCAAAGGAATCCAAATATGGCACATCTAGGGTTAACCTATCATTGATGCAAATTATTGAAGATGATTCATGATCATCTATCAACAAGTTTGGATCAAAAAAAGGTTGATCAACCTCAAGTCCATCTATCAATGATTTGAGGTGAGGAAGAATTCATCCACCAAGCTATCAAACTCAATTCAAAAACATCAAATGATCATCAAAAGAAAATAAAAATCAATTAATAATGATTTAATATTGATTAAATAAAGAAAATAAAAGGGAAAATGTCAAAGAGGGGTCAAAGCATCAAACAAAAATTCAAGAAAAATATGAATGGTCAACAAAATTAAGAGTGAATTGACCTCAAAAGTTGGGGTCAAAAATATTTGGAAATGAATAAAATAAAAATGAAAAAAGAAAATTAAATGAAAAATAAGAGAAAATGTGAAATAAGTGCAAAAATAATTTTTTTAAAAGATGCAAAAAATGGTATGTGGTAGAAAATATTTTTATGGAATTATGAAAAAAATTGGATTCAAAAATATTAAAGGAACTATTTAAAATTAATTTTGGAAGAAAAGGAAATAAAATGAAATAAAAAAAAGAATAAAAACATTTCAAATGCAACGGCTAGGTCATGTGGCGCGTTCTGATTGGGGGGGGATGTTTGAATTCCCCACTGAAACGCACGAAGAACTTCATCTTCAACCTCCGAATTTGTGATTTTGTAACTTCATGAACTCGTATTTTTAACATGAACCGAACATAGATTCAGTTGCGAAACACCTCATTTTTCATGTCTCCCTGCATCAGAGCAATTGATTTTCTCTGAGCAGGGAAAATTTGCTAAAAAACTCGAAGAACCCTAGTTCTTCAAAGTAAAATTAAATGGTGAATACTAAAAATAAATGTCAAGTAAGAGAGGGATTTTGATCAGTGGAACAAGGAAAAGAGTGTGGTAACTTGTTTGCTCAAGGTTGTAACTCGTATCTACCTGTTCGAATGAAGCTTCAGAAGTTAACAATGATGGATTCAGAAGCTAAGTTGCAGTAGGATTCAGACCAAGGCAATGCTTCAAACAACTTCAGAGGATGCCGATGAAGTATTATGGGCAAAGAAATGGAAGGAAAATAGCTTGAATCAAAAAAGAGCTTGACTGGTTATTTGAGGTATCAGGCTTCAATGGTTGCAGAGTTTTCTTGGCTTTCAAAGCTTGCAAATGAAGGAAAAATCTTTCTCTATTTATAGGGAATATGTTGGGATTCAAATACGTGTGAAATAGGGTCGAACTCATGTGAATCATCTTGGAAAATTTCAGATCCCGGTCGTGTGAAATTTTGGTGCCAAACTCGTGATTTATGAGTTTCTTAAGTCGTTTCAAGTTGTCATCAGATGCGTTTGGTCATGGGAAATTGGTTTGCACGTGTGAGAAGTGGTCTCAAGTGGATTTGTGCAAGATTAAACATTATAGGTCACGGTGTCAAACAGAGTTAGGTCACCATGTTCAAGCTTAGGCCAAATCCAATCCACTTGTGTGTTTTCCAGATTTCTTTAAGCAAAATGATCACCTCATGGAGTTGAATAACATGAAAAAATAATCAATCCAAAATGAGCTTTGATGTGAAAGTTATAGTCTTGTGAAGTTGAGATCGTGACCTGTAAAATTGGGTGGGGAAATTGGTCAAGCACTTTGCAGCATGCTTGGTCATTTTGAGGTCTCATGTTCATGATACCATAACTTTTGATCCCCTCGTGCATTTCGAGCCAAACTTCGGCAAAATTATATTTGACATAAGCTTAACAAAATGCAAAAAGAATTGGATCAAAAGGGTGCTTGGAATAAAAATGGTAAGGGTGGAAAGTAGGGGTCATGGCAAGGTTTTGGCCCATTTTGGCAACTTGGTTCTTTGCACAAATGAGGTCTTAAATGGATGAATTGATGTTTGACCCTTGACTCAAAGTTGTATAACATACCAAAAGGCACATTTATCTCAACGAAGCATAACATTTGGATGAATATTGAAGGAGTTATAGGGTTTGGACCAAAGGTATGGCATACTTGCAAATTAGGTCAAACCACCTTGTGTATCTTTGTGCAAATTTGATGTTTTCTTGCATTTTAAACGATAATGATGATATAATGAGCATCCCTTGATGAAAATTTGATTAAGGCTTGAGTGATATGGAGAATGGCTTGAAGATTGAGGGTTGTGGCATGGAAATCAATACATGAACCACCTTTGAATCAACATGAACAAACTTGCATTTCCTTTGATCAAAGACCTTGAATTTACCTTGCTTTGAAGCATGATTACCTACTTGGGTAACAATAGCAAACAAGTATCGTCTCTTCATGAAGTTAGGGTTAGTTGACAAGTAAAACAAAGTGAAACCCTAGGGTTAAGATACAATACACAAGGTGGACATGCTTCTGATTCCATGACCAAATGAAATGGTCATGCATGATATAATTTGATGTATGCAAATTAGGTATGTTACAAGGAGAAAAAAGGAGAATAAATTTTGGGGTATGCCACTAATCACAATGCCCAACCATACTTGGCACGATTATCACACATGAACCACGCATTTTTATATCCCCAACATGATTCCCTAAAAATACTTCTTCCTATCTCCCAGTAGTTTTGTATTGCTTTTTGTAAGTTCCCTTATGCCTCTTGCATTGAAAAGTACACCTTTACTTTTGCTTACCTTTTGTAAGCCTCATCTTCGCTTTTTGCACGACGAAGGTTTTTATTGCCTTTTGTGTAAAGGATTATCATATTATTTACACCAAATTTCAAATATTCCCAGTCGTTGCTAGGGATTTTCATTGTCTTTTGCATGAGAAATTAAATTTCAAACCTTCGCAACCGTTGCTAGGGATTGTCATCGGAAATTTCAAACCTTCCTAGCCGTTGCTAGGGATTGTCATCACTTTTGCATGAGAAATTAAATTCCAGACCTTCCCAGCCATTGCTAGGGATTGTCATCGCAAACTTCAAGCCTTCCCAGTCGTTGTAGGGATTGTCATTAAATTTCAAACCTTCCCGGTTGTTGCTAGGGATTGTCATTTCAAATTTCAGATCTTCACAACCATCTCTATGGATTTTCATCATCTTTTACATGAGAAATTAAATTTCAAACCTTCCCAGTCGTTTCTAGGGATTGTCATCGCAAATTTCAAACCTTCCCAGTCGTTGCTAGGGATTGTCATTGCAAATTTCAAACCTTTCTAGCCGCTGCTAGGGATTGTCATTGCAAATTTTAAACCTTCTCAGTCATTGCTAGGGATTGTTATTAAATTTCAGACCTTCCCATCCGTTGCTAGGGATTTTCATCTCAAATTTCAAATCTTCCCAATCGTTGTTAGGGATTTTCATCATCTTTTGTATGAGAAATTTCAAACCTTCCCAACCGTTGCTAGGGATTGTCATCATAAATTTAAATCCTTCCCAGCCGTTGTTAGGGATTGTCATTGCAAATTTCAAACCTTCCCAGTCGTTGCTAGGGATTGTCATCGCAAGTCCTAAATCTTCCTAGCCGTTGCTAGGGATTTTCATTGTCTTTTGCATGAGAAATTAAATTTCAAATCTTCCTAGTCGTTTCTAGGGATTCTCATTACCTTTTGTATTGAGAAACAATTTATCTAACCTTATTTTAATTTCTTAACCTTTTTGTTAAGATGCTGTTAATCGGCCTTTCGTTAAGAAAGTTATCATTACCTCTTACATGAGAAAAGGTTAAGAAGTCGTTATTCCCCTTCACCTTTCTCCTTGATCTTTTATTATTGAGTTTTCTCGTTACCTATTACACGAGAAAAGGTTATATCTTCCCTTTATATTTACAAGACTCCTCTACCTTTTTGTAGCGGAAAATCCTTTCAACTACCATAACATTCTCATTGCCTTGTGCACGAAGGACCTTGCTCCCCAGCAAAGTCATGCTTTCCTTTTGCAAGACGTCTCTTTTCCTTCTACAGAAAAATCCAAGTTATAACCATACCCTTATGGTTTGCCTTTGCAAACACATAAATCTCCGGAATCCCGCGTGAATGTCTCAATCACCAAGTCTAGCGAAGCCCGTCACTTAAAGAGATACTCACATTACATATTATTGCATATCATCGCATACATCATGCATACCTAAACATTTCTCCATACAGCTGACCAATATTTCCCACAAAATACCATATTCAGTCCCTGACATATAACTTCGTATCATAGCCCATCTATCAATCACAAATGCCCATCACTTCATATCACAATCATTCATTCCCAGTATGAAAAATTTTCTGATATTTTTGTATTTAATCCTCTCCTACCATGAATGTGGAAAGTCGTTACTATCCAAACATCCAAGTCTGAGAAGATTAAATAGAGGCAGGTGCCATTCCCCAAAATTTATCCTACTCTAACAACTTTCATCTGGTCCATAACCCTACTACACATGCATGCATTCATCATTTCATCACCATATTTGCATTAACATTAAAAAAAGGCATATTACACGAACTCAAGGCATGATGGTTATACCTGAGGAAAACTAGGGTTTTCTTGATGGCACTTCAAAGAGAAAAAAGCATAGCATAGCAAATTTTCCAAATTTGGGTTCTGGTAACCGGTTACCCAAATTATGGTAACCAGTTACACCCTCTCTTAAACAGGGTCCATGGGCATTTTCTGCACTGGTAACCGGTTACCCAAATTATGGTAACCGGTTACACCTGCTTTCAGCAGACTTCCAAGGTCATATTTAGTATGGGTAGTTGGTTACCTAAATCCCGGTAACAGGTTACACCTACGCGGACAACATCAAAAATTTCATTTTTTTACACACACCAACCCACATGTTGACCCTATAAATAGAATATTATTTCCCCCTCATTTTCACAAGTTAACAGCCCCTATAAATTTTGTCAAAACACACTCAAACTCTTTCCTTAAACCTAAACCCAAACTCACAAAATCATCCATTTCCAAACAACTATCCACAACTTTCTTCCTATTTCATTTTCTCCTAATCCTTCCATTTTCTACTCTCATAACTCATTTGCCCAACCTTTTGCTTTATTTTCAAACTCAACACCACAACTCAGCACCTTCCATCAAGTTCCAACCATAAGCCACCATTTTCCAAACCTTTTGCTTCAATTTCAAACTCAACACCACAACAACTTAGTTACTACATCACAAACTTGGTAATGATTGCAACTCAAGTTCACTAAAATTTTAGTTCTATTTTTATGTTGAAAACGGGTGTTTATTCATGGTTTGTATTTTTTTTGAAAGGGGTATGAATCAAGAGTGTGACAAGTGAGTTTTGTTTGGTTTTTATTTTTAGGGATTTTTGTTCTTTATTTTTTTCAAATACATGAGAAGATGAATAGTGTTGTATTCATGAAAACATATTGTGTTTGATTTCATTTCATTTTGCATTTTTCATTTATTCTGTTTCTTTTATACTATTTGTATCAATGGTTGCATAAAAATGACAACTAGTTGGACATGGTGGAGTGGTTGAGTCCACGTTCTCCCAACCATCATGTCCTGGGTTCAAACCCTTGCTACCACTTTTTTCAACTCTTTTGTTTTTCAATTTAATTGCAAATCAATTTTTTATTATGTGCTTATTCCTCTATTTTATTATTTTTGCTTTTATTTTATTTTTCATTGTGTTACATGTTTTAGGAGAATAACTTTATGTTATTTCTCTAACATGTTTTGAGCACATAAAGTGTGGATTGACATAATGCTAAATTGTCTCGATTCGATTATTCTAATCACTAACCACCAACTCTTTGTTGATAGATCTTCCATATTTTAAATCATTGATAGATGTACGTTTCAATCGATTCAATCTTCTTTGATTCAAACATGTCAATAGATGATCATTATATCATTTTTGACACTTTGAATCAATGATAGGTTATCCCTTAATGGACCATATTTTGAGTCCTTTAACTTGTGGATAAAAAAATCGTAGGTGATCACCTTTTGTAACTTTGTCAATAACTACTAACTTCTAACTTTTATATTATTACACTTTATTTCTTCGCCATTTAAATTCTCGCAATTTACTTTCAGCATTTTACTTTTTATTGTCCATTTTATTTCAAGCACTTTACATTTATGTTCATCATCATCCACTTACCTCATACATCCTTTATTTTATGCCATTTATTTCTTGTCATTTCTTTATTATTTTGTATAACTAAGAACAAAAACATGATAAAATAAAAAGGACCAAAAATATGTACCATTTGTGACCTATTGTTGGACTTAGAGGACTTGTTAGGACCCTTGCATTTGGACTCTGGATTGTTATATTTGACCTATTGTTTGACTTGGAGTTTCTTTGGACTTGTCATCTTTTATTGCAAGAATGGAATTAATGACACTACCCTAGGGAGACATGTTTTAGGTCCATTATCCACTTGTTAACTTATGCCACTTTTTACACACAAGGCTTTCTCTTGGGCTACCTTATAACGAGCCCCTTTATTTCCCTCAGTATTCCCTTTGTAATTTTCTATGTATCCCTCCCCACTTTGTTTGTAATTTTCTCTTCCTTTGTTTTCCTTTTGAACTCTTAGGAATTAGGTCAATCTCACCATTTCTCAATAAACAAACCCTTGATCCAACGTCAAGCGGTATTTTCTTAATCAAATAATAAGATACAATTAGTATTGCGTATTCTGTGTAGTAGTGCAATCTAAATCAAATATCTTTTCACAAAAACATTAAAAACAACATCAACTCATCAAAATATATTTGTGCCTTGGGGAATCATTCCAAAAATCTTCTCACAAAAGGATATGTTTCTTCCGTTCTACCGCAGTGCGAACGACGCTTAAGCTTCCCATACGTGAGCATTCAAGTAAATGTTTAACTGTTAGAATGTGACTCAAGCGCGTTCTTTCTACCGCAAACAAACAAATGCCTAAGTCTCCCATTCGCGAGAATACAAGCAATGTTTAATCGCTAGCACGTGAACGTTAACACTGTTCACTAAAAATAACTAACAAATAATCATTTTTTACTCCAAAATACGGAGCTCTGATTCTACATTTCACGATGAATGATACGTAGGCACAAGGGCCCCAATCCTTGGCAAATATAATAATAAAAAACCAATCATTTCGCCCCTTTTTTTTCCGATAGAAGATAAGCATTAAGATAAGATAAACACCAATTTCCCGTAGACAACTTAGATGGTTCCCATCGAGTACAATGGATGTGAGGGGTGCTAATACCTTCCCCTTGCATAACTGAATTCTGAACCCTTATTTGGTTGCGAGACCAATTTTCTTTTTCTTGAGAGGGTTTTATCTATTATTTTTCCTTTCATTTTTTTTGGAATAAATAAAATCTGGTGGAGACTATGTGTTTGTAGTCAGTTTTCACGTAGCGACACATATTTTAGGAGATTAACTTGTGTTAATTCTCTAACATGTCTGACACATAAATTGTTATTAACCGAACTCAGATAGGCATGGCTTCTACATAAGCATACTTACGATTGCTTAACATAGCTCTAGATTGTCCCGACACGATCAATTAACTACTAACTCTCACCATTAACCATTGACTTTACTCTATTGTCATTTAATTATTGTCATTTAATTTTATGCCTTTACTTTACGCAAGTTACTTTTATGTCTCATTCATCATCTTACTTCATACATTATTCATTTTGTATTGATTTTCTTGCCTATTCATCTTTTAGTTCTTATATTGTGTTTGATCTGCTTAAGACCATTTTAATGAATCAAAACATGATAAAATTAATTGACTTGATCCTTAAGACCTTTGATTAACTTGGAGTGATGGTGTACACTTTGGACTTTTGGACTTTAGACTTAGGCCTAAGATCATTTGCTTGACTTGGAGTGACCTTGGACCCATGGACCTTGTGAACACTTTGACTTTGCACTTTGTCCTATTGTTGAACTCTTGAACTTTTGAATTTGTCATCTTGTTCATGTTTCATTTTGCCTTATGTCTTTACTCATCATTCATCTGTTAATGTTAGCACACATTAGTACACATGGCTTTCTATTGGGCTACCTAACTATAAGACTAAGCTCATTACACTTTACACCCACATGGCTTTCTCTTGGGCTACCAAACAATGAGACCCTAGGTTAGTCTGTATTTGATCATGCATTATGTTTTTCTATCCATCTCATTCCCTCTGATTTAGCTCGATCAAACTCCATTTGATCAACTAGATCCTATAACTCTGAACACTTTCCCCCCAGTCTTTGTTGAGTGACCATAAGT
Organism: Lathyrus oleraceus; assembly: GCF_024323335.1. Taxonomy (NCBI): domain Eukaryota; kingdom Viridiplantae; phylum Streptophyta; class Magnoliopsida; order Fabales; family Fabaceae; genus Lathyrus; species Lathyrus oleraceus. The sequence goes on from NC_066582.1 coordinate 22,797,575, forward strand.
CCCTTGGTTACTTTATAGGACTTGTCTATGTTACTTTGGAGCTTCCTGCTCTCAACAAGTACAATACCTCAAGCACCAGTTAGGTACCGGTTATCTGCTTCTTCTCCACAAGGCATCTATGAGAACCTATTTTAATAATTGTCAAACATTGGCAGGGATTGCATGCCATAAACCTTAAGCAATAAAGAAGGGGTGATATGGAGAATTCCTATCATCATTTTGAATATTTTGGGTACGGGACGAATGACCCATTTTCTCAAAGTATTCATCTTTATTCATAGACTTTAGTGCAATTCCAGTCAATTCACTATCAAGTCTGTAACTAGCCTTGTGGCTCCTTTTACCCCCTTTCCTTTTTGGGATACACATTTATGGTTAACTCCCTTTATTGGTTTAAACACCATAATCTATTTCTATTTGGTTTAAACACCACAACTCAGGGACACACCTCTATGGTCAACCCAATTTCCTTTTTGGGACACACCTTAATGGTTAACCCCCTTTCTTGGTTTTAACACCATAATCTTTTTATCCTTGGTTTTGACACCACAATTCAGGAACACACCTTTATGGTTAACCCCCTTTCATTTTAGGGACACACCTTTATGGTTAACCCCCAATTCTTGTTTTTGAAACCATAATTTTTGTTGACACCTTCATTGGTTATATACCTCTTTTGGGACACACCTTTATGGTTAACCTCCTTCCTTTATTTCCAGTTTAAACACCACCCCTAATCATCTCTTTCTTTCAGTATTTTTCTTCCGAACTACAAAACTCTGACTTCCTTGTTACACTATAAGGACACGTAGGCACGAGGATGCGAATCCTTCGCAAGCACTTTTATTTTCTTTTCCCCCTTTATCTCTCTGGTTCCACAAACTACGAGGATGTGACTTTCTCATTTCACTATGAGAATACGTAGGCAAGAGGGCCCCAATCTTCATCGAGCACTCTCTTTCTAACCCATTTTCTATTTTGAAGGTACATGAAGATAGCAACACCCGTCCAAGCAAGAGCATTCAAAACGATTCCCATGGAGTACCATGGATGTGAGGGGTGCTAATACCTTCCCCTTGCATAACCGACCTCCTTCCTTGTTTCTTTGTTCCCCCTTGGGTTTTATCGATATTTTCCCTTCCGTCTTTTGGGATAAATAAAGTTCGGTGATGACTTTGTTGTATGTTCGATAGTGCGACGTGATTGGGTACATTTCCGTCCAGTTTCAAAGAGGATTTATTTTTAGTCCATACTTCGTCATTCTGGGTTGTGGTGTACACAACCCAGAATAATATTGAACCATACTCTGAGATGTTTGTGCAAATTCTTGGTATTAGAAGAGTTTTTTCCATCTTGAAAAATCACTCCAGCAATCTAATCCATTATGGCCTTATTAGCAGGCATGCCAAAACACATCTTCCTAGAACCATCATGATTTAGAATTTTTGTTATTGACTTCTCAGAAATGTTAATCTTGGGCCCTAGCCTATAAGAGGTAAGTTGCAGTTTTGAAGCTATGACACAATCAAAGAACTCTTCCCAAACATGAGACTTTACCCCTTCAGTAAGGTCAAACCAATTTTCTTTTAAGTTTTCAAAATCCACAATTAGTTCTCAGAGAACTTATAATTATGTAGCAGGAGTATAGAGAGTGAGTTACTGAATTCCTTCCTTCACTTGTTCTTGTTGTTGAGTAGATTGTTTTTCTTGAGTAGACAATTGTTGTTGTTGTCAAACTTGTTATTGAGAATCAGCCATGGTGATAAACAAGGGTTTTAGGATTTCAGAGAAAATGAAGGTTTGAAAGATAGAAATTATAGGATATGAGTATCATTAGTGTGTGAAATATGAGTGAGCTGGGTTTTATAAAGGTTTTTCAATCATGACAAAATCTTGAATATTGAAACAAATATGACTAGGGGGAAGACGTAAAGAGATTTTACTTATTCCCAAGAAATCTCTTCACCCAATGCATCACTCATCCATTATAAGCGTTTCAGTTTCTAAGACAACTGTCTTTAAATTGATCCACAAGCCAAGGTTGATTGACAACTAATTAATGTATCAATTGTTCAGTATCCAGAAGATAGAACGTTTAACAAAGAGGTTATGAGTGGATAATTCTGAACCCATGAAACCTTCTCACTTCAGAAGACTTAATGTTCAGAGTCAACAAATCTCAAATCTCATTTAATCATTCTGAAAAATTAAACATTTTGAGATATTCATCTTTTTCATTCTAGACATAAATCCATTTTCAAATTCTTCAGAATGAAAACAAATCTATCTACAGAAAGGGGTTTTGTAAAGATATCAATCCATTGATGGTCTATATCAATGAATTTTAAATTTTAAATTCCCTTCTGATCATAGTCATGTATAAAGTGATGTAAAGTGGTATTTTTAGATAAATAAATAGCAGAAGTATTATCACAGAGAAGAGGAAAGTTACTCTCATATATCTGAAAATCTTCTAGCTGACTTTTTATCTAGGGCATCCGAGTTCTGCATTCAGGACTTTCAATATATCCAACTACTACTGTTGATAGTGCAATAGTTGATTGCCTCTTACTGGACCATGATATTAAGTCGTCTCCCAAAAACTTACAACTTTCAGAAAAGATTTTTCTTTCAATTTTATCTCAAGCGTAATCATCATCATAATAACCTACTAGCTTGTACTCTTTTGATTTTCTCTATATACTTTTTGCTATACTTTTGTGCTTACCTCATCCTTTTCAAGAATGCATGTAGGATTCATTGGTGTTTTCGTTATCTTGCGTTCTGAAATGTCAAACTTCTTTAGAAGTTTTTTGGTATATTTTCTCTGATGGATATATGTTCCTTCTGGACTTTGATTAATCTGGATACCCAGGAAGAACTTGAGTTCTCCCATCAGACTCATCCTAAACTCTTCCTGCATTGAATTATCAAATTCCTTGCACAAAGTGGCATTAGCAGAACCAAATATGATATCGTCCACATAAATTTGAACAACAATAATATCATTTTTGAATGTTTTACATAACAAAGTTGTATCAACCTCCCCTCTGGTCAAATCATTTTCTAAATGAAAATTGTTTAGTCTTTCATACCATGCTCTATGATATTGTTTAAGACGATACAAATATTTCTTAAGTTTGAAAACAAAATCTGGATTTTTATGATTTTCAAAATCATGAGGTTGATGTACATGCACTTATTCAGTTATGTAACCATTCAAAAATACACTCATAACATCTATATGATACAAGATGATGTTATGATTAATAACAAAAGAAATTAAGAGACGAATAAACTCTAATCTGGCAACTGGAACAAAGGTCTCAGTATAGTCAATCCCCTCTTGCTGACTATAGCCTTGTACAACCAGTATGACCTTGTTTCCTACCTCTTCCCCTTTTTCACTCAGCTTGTTTCTAAAGACCTATTTTGTCCCAATGACGTGAGTTTCTTTGGGTCTAGGAACAAGAGTCCATACATCATTTTTGGAGAATTGGTTCAGTTCTTCTTGCATTTCCAAAATCCATTTATTGTCCATAAGTACTTCATCAACATATGTAGGTTCTATGAGGGACACCAAACCCAAAAGTGTTTCTTTAGAAGGTTTAAATGAGGATCTGGTTCTGACTGGTTTGGTTTTATCTCCTAGAATCAATTCTTTGGAGTGTGAGGATCTTTGTTTATGCTTCCTCAAAGGAGTCTAAACTTCAATGGCTTCTGGTTAATTAGTTTTAGAGTCTTTTACCTCAACATCTTTAGCTTCTGAAGCTTTCACTTTGAAGCTTGAATAAGGGATTTCCATATCTGCAAACTTCTCAACTAGCTTTGACTTTTTAGGGTCAAGCTTATAAAAAAATATGACATGAATTGATTTCTCAACAATTCGTGTTTAAGTGTTATATACTCTATAGCCTTTAGAGCGTTTAGAGTATCCTAAAATTATACACTTTTGTGCTTTAGAATCAAACTTGCTCAAATTTTCCTTAGTGTTCAGAGTAAAACAAGTACATCCAAAGGGATGGAAATATGAAATGTTGAGTTTTCTATTATTCCACACTTCATAAGGAGTCTTACCCATAATAGGTCATATAGAAATCCTATTATGAATATAGCATGATGTGTTTACTGCCTCTGCCCATAAGTGCTTAGCTACACTAGTCTCACTGATCATGGTTCTGGATATTTCTTGTAAAGTCCTATTCTTCCTCTCTACAACTCCATTTTGTTGTGGAATTCTAGGGCAGGAGAAATCATGGGAAATTCCATTTTCATTAAAGAGTTTTTCAAAATCTTTATTTTCAAATTCCCCGCCATGATCACTTCTAAATTTAAATTTTCTAAAGTCTTTTTCGTTTTGCACTTGTGAGCAGAAGGTAGAGAACACAGTATGTGACTCATCCTTGTATCTTAAGAATTTAACCCATGTCCATCTATTGTAGTCATCAACAATGACAAAACCATATTTCTTGCTATTGATAGAAGTAGTTTTCACTGGTCCAAAAAGGTCAATGTGGAAGACTTCCAAAGGCCTAGAGATAGAAATAACATTCTTTTCTTTGAAAGAAGTTTTCAAAAACTTGCCTTTCTGACATGTTTCACAAGGAGCATCTGAAGCAAACTTAAGACTTGGAAGTCATATGACTAAATCAAGCTTATTTAGCTGAGAAATACTTCTTATACTAATATGGCCCAATCGTCAATGCCAGACCCATTGTAGCGGTAAAAAAATTTAGATTAAGCTATTGATTAACTTAACCCGCAAAGCAAGCGTCACCACCGCGCTTTTATTATTTCCAAAGGAAAGGGAAAAAGAACAAACAAAACCCGAAGAAATTTTAAAACAAAACTAATAAAAACAGAGATAAGGGTTTGTGGGTTGGTTATGCAAAGGGAAGGTATTAGCACCCTAAACATCTATAGTACTCTATAGGAACCTCTTTAAAAATCTGTACATTTTGGCTTAAAAAATGGTGTTGTTTGCAAAAGATTGGGGAGATTAGAAGAGAATTTTTTTATAACTTTTGTGTTTGCCAGAACTTCCTGAGTCTCATGCATACGTACCAACAAAGTGAAATGAAGGATCCAAACCTCGTAGTTCATGGTAAAAGTAACAAATATGTTTATTTTGATTCATTTTTAATGAAAAGACATTTTGTCATTTTAAGGAGAACACTGAACTATTCACCTATAAGTATGAGAACTTTGCATCACCACAAAGAAGGGCTATAACTTGGATAAAGATCAACAAGTATACCACTAGCTCTCTTAGGTGGAAAAGAATTACCATCAATATTATGAGGATAGGATAATTACATCTCGACTATGGAAATGACTCATGTCTAAAGTTTGAGAGAAAAAGTTTTAAAAGAAAACGTGCGCAAAGTGCCCAAAATAATTTGAATGAGTTATGCATTTTTTAATATTTTGAAATTGGTCTGAATATGCTTAAGATGTAGCATTTTTTAAGAAAAAATTTTGAAAATCACTTGACAAAAGTCAAGGTTTAATGAGAAAGTGGTTCAAGTTTGAAAAAAAGAAGGTTTTCGAAAAGAAGAGAGAAGATTTTGAAAATTAAAGAAGGGGAGGAGACGGAGACTATCCTAGAACATAAAGTAAAAGCTAGGGAGGAAATATCTAACCAAGAGATAACAAGCTTTATGACATGAGTCAAGCAAGAATTCCCTTCTTAGGATTAAGCCTCAAGCAAGCCAAATATTCAAAGAAAAATCCATGTGTCAGATGAAACCAGGTAAACAAGTCAAGTCTTGAAAAGAATCCCAAGTGTAATACCCCAAAATTTACCCTTCATTTTTCCTGGAAGCATGGGATTATGTTTTACACTTCATTAGCATCATATTAGGTCATACTCATTGCATACTGCATTAGTGACATGGAGATCAGGTTTTGATCGATCACTCCTTAACAGAAGGAGCCCACACAAAGCAAGATTGAGAATTGAACTTCATTTTCTAAGTATACAAGTCTCAAGGGTCTCAGGGGGGTGCAAGTATCTTATTATGGTCCTCAGTTCATTAGTGAAGGATTCAAAGCTATCAGAGTGTTCATCTGGATTTAATAAGAAATTAGGGTTTCATGGCTACCTGCAATAGACAATGTTTGGTTGGAAGTAGAGGAGCTCATCCATGTCATGATTAGAGAGGCATCTTGGCCTAGGAAGATTCACAATTATCTCAGAAAGATCCATTGACAATCAGTGCAATCAGTTCCTGATCATTTTGCCCTAAAACTAGGGTTTGATATAAAATCAGTTTATTTCTGATTCTTTGGGTGAAACTCTTTTCCATGGCCCTCCATATGTCCACAAGGGTCTACATACAAAAAATCAGCTCTTTATTTTAGCTAGAAGTGCTTCAATTGATCAATGGAATCGGGAATCAGACAATTTGGGTAAAGTCAACTATGGGGCTAGAAAAGTCAACTCCTGACATTTTGAGAGTGGAATCTCAAAATCCATGCCTAGGGGATCCTACATGTGAAATTTGCTCAAGGTTGGATCATGGATTCATCATTTAATCAGGAATTGGAAAAGTTACTTAATTTGGAAATGGTTGACTTTCCATTTAGGGCAAGTTTTCATGATCGTTGCACTCACTTTAAGCCCATTTTGCATCAAGATGAAAGCTCCATTTGAAAATTTAGCCAACATGAACGTTGTTCCTATTGTTCCAAGATTTCTAGAGATATAAAGTTTGCTCCATTTGGATTAGAATTGAGAAAGTTATGCTTAGTCAAAGTGAGACATTTTTTTAGGACACTTAGAAAAATTTCTAAGTCCAAAATATTCAAAATTTGTCAAGACTTCTACTTGGCCAATTTTCTTGCACTTCAAGGCATTATTTGAAAATACTTTCTTCACAACAATTGTACCTTGCCATGTCCTCTTTCACATCCTATTGGAATCATCTCATTTGGATCCATGGTTTGAGAGATACATTCATTTAAAGTGGGCACCATGACTTGATTTTCTAGGCAGATTTTGGGCCTGGCTGGCCCAATCAGATTTTCTAAGCATGCTGCACAAATTAATCACGTTTTTTTACCTCTTTTGTCCATGCATTGGACATCCATTCACTTAAGTTTGGCCCAAAATAACAACATTTTACACCTCACTTCACACTTTTATTCTTATGGATAAATCACTTATTAAAAAGCCCATGAGAACACCTAATCCACCCTATTTAAGAAGCTGAAACCCTAACCCTAAAGGAGCATTGGAATTTTGTGGCAAGGAGGAAAAGCTTCATCACATATCAGATTCCATTCCACTTCTATTTTCCATTAGGTAATCATCTCTTCCATGGCCATTTTAACACACTTTTTTTATTGATTTAATTTTTATGACTTAAAATTATTGTTAGCATTTGATTTTTGGGATGAAGGTTGACCACTGTCTCATGGTAAAACTGACATTTTCTTGGAATTTTATTTCACATTTTTAATTTATTTTGGATTTATTTTTGACCTAGTTTGGTTGGTGGACTTTTAATTTGACTTCTGTTTTATTTTAATTAATTCACGTACCAATTTTCATTATTTTTAAAATATTTTTGGGGGATGATGATGTACTGACCCCACCTTATTTATTTTAATTTTTCATAATTTTCTTGATTAAGTTTCTATTTATTTGTTATTTTTTAAGTTGACTTGAATTTTCAGTTGACTTCTCTATGATCGATGTTTGACTTAGGGATTGCTTATGGCAATTGAAGAGATCTTTTGATCCTCCCTCGTTCATCTCATATGCCATGTATTAGAGGCCTTTTATCTTGATTTTATTTGGTCCTTACCTCACGTTCTGATTAAATTATTCAGTGGACCCTCCGTGTGCATATTTTCATCTGTTTGATTCATCTGTTATCTTTTATACTTGTTTCTCTCATTCATGCTTTCTATTGATTGATTATTTAACATGTTCATACTCCCATGCATTGTTTAAATGCTCCATTATTTGATTCTTTGGTTTGATTATATATTGTTTATTTATCCGATTTGATTGATAACTGTTGCCTACTTGTATGATGTAGGAGGCATATATTCTTATTGTTTGTTTTCCATGAACAATCCCCATTCATAACAAATGTACCCCTCTCCCATAAAGTGTATAATATTTATTTCTTTATTTCTTTAGTCACCTGTTAATACAAGAATTAAAACGAACATCCGATAACCATTTCAAAATAAGATCGTAAGCTCGATCCAACATCGAGTAATCATTTTCAAAACTTAACAGAACCAGCACGCATTCATCCATCCTCTTGTAAGTCGATTGCCTCAGGCATCGCCATCTACCTGTAAGTCGATTGCCTCCGGCATCGCCATCTACCCTTATCCGTAACTCCTCTCCGCGCTCCATCCGTCGACTCTTGTACCGTTTAGGTATCACCCATTAGGTAGAACCCTTTGTATGATACCATAGGTAGAATTCCCTTATTCTTTGCATGCTAACATTAGGTAAATGTCCCCCTTTGTAAGTCCTAACACATAGGTCCATATTGCATGACAACTCTAGAGCAGAGCTTCCCCACTTTAAGACCTTCTGTGCGTCTCCGATCTTGTGGCATGTCAGTCCGTTCTATTGCAAAGAGGTAACTGCCTAAGACTCGATTCAGCGAGCTACGACACCTACTGCTAGGACGTTGAACACACTGCCCACCCTCCTTTGACACAGCTGGTGTCCTCTTTTGTAAGTCCATGTTCATATGGCAATCCTTAACCCCTAGTTAGCCGAACTACGTTTTGCTCTGATTCTCATTCCATATGAGATATGTAGGCATAAGACGCGACGTCTTACCGAGCACACTTCTTTTTAACCCATAGGTAGCCGAGCTATGAAGACTCTGATTCTCATATTCAAATGAGACACGTAGACAGTGGATGCGACATCCTTGCGAGTCATTTTCTTTTCCTTTTAGTAAATAGTACTTTAAATATACCTACACCCTTTATACTAGAACAACACTTATGAAAAGGGCTCCCTAGGAGTACCTAGGATGTTTTGGGTGCTTAAAACCTTCCCATTGCATAACCAACCCCCTTACCCAGATCTCTGACATTTTTACTAGTTTTTGATTCGATAAAACTTTTAGGTTTTTGTTCGCTTTCTAACCATTCCTTTGGATAAATAAAAGTGTGGTGGCGACTCGACTTGTATGGTTTACCTTGGATTTAGTCAATATCTCTAATGGTAACAAATACCCCGCTAAAGAAAAGTGGCGACTCTGCTGGGGAATATCATTTGCCTAGTGGATTTTGCCTACTTTTCATATTTGTTGTATTGTATGGTATATTGCTTTGTGACATATTTTTGTGCAATTTGGGATTACTGTATTGTATGTAATGATTGAATTGTTTGAATATTAATTCCTTGTATGCTTAGTGATCTTCGTGAGATGAGTTCTATACCCGAACTCGAGTGCACTTAGGATAGGAGAATGTCATAGTCTTGTTGACTTGTGTGGAGTTATTCCATAGCAAGTTGACTTGCAAGCCCATTCACTTGGTGGAGGTTATGTTGGGATCAATAATGTCACACGAGTAGTCGTGGTTAGGCATTACTCTTTCCAATATATGCCTTAGAAGCCAAGGACCTTAGTTTACCATGCCCATCTTGGCCAATTTTTAGGACGTAGTGCGAAGATCGTTCAAGTGTAAGATTTGATACGATTGTTACGCGATAATACACTCATAAGAGTCTCTCTTGAGGATATTTTTGGAATACGAGTAGTCGTTTATCCGATAATATCTGAAAGATGGGATGATGACTATGGGAACCTCTTGTAGAACATGATTGTCAGGTTTAACCATAGTACACTCCCTTTGGGTGGTTCTTAACCAAGACTCCATGCTCGCGACTCGCAACAAACCCTTGATTCGTGGTTGATCCGTTCTTGTGTATCCTTAATATCAATGGAACTTGGGTGTTGATAAGGTGTAAACCATAATCCACCAAAATGGATGATTGATATTAAGGATGACTTGATCCATCCCATGACCTTTGTGTGGTGTGATTTGCTTGATCCTTGAGTGTGATTGTTGCATCCATGCATTCATGCATTCATAAACATCCATATCATCAACAATGAGAAAACTTTCAAGGAACTTAAGAGGTCTATTTGCAAATTTTCAGACATGGATAAGCAAAGAAGGAATATGAAGAAGTACAGTTTCAGACAACCTGACTTGAAAGAGTTAAGGAGTTTGACATCCTATGTATTAGATCCCTTGGAATTCAAGGTTCGTCATGGGAAGCTTCTGTCTATTCTGGCTACTCAAGTGGATGAAGGTCTAATGCGTGTGTTGGTGCATTTCTATGATCCCTTGTACCATTGCTTCACTTTTCCGGATTTCCAGCTTTTGCCCACGCTTGAGGAGTATGCCTATCTTGTGGGCATACCTATCCTAGACCAGTTGTCGTTCAGTGGCTTGGAGAGAGTTCCTTCTTCTCAAGAGATTGCTGATCTGTTGCGTATAGATGAATCTATTATTGGTGCTCATATGACTACCAAAGGTGGAATTCAAGGTCTCCCGTCTGATTTCCTCATTGATCAAGCTACTATGTTTGGGAATGCCATGAGTGAGGACGCCTTTGAGGCCATATTTGTACTTCTCATCTATGGGCTAGTGTTATTCCCCAACATCGACAAGTTTGTGGATGTGAACGCCATTAGGATTTTCTCTACTCTTAATCACGTTCCTAATCTGTTGGGTGACACTTATTTCTCTTTGCATATGAGGAATGCAAAGGGCGGTGGTACCATTGTGTGTTGTTTTCCTCTGTTGTACAAGTGGTTTATTTCGCACTTGCCTCAGACGCCCGCCTTCAAGGAGAACAAAGGATGTCTACGGTGGTCCACGAGACTTATGTCTCTCACTAATGATGATATCTTTTGGTACAATCATGTATATGATGGTGTGCAGATTATCGACTCTTGTGGTGAATTCTCCAATGTACCTCTTCTTGGTACATGCGGTGGAATTAACTACAACCCTATTTTGGCACGTCGTCAGCTTGGGTTCCCCCTAAAGGATAAACCTAATTAACTACAACCCTATTTTGGCACGTCGTCAGCTTGGGTTCCCCCTAAAGGATAAACCCAATAACAGGATAACCCTAGAGGGTGTGTTCTTTCAGGAGGGTAAAGATCCCCAAGGCTTGAAGAGCAGGATGGTCCGCGCTTGGCGCAAGATCCATAAGAAAGGAAGGAAGGAGCTAGGTCCGAAGAACTGTATCGCTTTGGAACCCTATACCTCTTGGGTTAGGAGGAGAGCTTCCGAGTACCTCATGCCTTATGAGTATCCAAGACCCACACCTTTGGTTGTGGCTGGGCCTTCAACCCTCCCTATCCAAGGAGTAGAGGAGTTGAGAGACGAAGACCGTTCGCGTGCTTGGATCCGTGAACGAGAGGAGTTGCTTCAGCAGATCAGAGAGAAGGATGCTTTGATAGAGTTCCTTGAGCACCAGGTTATTGATGATCCTGATGACTCATTGACTTCTGTACTTCCTCAGTCTTCCAAGTTTTGGAAGAGGAAGTATGATCGACTCGCCAAAGAGAAGGCAGATATGGAGGCAGTCTATGAGAGGGAGGTGAAGAGGCTTCGTGCAGCTTATCTTCCGGTGTCGAGGGCTTTGGACGATTGCTTCTAGGGATCCATAGGATGTTCATTTTCCTTCTCTCTTGTATTGTATTTGGTTACCAAGACAGTACTTCTTTAGCGTAAAAACATTTCCAAATATTAATTGACGTGATATTTCCGTATGTGATAAACGTTTAATATTTCCAAAATTTGCAAATAAGACTCTAAAGTTCCTCTGATATAAAAATTAAATCATAAGCATTGCATGCATCATGTTTATCTATTCCTAGGGGTTTATATCTTCTTTTGATTCTTGTCGGGGTTTTCTTACACTGTTTATCTAATGTGAGACTGGAATCAAGGGGTAGAATACCCTTTGAAATTGATAAACATGTCATTGTATTTGCATATTCATTAGCATGTCTTGCATAACCGGTACCGCCGCAGTGTTCTCATCTTGTTTGGTATTCCATTATTAGGATAGCTGACTCAGACATTCACCGATACGGTACCCGAAGGAATCAACAGAGAGTAATGGAAGGTTTACAAGCAGAGCTCGCTGAGATGAGGATTCGCATGAATCAGTTCATGGAAGTGGTCCAAGGAGTGGCTCAGGGACAACAAGAGATTAGATTGTTGGTACAGGGGAATCCCCCTAATACTCAACCGGAGTTTATGGCTGATCCTCCCGCTAGAGAGGCTAATGGACCCAATGGACCAGGGCCTATCCCAATCCCACATGGAAACCTTGGTCAACAACCCATCCATGATGATCAGGAGGATCAATTCCCCCTGCTTCAGGAGGACTTTGGCATGGGCCATGGTGTGGACCCTATGTTTCGGAGACTGGAAGAGAGGTTGAAAGCTGTGGAAGGGCAGAATGCTCTTGGTGTGGATGTTGCTGACTTAGGGCTGGTCCCAGGCGTGAGAGTTCCGCCAAAATTCAAAGTCCCCGTGTTTGATAAGTACAATGGCAACTCTTGCCCGAAGACTCATGTACAAGCTTACTTCCGCAAGATGATTGCGTATTTTGATGATGAGAAGCTGCTCATGTACTTCTTCCAGGATAGCCTAGCTGGAGCATCCTTGGAGTGGTATATGAGGCTGGACAGAGCCCATATTCGCTGCTGGAGAGACTTGGCTGAGGCCTTTGTGAAGCAATATCAGTACAATGCGGATATGGCACCTGACAGGACTCAGCTCTAGAATCTGTCTCTCAAGAGCAACGAGTGCTTCAAAGAGTATGCTCAATGCTGGAGAGAGTTGGCTTCCCGTGTTCAGCCTCCGATGTTGGAAAAAGAGATGGCCAACATGTTTATTAACACACTGCTTGGATCTTATTTGGAGCGTTTGGTGGGTTACAACGTCTCGAATTTTGCTGATGTGGTCTCTACCGGTGAGAGGGTGGAGAACTACTTGAAGACATGTAAGATCCAAAATGGGGTTGGATCATCTTCGGGGTCAAAGAAGCCGTTCTTAGGAGGACAGAAGAGGAGAGAAGGGGATGCAAATCCCATATCTTCTTATCAGAACAGGGGTAACCGGAGGAATAACTTTCAGAATTACCATCAACAACCTTATGTTGTAGCAGTGACCATTCCGGATGCAGCACCAGTGCAACAACAACAACCTCAACGTCAACAAAATCAATACCAACAACAACATGGTAACAGACCTGCTTATCAACAGAGACAGAGGATGATGGATAGGCGTTTCGACACTCTTTTGATGTCGTATGCCCAGTTGCTTCCCAACCTTCAACATTTGCAACTTGTGCAGTTACGCACTTTGGCTCCTCCCGTTGGCAGGCTTCCAGTGGGTTATGACGCCAATGCTAGGTGTAATTTCTACTCTGGGTACCTGGCCACACTATTGAGAACTACAAAGCTTTTAAGCACGTAGATTAGGACCTTATTGATTCAAAGGCCATTAACTTTGCGTCGGCTCCTAATGTTGTCAACAATCCCATGCCGCAGCATGGTGGAGCAAATGTTAACATGGTTGAAGGAGAAGCCAAACTAGTCAAGGAGGTGTTGAATTTGAACCTAATTTTTTCATTACATTTCATCAAAAATCATCACAAAAATATTGCATTTTTTATGTGAATTGAATTTGAATTTTGGAGGGAAAATATCAATTTTGAAAATATGCATTTTCCACACTTCCAATCACTTGCACTTGGTCAAATGATATTTGGAGTGTGCTTGAGTCAGAATTCGTGTACTGTAGCAACATTCCCTTGCACATGAGGGTGAATTCCCAATTTGCACATACACTTGCATTTCATTAATCACTTTGGTTTTGGCTAATCATGCTTAACAAACTTCATTAGCAAACCATATATATTCCTAATCCTAACTGAATTCACAATTAACACATCATTTGCACCAGATCTAGATCGAAATTGGAAATTGCACAAACTTTTTCTCTCCATTTTTCTGCAATTTTTTCTCATAGAACTTGCATTGATCTTCACTGAATCATCATCCACCACCATTTCTGAAGAAGATTGAAGCCAGAATCCTCCATTTTCGTGCTGTTTCTTGGACTGTTAAAGCAAGCATCACCAATGGCAGTTGGAAATTGGAGCAAGATCCAGGACAATTGAGCCACGATCCTTCGTTCATTCATCTTCCTAATCACTATAGAGCTTCTGTTTCAACCTCACAAGGCCAGAAAATCACAAATCCAACTCTGCATTCCAACTCAGGTCAAATTTCGAATCTTGCAATTCGTGAAATCATGCTATGTGTTTTGTAGATCTTTGATTGTAGAACGTGCTGAACTTTGTAGTTTTGATTTTCATCAAGAATTAAGAGAGATATCTGGATTTTAAGATTTGATTGATGAAACTTATTTGGATCGATGCGTTTGGTATGGTTAGAATTAGGATGAATTGAACTTAGATTGTTGATGTACGTTAGAAGACGAACACAATGGTATGCTGCTTGTTGATTTTCGTGAACATTTGTTCTTGAGCTGGAGATTTCATGAAGAACATTGAAGAACCCTAATATTTTCGTATTCAGAACCATTTTGATCCGCCTGGCCGTGTTGTTGCATGCGTTTTGTGTTTGTCTCCCATGCCACCAATCAGAGCGCGCCACCTCACTTAATGAAACGGTGCGTTTCATTAAGTGAGCGCTCAATTTCAAATTCGCCAGCGGTTCGATCCCGCTCCAGCGCGTTTCACATATTTGGCTTGGCATTTTTTCTATGTTATGCTTCCATATTCACACACCTTGTTCATGCTGCTTTTTATTTTTTCATACATTTGAAAAATTCATATCTCAATGATGGTTTGTCCAATTGATGTGAGATTTTTTGTGCCATGATCCTTGCCATGTCTACTATTTTTTGATGATTTTTGAAAAATTTGTGCACGTGTGGATTTTCATTTTGTCTAGAGAATGTTCATACATGTCATTTCTTGCACCTTGTTTACTATTTTGGTTGTGAAATGATGATGTTTAATCCAATGGAGCTGAAAGTTTGCATGCTTAATCTAGACACCTTTAGGGATTTTTTGGTATAGGGTTTGTGATTTTATCATTTCTGGTTGTGGAGATATGCTATGATGAATGTAGGTGTGACAATTTGTGTCACACCATTTCTTGTCCAACTTGTTGATTTTATTTTCCATGCTATTCATTTGCCAAATAATCTGAATTTTTGCATGTTGACTCTTCTGGATGTTAGGTTTGAGTATGAAGTTTTGTAGAAATTTTGAGTGCATTTCCAATTTGTTTGAGAATTTCCTTTCTGTTTGACTAATTGTGGACTTTTGGTGAGTCATGATCTTATATGATTTGTGAAATTATTGATGTTTATTGGATGGACCTGAAATTTTGCACATGTATTCTAGACACCTTGAAGTTTGCCATGGCTTTGGTTTGATGTCCATATCATGTTTGGTTTCTGTTTTGTGCTTGCTTGAAGTTGATGTATGGTTTTGTGCCTTGTATGAGCTTGTATGTGCATACCTTACCTTATGGATTTTAATTGACATGCTTACCTTTGTCCAAATGCCTTGAAATTTGGTGTGTAGATCAGGTGATGAATGCTGTTTAGCCATGAGTTTTCTTGAGAATTATTGAATTGTTCTTGAGTTGATTTGAATTGGATCTTTCTGTTTGCCTCTATGAGCTTTAAACTTGCATGCTTGACCATGATTGATGTATGAAATGAAATTGGTTGATGATATGGATGTGAGACCACTTGGATTTGTTTCTTATTGGATTAATCTTGATTCTTACCAATTTTCATGTTCTGTTTTGAATTATTTCTCCCCCTTTGACCCTAGGCCATGTCCTAGTGGTTAGTGCTTATGTTTGAGTTGTGATTTCAGGACAAAAAGCATATGGCCTTGAGGAATTGATGCATTGGTTTGAGTTGACTCATTTGATTGATGTTGATTAACATTAAGTTGTTTTGTAGGTGGATTAGCTCCTTTGAGTTGAGCTTGTGCTTTGCTTAATGCATTGCTTGTGTACAGTTGACTGTCTGTTGTCTGTTGACTTTCTTTTTTGAATTGTGTACTGATTATGTTGGATTGTTTTCAGGTACCTTAGTTGCTATAGTTCATTGTGAACTTGCTTTTGCTTTGCTTGATAGCTTGAGCATTGAGGTATAATGTCTCTAACTCCATGTAGTCTGGAAGACCTGGCCTGTTACTTGGCCAGGCACCTGTCTGAAGTCCTCCTTAAGAGGCAATGCTTGTGTTTGTTTATTTTTGTCCCCAAGCAGGAAAAGACCTTTGATAAGGCAATTGGCAGATACAAGAGATGTGCAATCCATCTCCTGCTACTCAGTTGAGTCATCCCTTTGCTCACACAACTGGTGTTGATGCATTGTGGATATTAACCCAAGATCCTTGTACAGTTGTACAGTTGAGTCAGTCATAAGTGTAGAAGGGTTCCCACTTTCTGAACCCACACTTTCATCTGTCTAAAGCTCTCCCAGGCCAGGGATAAGAGCTGTGAGGCACACCCCTCACTTCCTATTTCATCTGCTTCACCCTAACTCTCAATGTTAGGGTTAAGAGCTAACATCACCCTGATACAGTGGCTTGTTTGTCGAGGTTGACATGACCCCTCGACTAAAGCCTAGCCTTGATGTTTGAGCCCCTTGTTGGTGTGTTTACTTCATGCTGTATGTGTTTGTGTGGTATGATTGTATCCCTTAGGTTTGCTAGACTCCGCGTAGTCTCGTTTGCATGTCAATTAAGGTAGCACGGTTCCTTCGTATAGGACTTCCTTTCTTGCTTGAGCTTTCCTAAAACACAAACAAACATTATCCCCTCTTAAGGACACGTTAACTCCTTCTACTACAGGTGAGTAAGTCTCCAAAGGTCGAGCATCCGGTAGATTGCGTAGTGACGTCGTCCACTTAAAAAACACAAACCAACAAGAATAGTTTAGCCGAACTACGACAACTCTGATTCTCACATCCAGATGAGATACGTAGGCACGAGATGCGATGTCTTGTCGAGTTTGACTAACGACTAACACTAACTCTTTTCTCTCACCCTCGTTGCGATTGAGACCTTCCCTTTCTCTTGCCCTAGTTGCGATCGAGACCCTTCTTCTTCCTGTGTTGGTGTGGAGTCTGACGTAAGTCCGGCGATTGGCAGTCGGTTTCCTATGTGTTGTTGTTTGTTGGAGTCTGACATAAGTCCAGTGATTGGCAGTCGGTTTCCTATGTGGTTTTGTTTGGGCGTGCATTAGCCGAGCTACGAATGCTCTGATTCTTCTTAGTCCGAGAAGATACGTATGCATAGGATGCGACATCCTAGCGAGCATGTTTTCCCCCAGTTCGAACTAAGTCGAATCTGATGTCTATGCCTGATAGACTACGTAGGCCCAGGATGCGATATCCTGCCGAGTCAGTCTCTTTTGTTTTCTTGTGTCTCTTTCAGCCCGTGTTTGTGTTTGTGAGCAGCGTTTAGCAACCTTTTTTCCTTCCTTTTGTGCGTGGATCCCGTCGAGTACGACGGATGCGTAGGGGTGCTAATACCTTCCCTTCGCATAACCGACTCCCGATCCCATTCTCTTTGGTCGCGAGACCATGTCTTTCCCAGGTTTACTTCGAGCGTTTCCTTTCCCTCTTTTGTGATAAATAACGCACGGTGGCGGCTCTGTTGTTTCTTTTTCCCGCCGGTTTTTCGCGTAATGCGACAGCTGGCGACTCTGCTGGGGACATCAAGAAGTTGACCTCTTGCTGGTCCATCTTCCCTGAGCGAGTCTCTCCTAGCGGTCTCTAGGTCAGGGTTTTGGTTGCTATTTGCTGTTATTTATTGCATTCATTCATTTATTGTTTGCATTTACGTGTGCATTAATGTTTGCATTCATTCATATTCATCTGTGCTGGCTGTGCTGTGTTTCTCTGTTTGGGGTGGGAGTTACTCGAGGTAAAAGGCCCAATACCCAGGCTATGAGTGAAATCTAGGAAGCCTAGGAATAGAGTGATTCATGGGAAGCGGGTGGTATGCGCCACTTAGCGGAACATTGATATCACGAGCAGTTCAGACCCTGGTGGGATATTATCGTTACATACTTCGGGTGTGTATATGATGGTATTCTGCGAAAGGTTATTTATGTTGCGTTTCGCTCGACCTTACCCTGGCCTAGATGACACCCGTGAGTGGGGAGGGAATGATCATTATAACAGATACAGTTGGTGACTTGTCGGTGACTTGTTGGTGACTTGTGATACTGTTGGTGACTCGGTTCCTCAGATTGGGTTCAGATGACGGTTTATCAGATGACTTTGTGTTTCAGATGAATTGTGGTTCCGAGTTCGAGCCGAAGCTTCGATCCTGTGTTCCGAGATGCACAGCCTGCCAGTCTTGTCTGCATCATTTGCATCATAGCATGTTTATTTTCAAAAGATACGCAATAAAAAATTGAAAAAAAAAGAGGAAAAGAAAAAAGCTAATATCTGCATGCATATCATTTCTCAGGTGCATTCCAGAGTCTGTTCACTGATAGAGATGGCAACAGTCCCAGAGCCGAAGCGGAAGACTTGTTCCTACAGCTTTCACCGTGAGCCTTTGACGTCTCTGATAGAGTTGAGAAACCTTGTGACCAGTGATAATCTGAAGGGGTTTGTCGATCAGTATGGGGATACTCTGACACTGTTGAAGATGGTAGTTGATCCGGTGCCGTTGCAGACTCTTCTTCAGTTCTACGACCCAGAGCTTCATTGCTTCACCTTTCAGGATTATCAGTTGGCGCCTACTCTCGAGGAGTACTCCATTCTGTTGAACGTTCCGATCTTGCATCAGGTTCCTTTCTTGGACGTGCCCAAGGAGGTCGATTTCAGAGTTGTTGCTAGAGCTCTCCGTTTGGGTGTCAAGGAAGTCAGTGATAGTTGGAAGTCCAGTGGGGACGTTGTGGGTGTGCCTTTGAAGTTTCTGCTGAGGGTTGCTAGAGGAGAGGCAGAGAAGGGGAATTGGGAAGCTTTTCATGCCCAGCTAGTTGTTATGATCTATGGGACCGTCTTGTTCCCGAGTATGCCCAACTTTGTGGACTATGCTGCAGTCATTATCTTCATTGGAGGAAACCCGGTTCCTACTCTGTTAGTTGACACTTATTATGCTATCCATAGTAGGCATGGTAAGGGTGGAGCTATCAGATGTTGTCTCCCACTTTTGCTCAGATGGTTCTTATCTCTCCTGCCAGTCAGTGGACCGTTTGTGGATGCTCAGAGCACTCATAGGTGGACTCAGAGGGTTATGTCTCTTACTTCATATGATATCAGATGGCAGTCTTACCGGATGGACGTGCGGGATGTTATTATGAGTTGTGGAGAATTCCGGAATGTGCCACTTGTGGGGGCTAAGGGTTGCATCAACAACAACCCAGTTCTTTCTCTTCGCCAATTGGGGTTCGTGATGAGTGGAAGACCACTTGATGCTGAGATAGCCGAGAGTGTGTACTTTGAGAAGCGAAGTGACCCTGCTAGATTGGAGCAGATAGGAAGAGCTTGGAAGTCTATTGGTGTCCAGGATGGATCTGTCTTAGGGAAGAAGTTTGCCATTGCTATGCCTGATTACACCGATTGGGTCAAGAAGAGAGTGGAAACTTTGTTGTTGCCCTATGATAGGATGAACCCATTGCAAGTGCAAACACCTTTGATTCTTGCTGAGAGTGTACCTGCTGAGCAGTACAAGCAAGCCCTGATGGAGAATCACCGATTGAAGGAGAAAGAGCAAGATGCCCAGATGGAGTTGTATCAAGCCAAAGCTGATAGGTTGAACCTGACTCATCAACTCAGAGATGTCCAGAGTGTAGATGTTGGTGGAGTAAGGAGCAAGAAGAGATCTTATGCAGAGATGGAGAACCTGCTGAATGCAGAGCACAGAGAGTGTTTGAGATTGCAGAGAGCTGAGGCCAGTTATCTGAAGAAGATCAGAGACTTGGAGAAGCAACTCAGAGACAAAGATATCCAGTTGAAGAAGGAAGTCGACCAGAGACTTGCATCAGAGAACCAACTTGGAGGAGAAGTTGTAGAGCTTAGAAGACAGTTGAAGGAGAAGATTACTCCCTTGCCAGAATGTTCAGAGTGTGAACTGTTGATAGACCAGTGTCACTACTTGACGACGCTCATTCCTGGAAGTCATTTGTCTTAGCTCGTATTCCTAATGTTTATGTTGAGAATCACACCCAGGCTTGTTGGGTGGGATTCGTTGTTGTACTTTGATGTATCTAGATCTTTGTTGACTTTGTTGTATGATCCTGTTGCTCATTTATAGATGAGGTTGTTGGTTTCACTCTGTACTCATTGCTCTTGTGTATGTTGTTCCTGTGCTGCTGTGTTGATTCTTATTGCAGGTTGCCATCTTTTGAAGATGAATCAGGCTCTTTGAATGCCTGAGAAATGATCATATCATGTGCATCATATGCATTAGCATCATACTCATATCATTTTGCATAACAGGTGTTCCCGTTCCCGACTTCTCACTCTGATTCCTGTGTCAGGCAGGATAGCTGATCAGAGACCGCACCGGTATTCAACCAGACTCAATCAGCAGAGAAGTATGGATCAGTTTCAGACTGAGTTGGCTGAGATGAGGGCGAACATGGCCCAGTTTATGACGATGATGCAAGGGGTTGCGCAAGGTCAGGAGGAGCTTCGAGCCCTGGTTCAGAGACAAGAGACCGTGATTCAGACGTCCAACCGTGTTTCACCTGTTGTTGCACCTGCTCATGAGAATGTCAACGCTGCTGCTCCCGCTAACGACTATGCTGTCGGGGATGAGTTGAGAGGAATAAGGATCAATGGACAGCCTCTTGCTGCAGAGACTGTCAATGCTAGAGCTACCCGGGCTCCGGCTCGTCATCCAGCTCCTATTGTCGACAGACAAGAGGACATGTTCACGCTGCTGAGTGAAGATGATGAGGTGGTCAGAGTTGAGGATAGGGATCGGAAGGTTGATGCCCTGGCTGAGAAGATAAGAGCGATGGAATGTCAAAACTCCCTTGGATTTGATGTGACCAATATGGGGTTGGTTGAAGGGTTGAGAATCCCATACAAATTCAAAGCGCCGTCTTTCGACAAGTACAACGGCACCTCTTGCCCTCGCATCCACGTGCAGGCTTATTATCGGAAAATCTCTGCGTATACCGATGATGAAAAGATGTGGATGTACTTTTTCCAAGATAGTCTATCTGGGGCTTCTTTGGACTGGTATATGGAATTGAAGAGAGATTCTATCCGATGCTGGAGAGACCTGGGTGAGGCCTTCTTGAGGCAATACAAGCACAACATGGACATGGAGCCTAGCCAGACTCAGCTGCAGAGTCTATGTCAGAAATCAGGAGAAAGCTTCAAGGAGTACGCCCAGAGGTGGCGCGAATTGGCTGCAAGAATTCAACCCCCTATGCTGGAAAGGGAGTTGACAGATATGTTTATTGGTACTCTTCAGGGTGTGTTTATGGACCGGATGGGGAGCTGCCCATTCGGTAGTTTTTCTGATGTAGTCATTTGTGGAGAGAGGACTGAGAGTTTGATCAAGGCTGGAAAGATCAATGATGCTAGTTCCTCGTCTTCCAAGAAACCTTTCTCTGGGGCACCTCGCCGAAGAGAGGGTGAAACTAATGCTGTTCAACATCATAGAAATCAGAACAGAAATCAGTACCGTCAAGTTGCTGCAGTGACCATTCCTGCACCTCAACAACGTCAACAACCGCAACAACAGAGGGTTCAACAACAGATG
Source organism: Lathyrus oleraceus (assembly GCF_024323335.1). NCBI lineage: Eukaryota > Viridiplantae > Streptophyta > Magnoliopsida > Fabales > Fabaceae > Lathyrus > Lathyrus oleraceus. Next base: position 22,819,392 of record NC_066582.1, read on the forward strand.
CCACAACAACAACAACAACAACAACGTCCGTATCAGCCGAGGCAGAGGATGCCTGATAGACGTTTTGATCCCTTACCCATGACCTATGCTGAGTTACTGCCAGAGTTGCTCAGACTAGGATTTGTGGAATTGAGGACCATGGCGCCATTGACAAAAATACCACCTGGGTATGATGCCAATGTGCGTTGTGACTTTCATTCTGGTGCGCCGGGACACCATATAGAGAACTGCAGGGCTTTTCACCATAAAGTCCAGGACTTGATTGATGCCAAGACTATCAATTTCGCTCCTGTACCGAATGTTGTAAATAACCTTATGCTTGCGCATGGTGCTCACCGGGTGAATAGCATTGAAGGGGTTGAAGCTGAGGATCTGATTGTTAGAATTGAAGACGTTCAGACTTCTTTGCTGGTTGTTAAGGGCCGTTTGCTGAATGGAGGTATAAACCCGGGCTGTTGTGAGGATTGTTTCGACTGTGCAGAATCCGAGAATGGTTGTGGACAGTTGCAGGCTAGTATTCAGAAGCTGATTGACGAGGGTTGTGTTCAGTTTGGCCGGGTCGATAATAGAGATCGTGGGGCAGTGTCAACTGTCACTATCTTCTTCAAACCGTCTGAAGGACGGGGACAAAGAGCTGTTAATGCGCCTACAACAAGTGGTACGCCTGTTACCATTTCTGCGCCTGTGACTGTCAACACTCCAACTACTACTGCTGTATCAGGTAGAAGACCTGTTGTTGAGAATAGTAAAGCTGTGCCCTGGAAATATGATAATGCCTACCGAAGCAACAGAAGGGCTGAGAATCGGGTCAGGCCATCTAATCAAGCGCTTGTAACAATCGGTGTACCAGTTAGTAGAACTCCTGTGGTTGTGGGTCCCGTTGTGGATAATGTTGGTGGTCCAAAAGGTTTTACTCGCAGTGGACGACTGTTTGCTCCTCAACCGTTGAGGGATGCCAATGCTGAGGCTTCTGCTAAGTCGAAGGGCAAACAGGCTGTGGTTGACGAAGAACCGGCTCAGAAGGATGTGCCTGAGGGTTCGTTTGAAAAGAACGTGGAAGAATTTATGAGGATAATTAAGAAGAGTGACTACAAAATCGTAGATCAACTCAACCAAACTCCGTCCAAGATCTCGATTCTTTCTTTGCTGTTGTGCTCTGAGGCACATCGTAACGCCTTGCTGAAGATGTTGAATATGGCGTATGTACCTCAAGAGATTTCCGTCAACCAACTGGAGGGTGTTATCGCCAACGTGAGCACCAGGCATGGTTTAGGTTTCACTGATCTAGACTTAACGCCTGAAGGTCGTAATCATAACAAGGCCTTGCATATCACTATGGAGTGCAAAGGGGCAGTGTTGTCTCGCGTATTGGTGGACACGGGTTCTTCTCTGAATGTCTTGCCGAAGAAAATTCTGAAGAAGATATCTGTGGTAGGGGTTGTGCTTACTCCTAGTGACCTGATAGTTCGTGCATTTGACGGATCCAAACGTTCTGTGTTTGGTGAAGTTACCTTGCCTGTGAAGATAGGTCCTGAGGTTTTTGACATCATCTTCTACGTTATAGACATTCAGCCCGTCTACAGTTGTTTGTTGGGAAGTCCATGGATCCATGCGGCAGGGGCAGTTTCGTCAACTCTCCACCAGAAGCTCAAGTATGTCTGGAACGGTCAGATTGTGACCGTGTGTGGCGAAGAAGATATCTTGGTGAGTCACCTATCCTCGTTCAAATATGTAGAGGTGGATGGCGAGATCCACGAAACTTTATGCCAGGCATTCGAGACTGTTGCTCTCGAGAGGGTAGCGTTTGCTGATCAGAGAAAGTCGGGTGCTTCGATTGCTTCGTACAAGCAGGCCAAAGAGGTTGTTGACTCTGGCAAGGCTGAAGGCTGGGGCAAGATGGTGGATTTGCCGGTCAAAGAGGATAAATTCGGTATTGGCTATCAACCTTTGCAAGCGGAGCAGGGTGTACAAGCAGGTCCGAGTACCTTTGCCATCGCTGGGCTGATGAATCACGGTGACGTCTTTGCAGCTGATGTTGAAGATGGTGACAGTGATTATGATCTCGACGACTGGGTCCGCCCACGTGCGCCAGGGGAGATTATCAACAATTGGACAGCAGAGGATGTAGTCCAAGTTACTCTTCAAACAGAGTAATTTTCTTTTGTTTTTTTCATTCTGCACAAAACCCTACGTTCTGCCCAAGGCGTAGTGGTTCATTGTAGGGCCACATTATGTTTTACAATGGTTATCATTAATAAAGGACATTTTGCAAACAATTTTGTGATCCCTGTCTTTCTATTTTTGTTTTCATTTTTTTCAAAAAAAAATAAAAATGGCAATGTTTTTGTTTTTGTGACTTTATTGAACTCTTTTTTATAAAACAAAGCATTAAACATGCAGAAGTGATCTCACGGCATCTACTATGAACAGTTCTGTTATGGCTCAGTATGATTTCAATAATCCCATCTACCAAGCTGAAGAGGAGAGTGAGGAAGACAGTGAACTCCCTAAAGAATTGGTTAGATTGTTGAAGCAAGAGGAAAGGGTCATCCAACCTCATCAGGAGGAGTTGGAGATTGTGAATCTTGGTACTGAGGACGCCAGAAGAGATATCAAGATCGGGGCTGCTTTGAAGACAGAGGTCAAGAGCAGGTTGATTGAGATGCTGAGAGAGTATGTGGAGATATTCGCCTGGTCTTATCAAGATATGCCTGGGCTGGATACTGATATTGTGGTGCATAGACTACCTCTCAGAGAAGATTATCCTTCGGTCAAGAAGAAGCTTCGTAGAACGAGTCCTGATATGGCAGTTAAAATCAAGGAAGAGGTTCAGAAGCAGTTCGATGCGGGTTTCTTGTCAGTGACAACTTATCCACCGTGGGTGGCCAACATCGTTCCCGTGCCGAAGAAGGATGGCAAAGTCAGAATGTGTGTCGATTACCGGGATTTGAATAGAGCGAGTCCGAAAGATGATTTCCCATTACCTCACATTGATGTATTGGTTGATAATACGGCTCAATCCTTGGTTTTCTCTTTCATGGATGGTTTCTCGGGCTATAATCAGATCAAGATGGCGCCAGAGGACATGGAAAAGACGACATTCATTACACCTTGGGGCACGTTCTGCTATAAGGTGATGCCATTTGGGCTGAAGAATGCCGGTGCTACCTATCAGAGGGCTATGACGACTCTCTTTCATGACATGATGCATAAAGAGATTGAAGTGTACGTGGATGATATGATTGCGAAGTCGCAGACAGAAGAGGATCACTTGGTAAATTTGCAGAAGTTGTTTGACAGATTGGTAAAGTTCAAACTGAGGCTGAATCCAAACAAGTGTATGTTTGGCGTGAGATCAGCGAAGCTGTTAGGCTTCATTGTCAGCGAGAAAGGGATTGAGGTTGATCCAGCAAAAGTCAAAGCTATTCAAGAGATGCCTGAGCCGAAAACAGAAAAGCAGGTTCGTGGGTTTTTAGGGAGATTGAACAACATTGCAAGGTTTGTATCTCACCTAACTGCCACGTGTGAACCTATATTCAAGTTGCTAAGAAAGAATCAAGCAATCAGGTGGAATGATGACTGTCAGAAAGCTTTTGACAAGATAAAAGAGTATTTACAGAAACCTCCAATCCTAATTCCTCCAGTTCCTGGGAGACCGCTGATAATGTACCTGTCAGTGACCGAGAATTCGATGGGGTGTGTATTGGGACAGCATGACGAGTCTGGTCGAAAAGAGCATGCCATATACTACCTTAGCAAAAAGTTTACCGACTGTGAAATCAAATATTCACAGCTTGAGAAGACTTGTTGTGCTTTGGCCTGGGCTGCTCGCCGACTGAGGCAGTATATGTTGAACCATACTACCTTGTTGATTTCTAAGATGGATCCAGTAAAATACATCTTTGAGAAGCCGGCTCTCACCGGACGTGTTACCCGTTGGCAGATGATCTTAACAGAGTATGATATTCAGTACACGTCGCAGAAGGCCATCAAAGGTAGTGTTTTGTCAGACTATCTCGCCGAACAGCCGATCGATGATTATCAGCCGATGATGTTTGAATTCCCTGATGAAGACATCATGTATCTGAAGATGAAAGATTGCGAAGAACCTCTTGTCGAGGAAGGACCGTATCCTGATGACAAGTGGACATTGATGTTCGATGGGGCTGTGCTTATCAATCCTAAAGGTGCTCATATACCCTTTTCTGCCAGATTGACTTTCGACGTCACCAACAACGAAGATGAGTATGAGGCATGTATCATGGGGATAGAAGAAGCCATTGATCTGAGGATCAAAACTCTTGACATTTATGGAGATTCCGCTCTAGTGATCAACCAGGTCAATGGAGATTGGAATACCAACCAGCCGCATTTGATTCCATATAGAGATTACACCAGAAGAATACTGACGTTCTTCAAGAAGGTGAAGTTGTATCATGTCCCCCGGGATGAGAATCAGATGGCTGATGCTTTGGCTACTTTGTCTTCCATGATCAAAGTTCATTGGTGGAATCATGTGCCACATGTTGCGGTGAATCGACTCGAGAGGCCTGCGTATGTGTTTGCAGCCGAGTCTGTTGTGATTGATGAGAAGCCGTGGTATTATGATATCAAGAACTTCCTCAAGAGCCAGGAGTATCCTGAAGGTGCGTCGAAGAATGACAAGAAAACCCTGAGAAGGCTGGCTGGAAGCTTTTACCTGAATCAGGATGATGTGCTGTATAAGAGGAACTTTGACATGGTCTTGCTCAGATGCGTGGATAGACACGAAGCAGACATGTTGATGCAAGAAGTGCATGAAGGTTCGTTTGGTACCCATGCCGGTGGTCATGCAATGTCTAAGAAATTATTGAGAGCCGGTTATTACTGGATGACTATGGAATCCGATTGTTTCAGGTATGCTCGGAAATGCCATAAATGTCAAATCTATGCTGATAAGGTGCATGTACCACCAAGCCCGCTGAATGTCATGAATTCGCCTTGGCCGTTCGCCATGTGGGGCATTGACATGATTGGGAAAATTGAGCCTACTGCTTCGAATGGACATCGCTTCATCCTGGTTGCGATTGATTACTTCACCAAATGGGTGGAAGCAGCTTCCTATGCTAATGTTACCAAACAAGTGGTTGCCCGGTTCATCAAAAAGGAAATCATCTGTCGTTATGGGATTCCTGAGAGAATCATCACTGACAATGGTTCGAATCTCAATAACAAGATAATGAAAGAGCTTTGCAGAGATTTCAAAATTGAACATCACAATTCTTCTCCTTACAGACCGAAGATGAATGGTGCTGTAGAGGCGGCAAACAAGAATATCAAGAAGATTGTGCAGAAGATGGTTGTAACGTACAAGGATTGGCATGAGATGCTGCCTTTCGCTTTGCATGGGTACCGTACCTCAGTACGTACGTCGACCGGGGCAACCCCGTACTCCCTTGTGTATGGTATGGAAGCAGTCCTACCTGTTGAAGTGGAGATCCCTTCTCTGAGGGTTTTGTTGGATGTCAAGCTGGACGAAGCCGAGTGGATTCGAATGAGGTTTAATGAGTTGAGCCTTATCGAAGAGAGACGGCTAGCAGCTGTGTGCCATGGGCAGTTATACCAGAGAAGGATGAAGTGAGCCTTTGATCAGAAAGTGCATCCTCGGAGCTATCAAATCGGTGATCTAGTCCTGAAGAGGATCCTTCCTCCCGGTACAGATAACAGGGGCAAGTGGACTCCTAATTATGAAGGTTCATATGTTGTAAAGAAGGTTTTCTCCGGTGGAGCCTTGATGCTTACAACTATGGATGGTGAAGATTTTCCGTCCCCTTTTAACTCAGATGTAGTCAAAAAATACTTCGCGTAAATTGACCCGCTGGACAAAAAGAATAAAAGAGTCCAGGCAAAAAAGGGCATCCCGGCGAACCAAAAAACAGAAAGAAAAGGTTCGGGCAAAAATTAGGGATAAAAATGAAAAGAATTTGTACACCCGGTAAGTCGAAAACCCGCAAGGGCGGCTTAGGAAAAAATGGGTATCCCGGTGGATTGAAAACCCGAAAGGGCGATCCAGGCAAAAGAGGGATTAAAGCGAAGACTACAGTCCGAGTTATCTGTACTTCATCGTGCTTTGTCGTCTGCCATCTCCAAAGATGTGACCGGTCCAGTCATTCTTCTCAGAAAGCAAGGAAGTTGGGAGGAAAACTGATTATCTGTGAGTTATAACAGAATTGGGAAATAGTGGATGCCGTGTTCACGTTGCCATTAGGATAGGTTTTTCCTTTTGTGCGCAATTACCTCTTTCTAGGAATTGTTTCCCAATGTATTTGCCTTTTCAGGCACATTTTCATTCAATAAAAGTCGTTATTCAGATAAATAGCTCTCCTGTTTTTATTTTACCATTTGTTTGCAAAAAACGTCCGAATTTTTGATAAACATTGCATATAAAAACATGAAGGCTAAACAATAACTTTCAGAAAGATAAAACAGTCGAAAATCATTTTGAATGTTGAGGACACTTGAGCGTATCTTGTCCATGTATCCCTTGGGGCATTTTGTTGTGCTGTTTTGCAGGTTGTCATCTGTAGGGATGTTTCCGCAGCAGATATTTCCCAAGCAAGTACGAGAGCTTTCAGAGCTATTCTCCCCTGCAGGGACGCCTTTGGATGGTGCCTTCTATCCCCGGCAGATCTAAATTTGCCTATTCCCAGCAGGCCTGTTTGCCCGTTTCCCCCAGCTAAGTCCCCACTAAGCTGGAAGGATGTTATATCCCCAGCGGAGGAGTCGGTTGGAATGGTGTTATTCCCCAGCAGTCGGGTTTGAAGTACTGTTACCCCCAGCGTGGTCGTGAGCGCTCATCCCCAGCAGGGTTGTGGATGTCTTTCTCCAGCGCGGTTTGGTGTACTACTTTCCTCACCAGAGTATGCGTTTCCCCAGCAGGGTCGTGGATGCGTTTCCCCAGCAGGGTCGTGGATGCGTTTCCCCAGCAGGGTCGTGGATGCGTTCCCCCAGCACAGAGTCTGGTATGTTATCCCCGACAGAGTTGCTTTCCCTAGCAGATTTCCCGAGCAGAGGTTTGTGTTGATGATTTCCCTCAGCAAGTTCCCCGAGTGGAGCGGGTTCAAAGAAATTTATCTCCAGCTGAGTTTATCCTACCTGTGGACTGGATGAGTTTTCCGTAACGGAATGATATCTGCATCACCAAGCTGAGTCTATCCTACCTGTGGATTGGGTGGGTCGTCCCCAGCGGAGTAGCATTTATTTCCCAAAGCAGAGTTTATCCTATTTGTGGATTGGTTGGCTTTCCCCAGTGAAGTCGCCTGATGATCCCTAGCAAAGTCGATTTGTTACTCCCCCCAGCGAGTTGCCTTGTTTACTTTCCCCGGTGGAGTAGTATTGATGGTTCCTCAGCGCAGTCGCCGTTGGGTAGCCCTCAGCAAAGTTTGCTTTGATTATTCCCCAAGCGGAGTCCCCGAGCGGATTGGGTCCTATGAAGGATGTCCCGAGCGGAGTCTATTCTTTTCCCAGCATCAGTGTTATTTCTCCAACACGAGTGAGAAGTCGGTGCTCTCCCCGCGGAGTATTCCTCAAGCAGAGTCTCCCCACAGAGTTGGAGTATCTGATCAGTTTGGCTCCCCAGCCAGTTCATCATTTTGCATTTTGCATGTAGTAATCATTGCATCCTCAAAATGCGTAGCATTTCCATTCATAATGGAGCATTACGCCATAGAAAAATTCAAAGATATGCATTCATGTGTTAACCAATCAGACCGTATCCCCAGCAGAGGCGGATTTTTGATCAACATCTGTACGGCACGTTTGCTACAGTTGCTCCTGACAGCATTCAGGATTGATACCCCAGAGAGGTTTATTTCCTCATCCGTTGGCGAAAGGAAAGCATGTTTCTCCCCAGCGAGATCCCAGCAAGTGTTTAGCCTTGCCCCGGCATATATAGATGTCATTTTGTGATACTGGTCGGTCTCATGTCAACACCCGCGTGTGTTCTTTCTTTGGTGTCGGTAAACACCATCTTTCGGTGTACACATCGAGTATTTCCCAGTCATTCGTTAATGTCTGGTCTGCTGTTGGTGTCCGTAAACATCATCTTTCGATGTTCGTAATACCCTTATTCTTCCCCAGAAGAGTCCTCCTCTCCGTTGGTGTCGATAAACGTCGAGTTTTTCCCAATCGTCCGTTGACGTTTGGTTGAGTCTTGTTCTCTCTCCCCAGTAGAGTTACCTCTCCGTTGGTTTTGGTAAACGTTGAGTTTTTCCCGATCATCCGTTGATGATTTGGTTGTGTTCATTATCCCTAATAGGGGTTACCTCTCCGTTGGTTTCGATAAACGTTGAGTTTTTCCTATGCGTCCGATGACGTATAGTTGCTTATTCCCCACAGATCATTAGTTAATGGCTGTTGATTCCCCCCAGAGTTACCTCTCCGTTGGTTTCGATAAACGTCGAGTTTTTCCCGATCGTCTGTTGACGGTTGTTGGTGATATATTTCCCCATGTAGAGTTACCTCTCCGTTGGTCTCGGTAAACGTTGAGTTTTTCTCATTCGTCCGTTGACGTCTGGTTGTGTATCCTATTCCCCAGTCATTCGTTAATGTCTGGTTGCTTCCCAGCCAGAATCCCCAGTAGAGTCGTCGGTGGACGTCCTATTCAGTTTTCGGTTGTTATACCCCTTCCTTAGTGAAGTGGCTTCTCCTTCTCCGTTGGTGTCGATAAACGTCGAGCTTCTCTCGTTCGTCCGTTGACGTCTGGTCGAGTTTTCTCCTTCTCCGTTGGTGTCGATAAACGTCGAGCTTCTCCCGTTCGTCCGTTGACGTCTGGTCGAGTTTTCTCCTTCTCCGTTGGTGTCGATAAACGTCGAGCTTCTCCCGTTCGTCCGTTGACGCCTGGTCGAGTTTTATCCTTCTCCGTTGGTGTCGATAAACGTCGAGCTTCTCCCGTTCGTCCGTTGACGTCTGATCGAGTTTTCTCCTTCTTCGTTGGTGTCGATAAACGTCGAGCTTCTCCCGTTCGTCCGTTGACGTCTGGTCGAGTTTTCTCCTTCTCCGTTGGTGTCGATAAACGTCGAGCTTCTCCCGTTCGTCCGTTGACGTCTGGTCGAGTCTTCCCATTCATCCGTTGATGTCTGGTTACCTCTCCGTTGGTTTTGGTAAACGTCGAGTTTTTCCTGGTCGTCCCCAGTAGAGTTACCTCTCCGTTGGTTTTGGTAAACGATGAGTTTTTCCCACTACGTCCGTTGACGTATGGTTGTATCTTTCCCAGTTCATTCGTTAATGTCTAGGTACCTCTCCGTTGGTCTCGGTAAACGTTGAGTTTTTCCTAGTTGTCCGTTGGCATCTAGTTGTGATTCCCATTCCCATTCATCGTGTTGTGATGTGACAGTACCTTTAAAAAATCAAAATCCCCAGTAATAAATATCAGACCCCAGTGGACGTTTCCGTTGGTGGATCCCCGCAGTGTGCAAATTTCTACGGTTCTTCGATATTCAATCCCTGTTTACCCTGAAAGTCTGACAGTCGTTGCTCTCATCCGTTCGGGTTCCCAGTTGATTAAATAGGGGCAGCTGTAGCACCTCAAATTTGCACCTCCCATTTTGTACATACATTTTCATGATTAGGTCATTAACATTACATAGTCCACTGCATAGCATTGCATTGTCCTTTGCCCAAGTGCAAGTCATCAGTTAACTGGCTAGAAGGATCAGTTGTGTGTGAATTTCCTATGGAAGCAAAGCCCTAAGGTTGGTTCAATGAGTTCATATGACCTAGGGATCATTTTGAAGTGGTTTGACCAAGGATTGGATGATCAAGGCTCAACAGTCAAGCTGAATTTCATCTGAAACCCTAGAAAGTCAACTGTGGTCAACTGTGCTTGAAATCATGGATTTGAAGGTGGGAGATGGTTAGAGAGGCCTCATTCATATCCATACAAGTCTCATTTGACATTTCAAATATCAACATTGAAGAATTTGAGGTCAGATGAAAAGTTTCCAAAAATAGTAAGTGACTTGTAATTTCAAACTGCCAAAAATGGAAAGGTCTTCTCCTCAAATTTACATGTCCAAGGAAGCTTCAAATGAAGTTTTGTCCAACATGAAAGTTAAAGATATTGCTCTCACCTTTCCAAAAAGTCCAAGAACATGAATTTCCCATGTGTGGTTGAGAAATTATGGATTGATCTTTGTCAAGCAAATTTGAACTTCAAACTTGGATAACATTCACACCAAATGGCCAAATCATATGGGGTTTTTTGCTACAATCTTGTTTTAACATGCTCTATTATAATAATTCATTACATTTCATCAAAAATCATCACAAAAATATTGCATTTTTTATGTGAATTGAATTTGAATTTTGGAGGGAAAATATCAATTTTTAAAATATGCATTTTCCACACTTCCAATCACTTGCACTTGGTCAAATGATATTTGGAGTGTGCTTGAGTCAGAATTCGTGTACTGTAGCAACATTCCCTTGCACATGATGGTGAATTCCCAATTTGCACATACACTTGCATTTCATTAATCACTTTGGCTTTGGCTAATCATGCTTAACACACTTCATTAGCAAACCATATTTATTCCTAATCCTAACTGAATTCACAATTAACACATCATTTGCACCAGATCTAGATCGAAATTGGAAATTGCACAAAATTCTTCTCTCCATTTTTCTGCAATTTTTTCTCATAGAACTTGCATTGATCTTCATTGAATCATCATCCACCACCATTTCTGAAGAAGATTGAAGCCAGAATCCTCCATTTTCGTGCTGTTTCTTGGACTGTTAAAGCAAGCATCACCAATGGCAGTTGGAAATTGGAGCAAGATCCAGGACAATTGAGCCACGATCCTTCATTCATTCATCTTCCTAATCACTATAGAGCTTCTGTTTCAACCTCACAAGGCCAGAAAATCACAAATCCAGCTCTGCATTCCAACTCAGGTCAGATTTCGAATCTTGCAATTCGTGAAATCATGCTATGTGTTTTGTAGATCTTTGATTGTAGAACGTGCTGAACTTTGTAGTTTTGATTTTCATCAAGAATTAAGAGAGATATCTGGATTTTAAGATTTGATTGATGAAACTTATTTGGATCGATGCGTTTGGTATGGTTAGAATTAGGATGAATTGAACTTAGATTGTTGATGTACGTTAGAAGACGAACACAATGGTATGCTGCTTGTTGATTTTCGTGAACATTTGTTCTTGAGCTGGAGATTTCATGAAGAACATTGAAGAACCCTAATATTTTCGTATCCAGAACCATTTTGATCCGCCTGGCCGTGTTGTTGCATGCGTTTTGTGTTTGTCTCCCATGCCACCAATCAGAGCGCGCCACCTCACTTAATGAAACGATGCGTTTCATTAAGTGAGCGCTCAATTTCAAATTCGCCAGCGGTTCGATCCCGCTCCAGCGCGTTTCACATATTTGGCTTGGCATTTTTTCTATGTTATGCTTCCATATTCACACACCTTGTTCATGCTGCTTTTTATTTTTTCATACATTTGAAAAATTCATATCTCAATGATGGTTTGTCCAATTGATGTGAGATTTTTTGTGCCATGATCCTTGCCGTGTCTACTATTTTTTGATGATTTTTGAAAAATTTGTGCACGTGTGGATTTTCATTTTTCCTAGAGAATGTTCATACATGTCATTTCTTGCACCTTGCTTACTATTTTGGTTGTGAAATGATGATGTTTAATCCAATGGAGCTGAAAATTTTCATGCTTATTCTAGACACCTTTAGGGATTTTTTGGTATAGGGTTTGTGATTTTATTATTTTTGGTTGTGGAGATATGCTATGATGAATGTAGGTGTGACAATTTGTGTCACACCATTTCTTGTCCAACTTGTTGATTTTATTTTCCATACCATTCATTTGCCAAATAATCTGAATTTTTGCATGTTGACTCTTCTGGATGATAGGTTTGAGTATGAATATTTGTAGAAATTTTGAGTGCATTTCCAATTTGTTTGAGAATTTCCTTTCTGTTTGACTAATTGTGGACTTTTTGTGAGTCATGATCTTATATGATTTGTGAAATTCTTGATGTTTATTGGATGGACCTGAAATTTTGCACATGTATTCTAGACACCTTGAAGTTTGCCATGGCTTTGGTTTGATGTCCATATCATGTTTGGTTTCTGTTTTGTGCTTGCTTGAAGTTGATGTATGGTTTTGTGCCTTGTATGAGCTTGTATGTGCATACCTTGCCTTATGGATTTTAATTGGCATGCTTACCTTTGTCCAAATGCCTTGAAATTTGGTGTGTAGATCAGGTGATGAATTCTGTTTAGCCATGATTTTTCTTGAGAATTATTGAATTGTTCTTGAGTTGATTTGAATTGGATCTTTCTGTTTGCCTCTATGAGCTTTGAACTTGCATGCTTGACCATGATTGATGTATGAAATGAAATTGGTTGATGATATGAATGTGAGACCACTTGGATTTGTTTCTTATTGGATTAATCTTGATTCTTACCAATTTTCACGTTCTGTTTTGAATTATTTCTCCCCCTTTGACCCTAGGCCATGTCCTAGTGGTTAGGGCTTATGTTTGAGTTGTGATTTCAGGACAAAAAGCATATGGCCTTGAGGAATTGATGCATTGGTTTGAGTTGACTCATTTGATTGATGTTGATTAACATTAAGTTGTTTTGTAGGTGGATTAGCTCCTTTGAGTTGAGCTTGTGCTTTGCTTAATGCATTGCTTGTGTACAGTTGACTGTCTGTTGTCTGTTGACTTTCTTTTTTGAATTGTGTACTGATTATGTTGGATTGTTTTCAGGTACCTTAGTTGCTATAGTTCATTGTGAACTTGCTTTTGCTTTGCTTGATAGCTTGAGCATTGAGGTATAATGTCTCTAACTCCATGTAGTCTGGAAGACCTGGCCTGTTACTTGGCCAGGCACCTGTCTGAAGTCCTCCTTAAGAGGCAATGCTTGTGTTTGTTTATTTTTGTCCCCAAGCAGGAAAAGACCTTTGATAAGGCAATTGGCAGATACAAGAGATGTGCAATCCATCTCCTGCTATTCAGTTGAGTCATCCCTTTGCTCACACAACTGGTGTTGATGCATTGTGGATATTAACCCAAGATCCTTGTACAGTTGTACAGTTGAGTCAGTCATAAGTGTAGAAGGGTTCCCACTTTCTGAACCCACACTTTCATCTGTCTAAAGCTCTCCCAGGCCAGGGATAAGAGCTGTGAGGCACACCCCTCACTTCCTATTTCATCTGCTTCACCCTAACTCTCAATGTTAGGGTTAAGAGCTAACATCACCCTGATACAGTGGCTTGTTTGTCGAGGTTGACATGACCCCTCGACTAAAGCCTAGCCTTGATGTTTGAGCCCCTTGTTGGTGTGTTTACTTCATGCTGTATGTGTTTGTGTGGTATGATTGTATCCCCTAGGTTTGCTAGACTCCGCGTAGTCTCGTTTGCATGTCAATTAAGGTAGCACGGTTCCTTCGTATAGGACTTCCTTTCTTGCTTGAGCTTTCCTAAAACACAAACAAACATTATCCCCTCTTAAGGACACGTTAACTCCTTCTACTACAGGTGAGTAAGTCTCCAAAGGTCGAGCATCCGGTAGATTGCGTTGTGACGTCGTCCACTTAAAAAACACAAACCAACAAGAATAGTTTAGCCGAACTACGGCAACTCTGATTCTCACATCCAAATGAGATACGTAGGCACGAGATGCGATGTCTTGTCGAGTTTGACTAACGACTAACACTAACTCTTTTCTCTCGCCCTCGTTGCGATTGAGACCTTCCCTTTCTCTTGCCCTAGTTGCGATCGAGACCCTTCTTCTTCCTGTGTTGGTGTGGAGTCTGACGTAAGTCCGACGATTGGCAGTCGGTTTCCTGTGTGTGGTTGTTTGTTGGAGTCTGACATAAGTCCAGCGATTGGCAGTCGGTTTCCTATGTGGTTTTGTTTGGCGTGCGTTAGCCGAGCTACGAATGCTCTGATTCTTCTTAGTCCGAGAAGATACGTATGCATAGGATGCGACATCCTAGCGAGCATGTTTTCCCCCAGTTCGAATTACGTCGACTCTGATGTCTATGTCTGATAGACTACGTAGGCCCAGGATGCGATATCCTGCCGAGTCAGTCTCTTTTGTTTTCTTGTGTCTCTTTCAGCCAGTGTTTGTGTTTGTGAGCAGCGTTTAGCAACCTTTTTTCCTTCCTTTTGTGCGTGGATCCCGTCGAGTACGACGAATGCGTAGGGGTGCTAATACCTTCCCTTCGCATAACCGACTCTCGATCCCATTCTCTTTGGTCGCGAGACCATGTCTTTCCCAGGTTTACTTCGAGCATTTCCTTTCCCTCTTTTGGGATAAATAACGCACGGTGGCGGCTCTGTTGTTTCTTTTTCCCGCCGGTTTTTCGCGTAATGCGACAGTATCCTCCAAGCTGAAGACTTATCTGCCCAAAGGTCTGTTGAAGGGGTTGTTGAGAATGCAGATGTTGATCCTCTCTTTCCTGAAGATGCTGAAGAATTTACAAATGTTGTTCCTGCTGATTTTGTAATTCCCAATGATGTAATAAATTTTTCTGATGCTGTTGCTGATATTCAAAACATGGTGTTTGATTCTGATGTACTTGCTGAACTTGATTCCGATGTTTCGGATGTTTATACTTCAATAAATAAGATTTTTGAGTATGATTGTGACATTGCCACTATCACAATTTTCTACCTGACCGCTCAGATCAGTGCGCCAGTAGCGCAACCGATACCACCAGTGCGACCACATCAATCCACGATGACCATCACGACCCCTGGTCCTTTACCTTTCACCAGCGAAAGGGCCACTCCTTGGGATTACGGGGGGAGTGTGTACACGCATGATCATGGAGTGGAGCAGCCACTGAAAGTAGAAGAGGTGCAGGATCAGAAGTCTGAACCTGGAATTGAGATAAAAGATCCCGCAGTGGACAATGTTGGTGGAATCGGGCGATTCACCAGAAGTGGTAGACTGTTCTCACCACCGGTTACCCAACCTGATAGTGCTGACGCCGCGGCGAAGGCCAAAGGCAAGCAAGTTGTGAATGAGGGTACCTCTGCACCACAGGCTGGCTCTGAGCCTGCTTTTGCGAAGGATGTGGATGAACTTTTGAGAATTATAAAGAAAAGCGATTACAAGGTAGTCGATCAGTTGATTCAGACGCCATCCAAGATATCTATTCTCTCACTCCTGCTCTGTTCGGAGGCACACAGAGAGGCACTCCTGAAGGTCCTTAATGTTGCATATGTGCCTCAGGAGATCTCAGTGAACCAACTAGAAGGGATCGTTGCAAATGTTCATACAAGCAATGGGTTGGGTTTTACTGATTCTTACTTGACGCCAGCTGGACGCGATCATAACAAGGCTTTGCACATCTCGATGGAGTGTAAAGACACTGTGTTATCCCATGTTCTGGTGGATACAGGTTCCTGTCTCAATGTGCTACCCAAGAGAGCCTTGTCAAGGTTAGATGTAGAAGGTTTGATCTTGAAGCCTTACGATCTTGTGGTAAGAGCCTTCGATGGTTCTAAGAGGTCGGTGTTCGGAGAGGTAGAATTGCCAATTCAGATTGGATCACAAACCTTTAACACCGTATTCTATGTGATGGATATCAGTCCTTCGTATAGCTGCTTGCTAGTTCGTCCTTGGATCCATAATGTTGGGGTAGTCTCCTCGACCTTGCATCAGAAGATCAAGTTCCCGATCAACGGAAGAATTATCACTGTCTGTGGTGAGGAGGATATTTTGGTCAGTAACCTGTCTACATTCAAGTATGTAGAGGTAGAAGGTGAGATTCATGAGACGCAGTGTCAGGCCTTTGAGGCAGTTCAAGTCAAGGATGCAGCTCCAGTGGAAGAGGTTGAAGCAGGTGCCTCTTTGTCGTCCTTCAAGCAGGCACAGGCCTTGGTAAATTCAGGTGTTGTTCCCGGTTGGGGACGTCTAGTGGATTTACCTGTAAAGGAAGACAAGTTTGGGATTGGGTATCAGCCGGCATTGAATTCTACAACTTCAACGCCTCAGACTCGTCAGGGGCCGATTACTTTCTCTAGTGCTGGCATCATTCAGTACGGTCAGGTCTCTGCAATCAACAAAGAAGATGGGGATAGTGAATGCGACATTGACAACTGGGTGCGTCCAAGGGTCCCGGGTGAAGTTCTCCGCAACTGGTCTTCTGAAGAGATTATCCAAGTCACTCTTCTTGAAGAGTAATTTTCTTTGTTTATTCATGCATATCCAAGTCTTACATTCCGCCCAGGGCGTAATGACTCATTGTAGGGCTCATCTATGTGGATACCTGCATTTTTTATCATAAATAAAGGACGTCTTTTTGCATTCAAATATTTTGTTCACTGTCTTTCTATTTTTGCAGTTTTCAAAAATCAAAAAAATATTTTGGCAATGTTTTGTTTAGTTTTCATTCCTTGTTCACACTCATAAGCACATACCATCACTCATGCAGATGCACGTCACCGATCCTATTGATAACAGTTCTGCTATGGCTCGCTTCGACTTTGAAAATCCAATCTTTCAAGCTGAAAAAGAGGGTGATGAAGACTGTGAACTCCCTGAAGAACTTGCCAGGTTGTTAAAACAGGAGGAAAGGGTCATTCAACCGCATCAAGAGTCTATTGAAGTGATTAATCTCGGCACCGAAGACGTCAAGAGAGAAATCAAGATAGGGGTTGCTTTGAAAGATAATGTGAAGAAGGGGCTGGTTGAATTGCTGCAAGAGTATGTTGACATCTTCGCTTGGTCTTATCAGGACATGCCGGGGCTTGACACAGACATTGTGGTACACCGTTTACCTCTAAAAGAGGATTGTCCTCCGGTCAAGCAGAAGCTCAGAAGAACAAGACCAGAGATGGCTGTCAAGATAAAGGAAGAAGTGCAGAAACAGTTGGATGCAGGGTTTCTAGCGGTTACAAATTATCCGCCATGGGTTGCAAATATCGTTCCAGTACCTAAAAAGGATGGAAAGGTACGGATGTGTGTTGACTATCGGGATCTGAACAGAGCTCGTCCTAAAGATGATTTCCCATTACCTCACATCGATGTTTTGGTGGATAACACGGCTCAGTTCTCGGTATTCTCCTTCATGGATGGCTTTTCTGGCTATAATCAAATTAAGATGGCACCAGAAGACATGGAGAAGACAACTTTCATAACCCCATGGGGCACCTTCTGCTACAAGGTGATGCCGTTTGGTCTGAAAAATGCTAGGGCAACATATCAACGAGCTATGATAACTCTTTTCCATGATATGATTCATCATGAAATCGAGGTTTATGTTGATGATATGATTGCCAAATCTCAGATAGAAGAAGAACATCTGGTGAATTTGCAGAAACTGTTTGAGCGTTTGAGGAAATTCAAGCCGAGGCTTAATCCGAACAAGTGTACTTTCGGGGTGAGATCTGGAAAACTGCTGGGTTTTATTGTTAGTGAAAAAGGGATTGAGGTGGATCCGGCCAAAGTGAAAGCAATACAAGAAATGCCTGAGCCAAGAACAGAAAAACAAGTCTGTGGTTTCTTAGGAAGGTTGAACTACATTGCAAGGTTCATCTCTCACCTAACAGCCACATGTGAGCCAATATTCAAATTGTTGAGAAAAGATCAGGCCATCAGATGGAATGATGATTGCCAAAGGGCTTTCGAGAAGATAAAAGAGTATTTGCAGAATCCTCCAATCCTTATGCCTCCAGTCCCAGGGAGACCGTTGATTATGTATTTGATAGTACTTGATAATTCCATGGGTTGTGTTCTCGGTCAACACGACGAGACAGGTAGGAAAGAGCATGCCATCTACTACCTGAGTAAAAAATTCACAGATTGCGAGTTGAGATACTCAATGCTTGAAAAGACATGTTGTGCACTTGCATGGGCTGCTAAGCGATTGAGACAATACATGCTGACTCACACGACCTTACTGATCTCCAAAATGGATCCAGTCAAGTATATATTTGAGAAGCCAACTCTCATCGGAAGGGTAGCTCGTTGGCAAATAGTACTGACAGAGTACGACATCCAATATACATCCCAGAAAGCCACCAAAGGGAGTATTCTGTCAGACTATCTTGCTCAGCAGCCGATTGATGATTATGAGCCGATGAAGTTTGATTTTCCGGATGAAGACATCATGTTCCTCAAGATGAAAGACTGTGAAGAGCCAGTTGTTGAGGAGGGACCTGATCCAGATGAAAAGTGGACTTTAATGTTTGATGGGGCCGTCAATGCCAAAGGAAGTGGAATTGGTGTTGTCATTACCACTCCGAAAGGTGCCCACATGCCTTTCACTGCTCGTCTGACTTTCGAGTGCACCAATAATGAAGCTGAGTATGAAGCCTGTATCTTGGGTATTGAGCAAGCCATTGATTTGAGAATCAAGACTCTGGACATCTTCGGAGATTCAACTCTAGTGATCAATCAAGTGAATGGTGATTGGAATACTCTCCAGCCTAATCTGGTCCCTTACAGAGATTACACAAGAAGACTGTTGACTTTCTTCATAACAGTAAAGTTGTATCATATACCTCGTGACGAGAACCAGATGGCAGATGCTCTTGCTACTC
This sequence comes from Lathyrus oleraceus, assembly GCF_024323335.1. Taxonomy (NCBI): domain Eukaryota; kingdom Viridiplantae; phylum Streptophyta; class Magnoliopsida; order Fabales; family Fabaceae; genus Lathyrus; species Lathyrus oleraceus. The sequence continues at coordinate 22,837,968 of NC_066582.1, forward strand.
TATCCTCCATGATCAAGGTGATTCAGTGGAACCATGCTCCCAGGATTGATGTTATGCGCCTTGATAGGGCCGCGTATGTGTTTGCTGTTGAATTGGTAGTTGATGATAAGCCTTGGTATCACGACATCAAGTGCTTTCTGAAGAATCAAGAGTACCCTGCAGGGGTATCCAACAATGATAGAAAGACTTTGAGAAGATTGGCAGGCAGTTTCTTCTTGAACAAAGACGATGTGCTGTATAAGAGGAACTTCAACATGGTTTTGCTCAGATGCGTGGATAGACACGAAGCGGACATGTTAATGCAAGAAGTTCATGAAGGTTCCTTCGGTACTCATGCCGGCGGACATGCAATGGCTAAGAAATTGTTGAGTGCGGGTTATTACTGGATGACCATGGAATCTGATTGTTCCAAATATGCTCGGAAGTGTCATAAATGCCAGATTTATGCTGATAAGGTGCATGTGCCGCCAAATCCTCTGAATGTGATGTCTTCACCGTGGCCGTTTGCTATGTGGGGGCATTGATATGATTGAAAAGATTTAGCCGACTGCTTTCAATGGGCATCACTTCATCCTTGTTGCCATCGACTATTTCACCAAGTGGGTCGAAACAGCGTCATTTGCGAAGGTCACCAGACATGTGGTTGCCCGATTCATCAAGAAAGAAATCATTTGTCGTTATGGGATTCCCGAAAGAATCATTACTGATAATGGTTCTAATCTCAATAACAAAATGATGAAAGAGTTGGGCAAGAACTTCAACATTCAACATCACAACTCTTCCCCTAATCGTCCTAAGATGAACGGTGTTGTTGAGGCAGCAAATAAGAACATAAAGAAGATTGTGCAGAAGATGGTCGTTACGTACAGAGATTGACATGAGATGCTGCCCTTCGCCTTGCATGGGTACCGTACTTCAGTACGTACGTCGACCGGGGCAACCCCTTACTCCCTTGTGTATGGTATGGAAGCAGTCCTACCTGTTGAAGTGGAGATTCCTTCTCTAAGAGTCCTGCTGGATGTCAAGTTAGATGAAGCTGAATGGGTTCGGACAAGGTTCGATGAGTTGAGTCTTATCGAAGAGAATCGAATGGAAGCCATTTGTCATGGGCAGTTGTATCAAAGTCGGATGAAGACAACCTTTGATCAGAAAGTGCATCCTCGATGCTTCCAAGTCGGAGATTTGGTGTTGAAAAGGATCCTTCCTCCTCAGACAGATCACAGGGGCAAGTGGACTCCTAATTATGATGGATCGTATATTGTCACCAAGGTTTTTGATGGTGGAGCCTTAATGCTTGCAACTATGGATGGTGAAATCTTCACTTCCCCTGTGAACTCAGACGTAGTTAAAAAATACTTCGCATAAAATAGACCCGTTGGACGATAAAAAGAATAGTCCAGGCAAAAAAATGGGCATCCCGGTGAACCAAGAAAATGAAAAAGGTTTGGGCAAAAGTTAGGGATTAAAAAATGAAAAGATTGTACACCCGGTAAGTTGAAAACCTGAAAAGGCAACTTAGGCAAAAATGGGTATCCCGGTGGATTGAAAACCCGAAAGGGCGATCCAGGCAAAAGTTAGGGATTAAGCGAATGGCTGCGTTCTGAGTAGTTCTGAATATCATCTCGTGTCGATAACCGGAAACTTCCGAAGGATAGGAAACAGTCCAATCACCTTTTTCGGAAAGCTGATCATTTGGAGGATCTTGAAGACGAGCGAATCATAGCAGAATTGGAACCCGATAGAAATCCATTTCACATTGCCATTAGATTAATTTCTGTTTTTATCTGTTGTGCAATTACCTCTTTCCAGGGATTGCTTCCTGATGTAAATACCTATTCAGAGGCCACTCAATCAATAAAATCATGTTATTCAGTACATATCTGTGTTCATTTTCATTTTACTGTTTTGTTTGCAAAAATGACGTCCGAATTTTTGATAAACATTGCATCATGAAACCTAAGAGCTTTACAGGTACGTGCTTAATAAACATTGAAAAATGCTATAAATTTTAAGTGCTTTGGATCGTCTATTCAGAATAGGTACACTCGGGGCATTTCCTTAAGGTCCCCATCAAATGATCGTGGATGTTTTTCCTCATAAATTGGAATTTGGTATCTTATCCCTGCAGACCTGGTCCGAGCGTTGGATTCTTCAATCCCCAGCAGGCTCTCACTGTTGTACTTCCCCAAGCATTTGTTTCAGATTACACATTCACCAGTAGAGTCGACAGTGTCTGACTGTATATCCCCAGCGGAGTTGACAGTGTTTGACTGTATATCCCCAGCGGAGTTGACAGTGCCAGACTGTATCTTCCCAGCAGAAGCGGCTGCTCCTCAGAGTTTGATGCCAGATCGATGATCTCGACGCTAGACCCATGGTCTCTTTCCTTGAAGCAGAATCTCGGTACCGTATCGGTGTTTGCTTCCCCTGCTGAGTCGTCTCTCTCGCAGATTATGGTTGCCAGAACCACTGTCGCTTTCCTCAGCAGCAAGTTTTCAGTGCCATTCTTTCCCCAGTCAGAGCCTCGGTATTTTGTTATTTGCCAGAACACCATGTGGCGGGTCATTTCCCCACAGAGTTCTTTGTGCTGTGCGTCTCCAACAGCCTTGCCAGGGTCCAGAAGATGGTGATCATTTCCCCAACAGAATTCCTTGCCTCAGCTTGGTGTTCTCTCTAATCAAGCATTTCGCATCCCTGCATGTAGAATCATATTGCATTGCATCCTCCCAAATTGCGTAGCATTTCCATTTTCATGGAGCATTACGCCATTGAAAAATTCAAGCATACGCATGTAAAGAATAAGGCATTCTCGGTATCCCAAGTGATAAGCCAGAAGTTGTTTCTAGTGCTCAGACTGAAGATTGTTCATGACTTACCTTTGTTATCTCCAGCAAGTGTCATTGGCCCATGCGCCGCCTCTATTATCGTTCCCTATTTCTGCCGATGCTGACAGGCATGAAGTTTCCGGTATTCAGACCGAAGTGGCATTCAGGCCAGTTTTCCGATGTTCAAATCGAAGAAGTTTCCGACGTTCAGGTCGATGCAACTTGTGGCGTTCAGGCCAGTTTTCCGATGTTCAGATCGAAGAAGTTTCCGATGTTCAGGGGTCGTTGGCCCACGCGTCGCCTCAATTATTATTTTCCCTATTTCTGCCGATGCTGACAGGCATGAAAGTTTTCCGGTATTCAGACCGAAATGGCATTCAGGCCAGTTTTCCGATGTTCAGATCGAAGAAGTTTCCGACGTTCAGGTCGACGCAACTTGTGGCATTCAGGCCAAGTTCCCGGTATTCAGACCGAAGTGGCATTCAGGCCAGTTTTCCGATGTTCAGATCGAAGAAGTTTCTGACATTCAGGTCGATGCAACTTGTGGCATTCAGGCCAGTTTTCCGGTATTCAAACCGAAGTGGCATTCAGGCCAGTTTTCCGATGTTCAGATCGAAGAAGTTTCCGACATTCAGGTCGATGCAACTTGTGGCATTAAGGCCAGTTTTCCGGTATTCAGACCGAAGTGGCATTCAGGCCAGTTTTCCGGTGTTCAGACCGATGTTTGATAATCAAGTATCGTCCGATGCTCAGATCGAAGTCATTTCCGGTATTCAAATTGATGAGCGGCATTCAGGCCATGGTTATTTTTGTGTTACCATTTATTTTGGTATTCAGGCTAACATTCCTTGTTTCGGTGTTCAGACCGACTCTCACCGTACCAGACGGATTCTTTTTCAAGTCCACCTCTTGGCCGATTCTGACAGGCATTGTTACTTCATTTTTTCACTTCAGTGTAAATTTTCTGGCTTTTATCGTATTCAATCACTTGATACCTCGAAAGTGCGAAAGTCGTTGCTATCTTCCTTTCGGGCTTCCAGTTGATTGAATACCCCAAAATTTACCCTTCATTTTTCCTGGAAGCATGGGATTACATTTTACACTTCATTAGCATCATATTAGGTCATACTCATTGCATACTGCATTAGTGACATGGAGATCAGGTTTTGATCGATCACTCCTTAACAAAAGGAGCCCACACAAAGCAAGATTGAGAATTGGACTTCATTTTCTAAGTATACAAGTCTCAAGGGTCTCAGGGGGGTCCAAGTATCTTATTATGGTCCTCAGTTCATCAGTGAAGGATTCAAAGTTATCAGAGTGTTCATCTGGATTTAATCAGAAATTAGGGTTTCATGGCTACCTGTAACAGACAATGTTTGGTTGGAAGTAGACGAGCTCATCCATGTCATGATTAGAGAGGCATCTTGGCCTAGGAAGATTCACAATTATCTCAGAAAGATCCATTGGCAATCAGTGCAATCAGTTCTTGATCATTTTGCCCTAAAACTAGGGTTTGGTATAAAATCAGTTTATTTCTGATTCTTTGGGTGAAACTCTTTTCCATGGCCCTCCATATGTCCACAAGAGTCTACATGCAAAAAATTAACTCTTTATTTGAGCTAGAAGTGCTTCAATTGATCAATGGAATCGGGAATCAGACAATTTGGTAAAAGTCAACTGTGGGGCTAGAAAACTCAACTCCTGACATTTTGAGAGTGGAATCTCAAAATCCACGCCTAGGGGATCCTACATGTGAAATTTGATCAAGGTTGGATCATGGATTCATCATTTAATCAGGAATTGGAAAAGTTACTTAATTTGGAAATGGTTGACTTTCCATTTAGGGCAAGTTTTCATGATCGTTGCACTCACTTTAAGCCCATTTTGCATCAAGATGAAAGCTCCATTTGAAAATTTCACCAACATGAAAGTTGTTCCTATTGTTCCAAGATTTCTAGAGATATAAAGTTTGCTCCATTTGGATTAGAATTGAGAAAGTTATGCTTAGCCAAAGTGAGACATTATTTTAGGACACTTAGAAAATTTTCTAAGTCCAAAATCTTCAAAATTTGTCAAGACTTCTTGGCCAATTTTCTTGCACTTCAAGGCATTATTTGAAAATACTTTCTTCACAACAATTGTATCTTACCATGTCCTATTTCACATCCTTTTGGAATCATCTCATTTGGATCCATGGTTTGAGAGATACATTCATTTAAAATGGGCACCATGACTTGATTTTCTAGGCAGATTTTGGGCCTGGCTGGCCCAATCAGATTTTCTAAGCATGCTGCACAAACCAGACACATTTTTTTTTACCTCTTTTGGCCATGCATTGGACATCCATTCACTTAAGTTTGGCCCAAAATAACAACATTTTACACCTCACTTCACACTTTTATTCTTATGGATAAATCACTTATTAAAAAGCCCATGAGAACACCTAATCCACCCTATTTAAGAAGCTGAAACCCTAACCCTAAAGGAGCATTGGAATTTCGTGGCAAGGAGGCAAAGCTTAATCACATATCAGATTCCATTCCACTTCAATTTTCCATTAGGTAATCATCTCTTCCATGGCCATGTTTTGATATATCTACGCTTGCTTACCATGTTCATCACCATTAATCCTTCCATTTTCATATTTCTTTTTCTTATTTAAAATATTTTCTTCATCCATAATATTACCCAAAAATATTTTTCACTTTTCTTAATGTTTTATTTAATTTTCAATAATTTATGTTTTCTATTTTTTTAATATGAATATTTTATTTTAATTATTTATTCTAAATGGTCCATTTTAACACACTTTTTTTATTTATTTTATTTTTATGACTTAAAATTATTGTTAGCATTTTATTTTTGGGATGAAGGTTGACCACTGTCTCATGGTCAAACTGACCTTTTCTTGGAATTTTATTTCATATTTTCAATTTATTTTCGATTTATTTTTGACCTAGTTTGGTTGGTGGACTTTTAATTTGACTTCTGTTTTATTTTAATTAATTCACGTACCAATTTTCATTATTTTTAAAATCTTTTTGGGGGATGATGGTGTTATGACCCCACCTTATTTATTTTAATTTTCATAATTTTCTTGATTAATTTGCTATTTATTTGTTACTTTTTAAGTTGACTTGAATTTTCAGTTGATTTCTTTATGATCGATGTTTGACTTAGGGATTGCTTATGGCAATTGAAGAGATCTTTTGATCCTCCCCCGTTCATCTCATATGCCATGTATTAGAGGCCTTTTACCTTGATTTTATTTGGTCCTTACCTCATGTCCTGATTAAATTATCCAGTGGACCCTCCGTGTGCATATTTTCATCTGTTTGATTCATCTGTTATCTTTTATACTTGTTTCTCTCATTCATGCTTTCTATTGCTTGATTATTTAACATGTTCATACTCTCATGCATTGTTTAAATGCTCCACTATTTGATTCTTTGGTTTGATTATATATTTTTTATTTATCCGATCTGATTGATAACTGTTGCCTACTTGTATGATGTATGAGGCATATATTCTTATTGTTTGTTTGCCATGAACAATCCCCATTCATAACAAATGTACCCCTCTCCCATAAAGTGTATAATATTTATTTCTTTAATTCTTTAGCCACCTGTTAATACAAGAATTAAAACGAACATCCGATAACCATTTCAAAATAAGATCAAAAGCTCGATCCAACGTCGAGTAATCATTTTCAAAACTTAACAGAACCAGCACGCATTCATCCATCCTCTTGTAAGTCGATTGCCTCAGGCATCGCCATCTACCTGTAAGTCGATTGCCTCCGGCATCGCCATCTACCCTTATCCGTTACTCCTCTCTGCACTCCATCCGTCGACTCTTGTACCGTTTAGGTAGCACCCATTAGGTAGAACCCTTTGTATGATAACATAGGTAGAATTCCCTTATTCTTTGCATGCTAACATTAGGTAAATGTTCCCCTTTGTAAATCCTAACACATAGGTCCATATTGCATGACAACTCTAAAGCAGAGCTTCCCCACTTTTAGACCTTCTGTGCGTCTCAGATCTTGTGACATGTCAGTCCATTCTATTGCAAAGAGGTAACTGCCTAAGACTCGATTCAGCGAGCTGCAACACCTACTGCTAGGACGTTGAACACACTGCCCACCCTCCTTTAACACAGCTGGTCTCCTCTTTTGTAAGTCCATGTTCAGATGGCAATCCTTAACCCCTAGTTAGCCGAACTACGTTTTGCTCTGATTCTCATTCCAGATGAGATACGTAGGCATAAGAAGTGACGTCTTACCGAGCACACTTCTCTTTAACCCATAGGTAGTCGAGCTACGAAGACTCTGATTCTCATACTCAGACGAGACACGTAGGCAGTGGATGCGACATCCTTGCGAGTCATTTTCTTTTCCTTTTAGTAAATAGTACTTTAGATATACCTACACCCTTTAGACTAGAACAACACTTATGAAAAGGGCTCCCTAGGAGTACCTAGGATGTTTTGGGTGCTTAAAACCTTCCCATTGCATAACCAACCCCCTTACCCAGATCTCTGACATTTTTACTAGTTTTTGATTCGATAAAACATTTAGGTTTTTGTTCGCTTTCTAACCATTCCTTTGGATAAATAGAAGTGCGGTGGCGACTCGAGTTGTATGGTTTACTTTGGATTTAGTCAATATCTCTAATGGTAACAAATACCCCGCTAAACCAAGGTCAACTTTTGAAAGTTTAAGAAGTTATAAATCTTGAAAGTTGAGAAAAATGTCAGTTGAAAATAGGTCAAATTTCACTAAGTCCACAAATGACCTATAATGTCTTCAAACTTTTGATAACCCTCCAAGCATAATTGGCTCTTATCATGCAAAGAGAAGTTGTAGAGGATATTGAGAAGAGTCATATGTAAAATGAAGCATTCAAAAATGTTGAGGATTGATGGAGTTATAATCCTTTGAACTTTGACTTTAAATGTTGACTTTTCGGTCAAACCTCTTGGAATAAACTTGTGTACTTGGACTTTTCTTGCATTTCAAGGTACATGGATGATCATATGAACTCAAAATAAGGTGTCCTTGAATGTCTTTTGATTAAATTTCTCAAAGTTTGAGGTAACTTATTGAAGAAGGCATGGAAATAAACACATGAATCTTTGACTTTTCTTGAGAAGTAAGCAACAAAACTTTGAGATACTCTTGATCAAAATGAGATTGAAAGATGTTTGAGAACCTTAGAGATCATGTTTTGAGAGACAAGACCATTGAGATTCAATGGTTGAACACATTTTGACTTGAGGAATCAAATAAACCCTAGTCGAGGAACCCTGTTTGATGCCCTTGATGAAAAGCCCTACCTTGCATAATAAACTTAAAGAAAACAAGACATAATTTTTATATTTGAATTAGTGGTTAAATAAGAAATGAAAATGTAAACATAAAGGTAAAACACCAACAAGAATTGCTTGATGATCCCTGCAAAAGGCAAACCTAAAGATAAGAGGGAGAGGACAAAGATGTGATTTTGTTTGTATGCAAGGACTCCAAGGATATGATATGATATGATATAAATGTGGACAAGGATCTATGTGGGGAATATAGTGCCACGGGAGACAAAGAACTGTTGGAGAAAAGAGGAGACTGAAATTCTGTAGGGGAATAACAGATTCAAAAAAGGGGGGATCCAGCTTGGAATAAACAAAGTCCACAGGGGAAAAGGAAATACGCGTAGACAAAACTATGACATGAAACAGCTGGAGGCAAAGGGATGTCCTTCAGGAAAATAAAGCACCGGGAGACGACTCAAATCAGGAATGACTATTGTATTGGAAAGAAGCCAATGCACAGTTAGAAAACAAACAAAGCAAAGACCCAACAGGGAATACTTATCAAAGTAAGACTCTGTCGGGGAAAAGATCAATCAAAGGGGATGCCGAACTCCACTAGGGGGAAAATTACCTAACTATCAACCAAGTGATAACTTAACAAGGTAATAAGCCTAAAAGGAAAAGATTACCAACATCCAAGTGATAGCTTAACAATGTAACCAACCAGAGGTAAGAGAAATATTACATAATTGTCAGCTAAGTGATAGCTTAACAAAGGTAATAAACCAAAGGTAAAGAAGAATATTACCTAACCATCAACCAAGTGATAGCTTAACACATGGAATAGGCTCAAAAGGAATGATTACCAACTATCTTCCAAGTGATAGCTTAACAAGGTAACAAACCAAAGGTAAGAGAAATATTACCTAACTATCAGTCGAGTGATAGCTTAACAAAGGTAATAAGCCCGAAAAGAAAGATTACAAACTATCAGCCAAGTGATAGCTTAACAAGGTAACCAACCAAAGGTAAGATAAATATTACCTAACCATCAGTCGAGTGATAGCTTAACAAAGGTAATAAGCTCAAAAGGAATGATTACCAACTACCAGCCAAGTGATAGCTTAACAAGGTAACCAACCAGGGGTAAGATAAATATTACCTAACTATCACCCAAGTGATAGCTTAACAAAGATAATAAACCAAAGGTAAAGAAGAATATTACCTAACCATCATCCAAGTCATAACTTAACACATGTAATAAGCTCAAAAGAAATTATTACCAACTACCATCCAAGTGATATCTTAACAAGGTAACCAACCAAAGGTAAGAGAAATATTACCTAACTATCAGCCAAGTGATAACTTAACAAAGGTAATAAGCCCGAAAGGAAAGATCACCAACTACTAGCCGAATGATAGCTTAACAAGGTAACCAACCAAAGGTAAGAGAAATATTACCTAACCATCAGCTGAGTGATAGCTTAACGAAGGTAATTGTAAGACCCTAATTTTGACCTTAAGATCCCTCATGGCATCATATCATTGCATTTGCATTTGCCTCAAGGATCATAGCATCTTGGCTCCTTAACCCTAGGGTGGGAACTTGTGTGAGTTGGTTTGAGACCACCAAGCATGCTTGAATTGTATATTATTGCTTTTCTTACTTTGTTTACTAACCAAAATCCCAAAAATATGTCACTAACTTCTATCTATTCTTGCTACTTAGGTGGATGAAGGTCTGATGAGTGTATTAGTGCAGTTCTATGATCCCTTATACCATTGCTTCACATTTTCGGATTTCCAGCTTTTGCCTACGCTTGAGGAGTATGCTTATCTTGTGGGTATACCTATTCTAGATTAGTTGTCGTTCAGTGGCTTGGAGAGAGTTCCTACTTTTCAAGAGATTGCTGATCTGTTGCATATAGATGAATCTATTGTGGGTGCTCATATGACTACCAAAGGTGGAATTCAAGGTCTCCCATCTGATTTCCTCATTGCTCAAGCTACTTTGTATGGGAAGGCCATGAGTGAGGACGCATTTGAGGCCATATTTGTACTTCTCATCTATGGGCTAGTGTTATTTCCCAACATCGACAAATTTGTGGATGTGAACGCTATTAGGATTTTCTCTACTCTTAATCCCGTTCCTACTCTGTTGGGTGACACTTACTTTTCTTTGCATATGAGGAATGCAAAGGGTGGTGGTACCATTGTGTGTTGTTTGCCTCTGTTGTACAAGTGGTTTATTTCGCACTTGCCACAGACGGTCGCCTTCAAGGAGAACAAAGGATGTCTACGGTGGTCTACGAGACTTATGTCTCTCACTAATGATGATATCTTTTGGTACAACCGTATGTATGATGGTGTGCAGATTATCGACTCTTGTGGTGAATTCTCCAATGTGCCTCTTCTTGGTACATGTGGTGGGATTAATTACAGCCCTATTTTAACACGTCGTTAGCTTGGGTTCCCATTAAAGGATAAACCTAATAACATTTTGTTAGAAGGTGTGTTCTTTCAAGAGGGTAAAGATCCCCAAGGCTTGAAGGGAAGGATGGTCCGCGCTTGGCGCAAGGTTCATAAGAAGGGAAGGAAATAGCTTGGTCCGAAGAATTGTATTGCTTTGGAACCCTATACCTCGTGGGTGAGGAGGAGAGCTTCTGAGTACCTTATGCCTTATGATTATTCGAGACCTACACCTTTGGTTGTGGCTGGGCCTTTAACCCTCCCTGACCAAGGAGTAGAGGAGTTGAGAGATGAAGACCGCTCGCGTGCTTGGATCCGTGAGCGAGAGGAGCTACTTCAGCAGCTTAGAGATAAGGATGCATTAATAGAATTTCTTGAGCATCAGGTTATCGATGAGCCTGATGATGTAGTGACTTCTCTTCTTCCTCAGTCTTCCAAGTTTTAGAAGAGGAAGTACGATCGACTCGCCAAGGAGAAGGCAGATATGGAGGTAGCCTATGAGAGAGAGGTGAAGAGGCTTCATGCAGCTTATCTTCCGGTCTCGAGAGCTTTGGACGATTGCTTCTAGGGTTGCATAGGATGTTCATTTTCCTTCTCGCTTGTATTGTATTTGGTTACCAAGACTGTACTTCTTTGGTGTAAAATTTTTCCAGATATTATTGATATGATATTTCCATTAATATTTAAAATATTTGCAAATAGGACTATAAAGTTCCTCTGATTAAAAAATAATAAATCATATGCACAAGCAATACATGCATCATGTGCATAAGTAGGTTTTGCTCCAGGCTTCTTGTTCAGTGATCTAACTCTGTGTTCTTCATTTACTTTGAAGACAAGCTGACGCACCGGCACTACACCAAAACCAACTATTCGAAGCTGATGGATCACCTAGAGCAAGAGAACAGAGAGCTGGAGGAGGAAGTGGCAAGATTGTCTGCCCTGTGTCGCATTACGCGAAAAACCGGCGGGAAAAGACACAGAGCCGCCACCGTGCGTTGTTTATCCCTAAAGAGGGAAAGGAAACGCTCGAAGTAAACCTGGAAAGGGAATGGTCTCGCGACCAGAGATTGATAGGATCGGGAGTCGGTTATGCGAAGGGAAGGTATTAGCACCCCTACGCATCCGTCGTACTCGACGGGATCCACGCTCAGAAAGAATAGAAGAAAGGTTGCTAAAGAAACTGCTCAAAAACTGCACAAAACTGGACTGAAACACAGATGAAAGACGGAAGAAACGGGACTCGGCAGGATATCGCATCCTGGGCCTACGTAGTCTGTCAGACACAGACATCAGAGTTAACGTAGTTCGGGGACCGGGGAAAACGTGTCCGCTAGGACATCACATCCTATGCATACGTATCTTCTCTGACCAGAAAAGAATCAGAGCACTCGTAGCTCGGCTAACGCACACCAAACAAAACACAAACAGGAAACCGACTGCCAATCGCTGGACTTATGTCAGACTTCAGACAAACAAACGCACACAGGAAACCGACTGTCAATCGCTGGACTTACGTCAGACTCCAACAAGCAAATAAGACACAGGAAACCAACTGCCAATCGCTGGACTTACGTCAGACTCCAACAAGCAAACAAGACACAGGAAACCAACTGCCAATCGCTGGACTTACGTCAGACTCCAAACACACGCAAGGGGGGTGAAAAAGAAAAAGGGCGCTCAAAGAGATCAGCTCATCTCCTGCCTACGTACCTCATCTGGTATGAGGATCAGGGCGACGTAGTTCCCCTTAACAGGGAAAGAACTTCTAACCTAACCAGAGACAAGGGAGATAACAAGCTACTAGGGAGACTACGACTCGAGCCTAGAAGTTGTCATGCATACGATCCCTACGTTGAGGTCTCTATCCTAACTTGCATAGGAAGCAAGCCATACTAAACAGTACATAATCAAACACAAGCACAAGAGAGCAAGCACACACACTATATGCAAACAATTGGCTCACACAAGGCTGGGCTTTAGTCAAGGGGTCATGTCAACCTCGACAAACAAGCCAACTGGAATGGGGTTTTTTGAGCTCTTAACCCTAACATTGAGAGTTAGGGTGAAGCAAATGAAATGGGAAATGAGGGTAAGACCTCATAGCTCTTATCCCTGGCCTGGGAGAGCTTGAATCGAAGAATGTGTGGGAGTTCAGAATGAAGGAACTCTTCTCCACAAATGACTGACTCTACAAGATCTTGCTCTTATTCAAGATGCATCAACACATGGTGTGAGCAAAGTGAATGACACACTGAATAGCAGGGGATGGATTACACATCCCTTGTATCTGCCAATTGCCTCTTAAGAGGATTTAACCTGCTTGGCACAAAATTAAATAACCACAAACATTGCCTCTTAAGGAGGGCTTCAGACAGGTGCCTGCCAAAGTAACATGACAGGTCTTCCAGACTACATGAAGATTAGGGATTATACCTAAGTGGTATGCCAACCACAAGCAAAAGCAAAGCAAAGTTCAAAGGAACTTAAAGCAACTTAGGTACCTGTGGAAACAGCTAAACCAATCAGTACAGAATTCAGACCAACAGTCAACAGTCAATATCAAACAGACAACCCAATATGCAACACATAAGCCATAAGGCAAACATTATCCTCAACCTACAAAACACACAAATGTTAGCCAACAACAAAAAATGATCAAGCTCAAATGAAGGAGCAACATCAATCAGGGAGATGCCTACTTGAACCTGAAATTCACAACTCAAATGTAAGTAACAAGCCACTAGGTCAAAGCCTAGGGTCAAAAGTGGATCAAAAAGCCAAAACAGAACTTGATATTCAACACAAAGCATGTTTATTCAATCAAGAACAAGTCCTAAAAGAGGACCAAGCCAAAATCAACAAGCAAGTCCATTTCATGTGCAAAGGAAGTCAAAGACCAATTCAAGGCATACATTTGATCATCATGAATGAAAATTCCAAATCAAAACAGAAGTGATTCAAATAATTCTGGAAAAATTCATGAACATTCAACACATCCAAAACATCCATCATACAGAAAATCATAAGCATTAAAGATCATTTGATATGGAAATTAAATGGCTCAAGTTGATCAACCAAATGTGTGACACAAATTGTCACACCATGCAAACATGTCCATAAAACAGAAATGGTAAATGAGAAAAATGCACAATCAATTCTCAAATGTCCAGCAACATGTCAAGAACATTCATGCAAAATTTCAAGCAATTTGGATTAAAATTAAGCATTTCATGATAGAAAGAGCAAGCCAAGGTCACAAAAGCACCTATGTTCACATTCTCTAACACAAATCAAACACCAGCCATGCACAACTTCAAAATTCATCATCATAAAAAACTAGACATCACAAGGATCATTTTGCAAAAAATTGGGAGTGATTTGAGCCATTTTTCAATTAGTTATGAATTTTCTAAGTTGATGAAAAAAATAAAAATCGAATGAACACATAGCATGACATATGGAGGGAAAAGCATAAAATATGAAGCAATTTGAATAATTGTCCCAGGCTGGAATCGAACCAAGTGAACATTTGAATTACGCGCCAGGCCAAAACGACATCGTTTTGCCTGAAAGCCCTAGCGCTGCCCAGATTTGGACGCTAAACCGGTAGCGACGGACTGGTATGAAGATCTTCATCTTCTTCATGAAGATGAAGATGAACACCATGAATGTTCATGAGCAAATTCCCAGAAATTTCCAGATTTCTCCAGATTTCAAAAGGTTTTACATCATTCGAATCCTTATTCCATGTACATCATAGATCCATCATCAATTTGTTCTAAAACAACATAACAAGTTCAAATCGAGCAGAAACATTTTTGACATGTAAACTTCCATCACTCATAACTCACTCAATAATGCACCAAATTTAATGAAATTTAACTCAGAATTCTCAGGGAGAGGAGATCTACACAAATATGTACATGGATTTGAGAATTAAGAAGGTCGAAAAATTCACCTCTTGAAGAGCAGGTTCTAGATTCACACGATTCCACGCTTGTAATGGTCCAGTTCTGCTTGCTTTGAGCTCCAATGAGGTTTGATACAAGAAACAGCACGTGAGAAGGCTTGAAACCAGCTTAATTTGAGATCTCCATTAACACCTTCAAGCTTTGGTATGCACGATTTTGAGCAGAAATCCACAAAATGCACGTTGAATCACACTCTAAACTTCACCAGGATCAACAATTATGCAAGGAAATGAGTGTTTATGTGAGGAATTTTGAAGTTCTTTGTGAGAGAAATTTTGGATCAAAACTCAAGATCTAGATCTGAAACTGTGTGTTATCTTCAATACAGTTGTGATTAAGCTTATATATGCCCTGCTAATTAACCTAAAATCATGATTAGGCCAAAGCTAAATGAGACTAGAAGGATATAAGATGTATGCACCAATTTGCATTTTCACTTCATGCGTGAAATGGCCACGTGAACAGTACACACCAAGGGCCCAAATTCACTTCAAATCAGCCCATGCACACATTGGAAATGGAATTACATGCATGTGATCAACCAATTTTGATTTGAGCAATTTTCCTTCAAAAACTTCATGAATAAGCAAATGATCATATGTTAAAATTTCATGCCATGTGATGAGGTATTTGGAAAATATATTTCATGAGGAGAATAATGCAAAAAGAGGCACTCCATTTGGAGTCTTGGTTCAAAAGATATGGCTATTTGAATTTTCAAGCACACTTTGCAAAGATTTGATCATAACTCCTTAAACGTTCATCATAAATTCATGATTTTGGACTTTTTGGAAATTGGAGAGAAATATCTTCAACTTTCATGTTGGACACAAATTCATTTGAAGCTTCTTTGATGTTGGAAAGTTGAGTTGAAGTTGGTCCAAAACTTGCCATTTTTGGAAACTTTCAAAATTATAGGTCATTTTCCATTTTTGGAAACTTTTGATCTGGCTTCAAAATCTTCAAGGTAGACACTTGACATGATGAATAGACATCTTTTGGAAATGAATGAATTGTCTCAGACCATTTCTCCACCTCCTAGCCCTCAGTTGACCTTCAGTTGACTTTTATGGGCCTCAGAAGACTTGGACATGTACTGATGACTTTTGAGCCTCTAGCCTTTGGTCAAGTTGCTTCAAAATGATCCTTGATTCACACAAGCTATCTAGAACAACCACAAGGCCTTTATCTCATGGAAAAACCCTTGCTCTCTTGCACAGATGAATCCTCCTAACCAGTCTTGACTGATGCAATGCAAAGGTACTATGCAATGTTAATGACCTAAAAATTAAATGAATGTACAAAGGGGAGGTGAAAATTTGAGGTGCTACAGCTGCCCCTATTCAATCAACTGGGAACCTGAATGGATGAGAGCAACGACTGTCAGACCTTCAAGGTAAACAGGGATTGAATACCAAAGAACCGTAGAAATTTGCACTCTGCGGGAAATGAACAAAAACAGACAGTCGACTTGATGTAGACTGACATCAAGGAAAGCGAGGCCATTTACCAATGGCGGCTTGAACAGTCGACTTGATGTACACTGAAATCAAGGAAAGCGGGGCCATTTACCGATGGCGGCTTGAAGAGTCGACTTGATGTACACTGACATCAAGGAAAGCGAGGCCATTTACCGATGGCGGCTTGAACAGTCGACTTGATGTACACTGCCATCAAGGAAAGCGAGGCCATTTACCGATGGCGGCTTGAACAGTCGACTTGATGTACACTGACATCAAGGAAAGCGAGGCCATTTACCGATGGCGGCTTGAACAGTCGACTTGATGTACACTGACATCAAGGAAAGCGAGACCATTTACCGATGGCGGCTTGAACAGTCGACTTGATGTACACTGACATCAAGGAAAGCGAGGCCATTTACCGATGGCGGCTTGAACCGTCGACTTGATGTACACTGACATCAAGGAAAGTGAGGCCATTTACCGATGGCGGCTTGAACAGTCGACTTGATGTACACTGACATCAAGGAAAGCGAGGCCATTTACCGATGGCGGCTTGAACAATCGACTTGATGTACACTGACATCAAGGAAAGCGAGGCCATTTACCGATGGCGGCTTGAACAGTCGACTTGATGTACACTGACATCAAGGAAAGCGGGGCCATTTACCGATGGCGGCTTCGACTGGGGAGGAACAAAATGTTCACAACGGGAACCCGACAAGACGTTTACCGACGACTCTACTAGGGATTTTGAAAAGATACATGACCCAACATTGACCGATGACTGGGGAAACAAGATATACAACCAGACGTCAACGGACAAATGGGAAAAACTCGACGTTTACCGACATCGAAAGATGATGTTTACCGACACCAAAGGAAGGACGACCAAACATTTACCGATGACTGGAAAAAAGACATGCAACCAGACGTCAACGGACGAATGGGAAAAACTCGACGTTTACCGACACCAACGTAGGGGTGACCAGACATCAACGGATGAATGGAAAAAGATACAACCAGACGTCAACGGACGAATGGGAAAAACTCGACGTTTATCGACACCAACGGAGAGGTGACCAGACATCAACAGATGACTGGGAAGACTCAACCGGACATCAACGGATGAATGGGAGAAACTCGACGTTTTACGACACCAACGGAGAGGTGACCAGACATCAACGGATGACTGGGAAGACTCAACCAGACATCAACGGATGAATGGGAGAAACTCGACGTTTACCGACACCAACGAAGAGGTGACCAGACATCGAAAGATGATGAATGGGAAGAGAAACCACGACCAGACGCCAACGGACAAATGGGCAAATTCTCAACCAAACATCAATGGATGAATGGGAGAAACTCGACGTTTACCGACACCAACGGAGAGGTGACCAGACATCAACGGATGACTGGGAAGACTCAACCAGACATCAACGGATGAATGGGAGAAACTCGACGTTTACCGACACCAACGGAGAGGCGACCAGACATCGAAAGATGATGAATGGGAAGAGAAACCACGACCAGACGCCAACCGACGAATGGGCAAACTCGATGTTACGGACATCGAAAGATGATGTCTACTGACACCAGAAGAAAGGAGACCCACACGGGGATCAACACGACACCTACTGGTATCGCAAGGATGACATCTACACACGTCAAGACAAGGCAGACACTTGCCGAGGACTACACTGGGGAGTCAGGCTTTCCTTTCGCGGACGGGTGAGGAAATAAACCTCTCTGAGGATTACCAATCCTGAATGCTGTCAGGAGCAACTGCCGCAAACGTGCCATACGGATGTTGAACAATGATCCACCTCTGTTGGGGAACCCAACTTTGCAAGACGCGCAGGGAGGAACACTCCTGTTGAGCACACGATTCCGATTCGATCTACCAACTCTGTAGAGAGTAGCACTGCTGGGGACACCCACTCAACTAGGGAGTCACCTGTTGGGAAAACACCAATCTTTCAACCATGCTGGGGAAACCCATTTTTGAAATCAACCCAATGTCGCGACGCTAAACTCTTTCGACAAACCCATTCTCAGATGGTAACCCCGGCTTAGGGCTAGTTTATGTTTGCAATGTTGACGCATGAGTTTTTTTCAACGCAATGCTCCATAATCATGGAAATGCTACGCACTTAATGATGCAATATGCTATGCTTATCTAAATGATGAATGCATAAAAACACGTCCCCTCTGGGGACAACACCGGGGAGCTCAAGGAACTCTGCTGAGGACTGGATGCCACTCCAATTTCCAACCCACTGGGGAATAGCACTGCTGCTGGGGAACGGAATAATCCTCACTGGGGACGACCTCTACTGAACCTGATCCGCTTGGGGATTCTGCTGGGGAAATAAACAAACAATTCCCACCTCCGCTGGGGAAACTGCAACTCAACCCTGCTGGGGATTACAGCACTTCAGACCTGGCTGCTGAGGAACAAACTACCCACAGACACCTTTGTTGGGGAAATAGCAACCGTCCGACTCGCTGGGAAACTAACAATCCTCAGACTTGCTGGGGAAATACTCTTCCTGACCCTGCTGGGGAAGATAACCAATCTCAGGCCTGATTGTCGAGGAAACACCGCTCTCGAATCCGCTGGGGAGATAACGACCTTGAACCCACTGAGAAGATATGGCTTATCGGACACGGACCGCCCGTCGACTCGTCGAACACTGGTGTTCACCATCCCACCATAGTGTCGACTTTCCACTCTTTGAGAGCTCCTAGACTCATCCGGTCTTTTCTGATTCATCACCTAGTATTCTCGTCTTTTCTTTGCTTCGAGACAATTGATCTCCTCAGATTCTGACTAACTCTCTAATCTTCAGACTTTGAAGAGTCTTCTTGATTACCCTCTAGGATCGTCGTCGCAATTCTTTCACCGTCTTTTCACCGTTCTTCTATCCCTTGTCCTTGATTGGGCTTTGCGGGGATCTCTTGTCAAAAACGAACGCTTCGTATCACAACCTGTGAGTGAGTGAAAATAACCAACAGCACCTGCAAAAAGAGATCGTCAGATAAAAACGTGCCCCAGGCATGCCAAGATTTCAACACCTAGGTCACTCAGGCTTCCGAATAAGATTTCAAAATTTCAATCTTATAAACATGCATCGGAAGGGACCTCTATGTTTCAAAATGCAAAGATTCTTTATCAAAATAAACGGATGTTTTTGCAATCAAAGTGGTAATGAAAACAAAACAAAACTATTTGACTGAACATGCACTTTATTGACTGAACAAAAGGTGGCTCGGAACCAAGCAACACAGGAAGCAATCCATGAAAAGAGATGATTGCGCACAAAAAGGAAAAATCTATCCTAATGGCAATGTGAAAACCGTGATCTCATCGAGTTCCAACTCGGTTACACCCCATATGTCCTCAAGACTTTCCGCACTTTCTGCCTTCTGAAGGAGACGCTTCCAATCGATCCCTTCGGGGACTATCCAGATGTCTTAGCTAAAGTACAAACGATCATGCTGGACGCAGTTGTTCGTTTCAATCCCTCTTTTTCCTGGACCGCCCTTTCGGGTTTTCGGTCCACCGGGATACCCTTTTTTTCCCAAGCCGCCCTTGTGGGGTTTTCGGCTTGCCAGGTGTACATTTTTTTTCTTTTTATCCCTAATTTTTGCCCGAACCTTTTTTTTTTTTTTTGGTTCGCCGGGATGCCCATTTTTTCCTGGACTCTTTTATTCTTTTCGTCCAGCGGGTCTCTTTGTACGAAGTATCTTTTAACTGTGTCCGCATTCACAGGGGATGGAAAAATCCTCACCATCCATGGTCGTCAACAACAAGGCTCTGCCAGAGAACGCCTTCTTGACCACGAATGGGCATTCATAATTGTGTGTCCACTTGCCCCTACGATCGTTGAGGAGGAAGGATCCTTTTCAACACCACCTCTCCTACGTGGGATGCACGGGGTCACACCTTTCGGTTAAGCATGTTTCCATCGCTGTTGGCACAACTGCCCATGATAAACGGTTGCCAGCCTCTTTTCTCAATTAGGCTCAACTCTCCGTACCGAGTCCTTACCCACTCCGCCTTTTCTGATTTTCATCCATCCGTCTCTCCACAATGGGATCTGGACCTCAGTAGGTAACACCACTTCTATCCCGTACACGAGCGAGGAAGGCATTGCCCCAGTAGACGTATACACCGAAGTCAATACCAGGATACAAGCTTCGTACTCAGCCACCATTGTTGGTACATTCAAATGCTAACCAGGAAACAAAAGGAACGTGGGATCCCTTTGGCGTAACCAAAGCGGTACCAACCCCACTACCATTCATATTGACAGCCCCATCAGACATCAGAATCCATTCGGATTCAGGGTCCGGCCCTTCCTCCGGGATCGGTTCTTCACAATCTTTCGATTTGAAAACCTCGATGTCCTCATCAGGGAACTCAAACTTCCTCGGTTGATAATCCTCAATGGGTTGCTGGGCGAGGTAATCGGACAATACACTCCCCTTGATCACCCTCTGAGAGGTATACTGTATATCAACATCAGTCGAAATTATTTACCATCTTGCAACCCGTCCGGTCAATGCTGGCTTTTCACTTGCTTACTTGATCAGATCCATCTTGGAAATCCACAAAGTGGTATGAACCAGCATATACTGTCTCAGTCGGCGAGCAGCCTATGCCAAAGTACAACAAGTTTTCTCGAGCAGTGAATGTATTGTTTCACAATCGGTAAACTTTTTGCTAAGGTAAATTGCATGCTCTTTTCGACCAGACTCGTTATACTGACCCAGTACACACCTCATAGACCCCTCGAGGGCTGTCAAGTATAGAATCAATGACCGTCTCTCCACCGGGAGGCATCAGAATTGGAGGCTCCTGCAACTTATTCTTTTATCTTTCAATGCCCCTTGGCAATCATTATCCACCTGACCGTTTGCTCTCTTTTTTTTTTGAATGGGTTCCCACGTAGCTGTCAGATGAGATATGAACCGTGAAATGCAATTCAATCTATCTAAGAAACCACGAACCTTCTTTTCTGTTCTCGGTTCAGGCATTTCTTTGTATTGCTTTTTTTCTTTTCTTTTTTTCCCCTCTTTTTTTTTTAGCAGGATCGACCTCAATTCCTCTTTCGTTCACAATAAGCCTCGGCAACTTACCGGACAGCACTCCACAAGTGCACGTATTCGGACTCAACCTCAATCTGAGTTGTCTCAATCGGTCAATCAGCTTGACCTAGTCTACCGGATGCCCCTCTTCTGCTCGGGACTTTGCTATCATGTCATCAACATAGCATTTGATTCCACAATGAATCATATCATGAAACAAAGTCACCATGGCTCTTCGATACATGGCACCGGCGCTCTTGAGACTGAACGGCATCACCTTATAACGCAAAGTGCCCCATGGTATGATGGACGTTGTTTTCTCCATATCATCTGGCGACATTTTGATGTGACTACAGCCAGTAAAGCCACCCATGAAGAAAAACACCGAGAACTGAGCTGTATTATCTACCCACACATCGATGTAATGGGAAATCACCATTCAGACTGGCTCTGTTCAATCTCGGTAGTCAACACACGTTCTCACCTTCTCATCCTTTTTCAGCACCGGCTTCCGCTTCCCTGGAGGACAGTCTTCTCTCAATGGTGGCTTGTGCGCCACGACATCGGTATTCCACCCTGGCATATTTGGATAAGACCGGGCGAAGATATCGACATACTCCTTCAACAGTGCTACCATTCTGCTCTTGACATTTGCCTCTGAAGCGGCCCCAACTTTCCCTTCCTTTCTGACCTCGGCGGTGCCTGGATTAACAATCTTGAATCGCTCCTCGTGCGGTTGAATCACCTTCTCCTCTTGTTTCAACAACCTGGCTAATTCCAGCAGATCACAATCTTCTTCGCCTTCTTCTTCGGCATGATAGATCGGATTGTCGAAGTCATACAAAGGTGTAACCGAATTGTTATCAATGAGATCAGGAGGATAGTCTCTTTTGAGGTCGGAACAAAACCAATCAAAAGGAAAGAAAATGAAAACAAGCATTGCCATTTTTATTATTTTTTAAACTGCAAAAATAAATGAAAAACAGGGAACACCGCTTTTAATACAGAAACATCCATTTATTAATGATGCAAAATGTTGCAAAATGAAACACATGAGATGGCCTTTACAATGGACCATTACGTTTTGGGCAAAACATATGGCTTTCATGCAAACAGAATTTAAAAAACAGAAATACTACTCGTCAGGATGAGTAACAGTGATGATCTTTGAGGCCTTCCAGTTCCCTGGTATGCACGATTTTATCCATGAGTCAAGCTCACAGTCACTGTTGATTTCTTCACCCACCGCACAGGCGTGACCTGGGTCCAACACTCCGGCACTGACGAATGTGAACGGTTGACGACGTCCTTTGTTCTGTCCAGACGAGTCTTGACCTGGCTGATAGCCAACCCCGAACATATCCGCTTTCACCATAATG
The DNA here is from genome assembly GCF_024323335.1 of Lathyrus oleraceus. Taxonomy (NCBI): domain Eukaryota; kingdom Viridiplantae; phylum Streptophyta; class Magnoliopsida; order Fabales; family Fabaceae; genus Lathyrus; species Lathyrus oleraceus. Next base: position 22,860,482 of record NC_066582.1, read on the forward strand.
TCTATGATCTTTCCCCAGCCTAGGGCTTCTCCGTTCTTTACCACCTCCATGGCCTGTTTGTAAGAAGAAATGGACAACTTCTTCTCTTTCTCAGCAACAATGGCATTCTCCACCTTGACGGTTTCAACTGCCTGACTTGGTGTTTCAAATTTTTCACCGTCCATTTCTACTTCCATCGTTCTCTGAATCGTTTCCCTCACCATTGCACACTCATTTGTAGCGACATCCGCACAATAATTATCACCGCTAGGGAAAGCTCCACTCTTCATCAGATGCCTCTAGACTGCAGCCATGGGAGTTTTTAACTGATCCCCATCAGTCACCTTTATTCCTCTCTTGTCCATTGACATCACCTTCACCTCTACAGGACCATGCATTGGCACGGGGTTAGCATTATCATTCAGTATCGGTGCCAAACTGATGGCTTCAGAATCCACCAAATCTTGGACGGCATGCTTAAAAGCTCTACAACCCTCAATGTTATGCCCGGGTGCCCCAGAATGGAACTCGCACCTGTCGTTCTCATCGTAGTTTGCAGGCCTCCGATGCAGTTCTACAGGAACCAAAATTCTCGGCCGAACTAACCCAAGATCCCTCAACCTCTTGAACAGAAGTGTATAAGTCACGGGTGGCTTATCAAACTGGCGATCCGTCGTCCCCTTCTTCACTTGGCCCTTAGCTTTCTGTGCTTTCTACTGAGGTGGCGGTTGTTGCTGTTGTACAGGTGGATTACCAACAGGAGTGATTACAGTTGCAACATAAGGGTGGTAACGATCCTTACTGTGTTCCTTTCGGGAAGGCACCCCACTTGATTCAACATCCTTCTTGTGCTGACCACTGCCAGAGGGCTTTTTTACTACAGCGCCAGAGGGTTTTTTTACTACGGATGACGGAGCCTTTCCCTGAACTTTCTCCATCCTTAGCCAATTCTCAATACTCTCCAACCTCTCAGCAATTGCTTTCTGCCCCAAGGCGAGCCCTTGCACGACTTTGAACAACTCTCTCATCATCTCTTTCAATTCGAGAATGTCGGCGTTGGGTGGATCCATCAGCTTGGATATCTGAATGGAATAGCTATGCGCACCAGTTAGATACTGAAACCTACAAAACAGCAAACAGGTTAATATGACTCACACATGCAATGTTTATCCGTATGAGGAATATTCTGTCCTTTGATTCTGGCTTCCTTGAGACGGATAATAATTTGACAATAACATTCTGACATTCTGACATCAGGATGTCTCTCAACCAGAATCTCAATCAAAAAATGGACCCTGAGTACGGATAGACATGGGTTAAATGCAGATGGATGCGAAATGGGAATGATGCAAATGCATGCAGGCAGGTCACTGTGCCATCTTCCAAGTCATCTATGTCATCTAGGCCAGGGTAAGGTCAAGAGAAACGCAGGATAAATAACCCTTTCAAGAATATCATCATATGCACACCAGGTGTATGTGTCGCATCACGCGAAAAACCGGCGGGAAAACAAGAACAACAGAGCCGCCACCGTGCGTTATTTATCCCAAAAGAGGGAAAGGAAACGCTCAGAGTAAACCTGGAAAGAACATGGTCTCGCGACCAAAGAGAATGGGTTCGGGAGTCGGTTATGCGAAGGGAAGGTATTAGCACCCCTACGCATCCGTCGTACTCGACGGGATCCACGCACTAAAGGAAGGAAAATGGTTGCTAAAACACTGCTCAAACACACACACGCACTGGCTGAAGGAGACACAAGAAAACTGACAAGACAGACTCGGCAGGATGTCGCATCCTGGCCCTACTTAGTCTATCAGGCATAGACATCAGAGTCAAAGTAGTTCGGACTGGGGAAACAACACATGCTCGCTAGGATATCGCATCCTATGCATACGTATCTCCTCGGACGAGAGAAGAATCAGAGCATTCGTAGCTCGGCTGACACGCACACAAACAAACACAGGCAAAGGCAAACGTGGAGCCTGAATGCCAATCACTGGACTTACATCAGCATCCGAACCAAAACTCACGCACACTGGAACCCAAATGCCACTCGATGGACTTATATCAGCTTCCAAGCACACAACAAGACAAAACAAAGACACAGGCGCCCGGAGAGATCAGCTCATCTCCTGCCTACGTACCTCATCTGGTATGAGGATCAGGGCGACGTAGTTCCCCTACAGAGGGACAAAGGACTAGCCTAACCAGATAACAAAGGGAGACACAACACTAGGGAGACTACGACTCGAGCCTAGATGTTATCATGCAAAATCATCCCTAAGTTAAGGTTTCTAGCTAACTGGCACAGGGAGCCAGCCTATCCTAATCATGACTTGCACAGGAAGCAAGCCACACACACACTTAACTTGCATAGGGAGCAAGCCAAGCAAAACCTAGCTTGCACAGGAAGCAAGTCTAAACTAAACCTAACTTGCACAGGAAGCAAGTCAAACAAACACAAGCACAGGTAGCACACACTATATGCACTCAAGAGGCTCAAACAAGGGTTAGGTTTTAGTCAAGGGGTCATATCAACCTCAACAAACAAACCTCTGGAACCGGGTAGAATGTTGCTCTTAACCTTGCCATTGAGGGGCTAAGGTGAAGCAGATGAAAGGAGATGAGGGGTGTGCCTCATTGCTCTTATCCCTGGCCAGGGAGAGCATTTGACTAGAATGTGTGGGTTCAGAAAGTGGGAACCCTTCTACACATTTGAAACTGACTCAACTGTGCAATTGCACAAGATCTTGGGTTTTTATCTGTAATGCATCAACACAGTGGTGTGAGCAAAGCAGATGACACACAGAATAGCAGGGGATAGATTGCATATCCCTTGGGTTCTGCCAATTGCCTCTTCACTTAGGAGGTCTTTGACTCTATACAAGGACAAAATTAAACATCCACAAACATTGCCTCTTAAGGAGGACTTCAGACAGTTGCCTGGCCAAGTAACAGGCCAGGTCTTCCAGACTACATGAAGATTAGAAATATACCTCAATGCGAATTGCTTATACAAGCAAAGCAAAGCAAAAGTTCACAAGGAACTGAGCAACTAAAAGCACCTGAAATAGTCAAGCAGACATTAGTATGCAACTTCAAACAAAGCAAAAAGAAACAGACATCAATAGTTAATCAGAAGCAAATGGATGTGCAAGGCATAAGGCTTAAGGCATGTGAGCCAAGCCACCTACAAAACAAAACAAGTTAATCAATGATATTCAAGCAAGCTCAATCAAAAAGATTTGGTCTCACTGGTCATTTGTTGGTCAACCTGAAAACATGAGCTCAAAGGTGAGTAACAGGACCACTAGGACAAGCCTAGGGTCAAAAATGAATGAGAAAGTCAAAAAAGCAAGCAATGTCCAATCAAAATCATGTTCAAACAATTGAGAAACACAACCAATTGGGTTCACATTCATATCAATCATCATCATCATTTCATGAACAATTTAGGTCAAAGTGTTGCAAACAGAAGCTCATAGAAGTCAACAGCAAGACTTAACTCAAAAGCAACCTCAAACATTTCCAAAAATCACCAAATAAATCATGATCAATCACAATCCATAGCATGGTAAGCATGACAAATTTCATCTCATTTGGACAAGTGGAAGGCAGTCAATGAAAATCAGAAAGTCAAAGCAATTTTGAACATGCTCAAAGAAGTCAACCAAACATGCATCAACTTGAAAAATTCATAAATCAGTGATAGCATATGAGAAATGAATGGGACTAAAACCATGGCAAAGATGAGGATGTCTAGTTATCTCATGTAAAATTTCATGTCCATCTAATAAAGTATGAGAATTTCACAAATGAAATGGGAACATGTATCACAAAAAGTCAACATAAGACCAAACAGGGGAGAAAATCTCAAACAATTAGGAAATGCCACAAATAATTCCAAGAAAATTCACATGTAAACTAGACATCCAATAGTACATTCATGCAAAAATTCAAACCAATTTGAGTTCAAGAAGCATGGTAATAAAAATCATGAAGTTGGACATCAATGGTGTGACACAAATTGTCACACCCTAATTCAAAAAATCATAACTCACAAACCAGCAATGATAAATTCACAAACTCTACACCAAAATCACCATGAATGTGTCTAGTTTAAGCACAAAAAGTTTGGGAGTCATTGGATAAAGTATCACTATTTCACAAATGTTTTGGCAAGATGTACAAAAATTGGGCACATGAACAAAACCCTAATGCCATTTAAAATCTACTCATCTAAAAAATCAGCAAAAATAATGATAAAAAACTAGGGATCATGATGAAGATGATGCAAAAATTCCCATGAAATTTGGAATTGAAATGGATAAGTTATGAATTTTGCAAGTGAGCCATGCCAAATGAAATAAAAATAAGAAATTAAATGAAATAAAATGGATTAATTAAACCGAGAATGGCAAAGCTGTAATTTCTTGGACCACTTATTGAAACACGGTCGTTTTGGCAAAGGAAACGAAATGTTTCTATTGGTCGGTTTCAAATGGAACAAAGGCGCGGTCCATACAAACCCTAATTCCAGAAATCCGCAGCAAAATGCGCAGCTGGCTATGAAGGCCGCACGTGAATCCGCAGGTAATGTGCAGCGTTATGAAGGCCGCGCGTGAATCCGCAGGTAATGTGCAGCGTTTTTACAGCAACGTATTCATCATCTTGTTCATCATTTTTAAAAAAAACAGCAGAAACAGATCGTGACCAAAATTAAAAAAGCATATATCAATGTGTTCCTCTAAGCATGTACATTAATAATCCCACAACCATTAACATTGATTCGAGCTATTAAGAGAAAACCAAGCAAAAACATATTCAAGCGTCAAACTTCATTTCAGCATAACTCCATAAATACATAGCCATTTCATGTGATTTAAACTTCAGAATGATCAGCACAACAAGCTCTACACAAAGCATGGCATGATTTAGAGAAAAGAGAGATTCGAAAATTTACTTGTTCTTGAAGTAGTTTGTGAAACAGCAATGATTTGAAGGCTTTGGCTTGAAACAGATGCCTTAACAACTCCCAGGAGGTGAATGGTGAAGTTGTTTTGGCTCAATGATGCTTGAAGCACAACAAATCGAAACCTGCCATTGTTGGAGCTTGGAAAACCAGTTCATGCAAATGCTGTTACAGTCGAGATTCAGGGCTCCAAACAGCTTCCAAAGTGATGGAATGTGATGATAAAACCAAGCCAAACTCGAGTCCTTTGGAGGTTCGAGCAAAAATGCACAAAATGAGAAAAATGCAAATCTTGAGAGGATGATACTTTTTGTGTTATGGAGGCAGCTGCTAGGGTTTTCTTCAGCAAGAAAATGATGATTATATATGCTGTTTAATGGTACAAAGCAAGCTTCATGAAAATATGGAAAGGAGTTGGTAAAAGTGTACTTTTTTTTCCAATTTTCAAGCAACTTGGCATGGCTATGTGTACTGCACGAATTTGACTTTGTAACATGACCAAAACCACATTTCTGAACTATTTCAATTGGCCAAATGGTTTAAAAATGATTATTTTGAAAAGTCAAAATTCAACTCACTTGAAATTAATTAAGGCAAGTTCAAAAAGGCCATTTTGATTGGTGAAGTTTTGGTGAGTGATGGTTACATTTTTGGAAAGAGGGGATCAAATGTGACTTGTAGGAAAAAACCCCACCCAAATTGGCCAAATGGTTTGAGAGATATGGCCTTTTGAAGTTCAAGAATTTTTGAAAATGATTCGATCATAACTTGCCAACCATACATGGGAGTTGAGTGTTCTTGGACTTTTTGGAAATGGGAGAACAAGATCTTCAACTTTCATGTTGGGCAAAAATTCATTTGAAGCTTGTATCATGATGTAAGTTTGAGGATCAAGACTTTCCATTTTTGGCAGGTTTCAATTACAGGTCCAATTTCCATTTTTGGAAATTTCTGATCTGGCTTCAAATTCTTCCATGATGGTGTTTGACATGATATATGAAGACTATATGGACATGAATGAGACCTCTCAAACCAATTTCCATCATCAAATCACTGATTAAATGGACAGTTGACCAACAGTTGACTTTTAGGGTTTCTGACTGATTGTGCATTGACTGATGACTTCTGAACATCCAATCCTTGACCAAAACACTTCAAATGGATCCCCAAGTCATGTGAACATGTTGGACCAACCCTAGGGCCTTGGTTCAATGAAAAACTCACTTGCTTGCTTGACTGACTGATCTCCTGATCAGTTTGACCTAATTTCTTGATTGGCTTGCACTTGAGGCAAATGGGACAATGCAATGCTATGCAGTGGACCATGTTATGCTATGACCTAATATGAGAATGTATGTATAATGATGGGTGCAAATTTGAGGTGCTACAGTATGCAACGATAATACCCCATCAGAATCTGAACTGCTCGCGATATCATGTTCCGCTAAGTGACGCAATACCACCTGCTTCCCATGAATCACTCTATTCCTAGGTGTCCTCAAGTTCACTCATAGCCTGGGTATTGGGCCTTTTACCTCTTGTAACTCCCACCCCACAGAGAGACAGATACACAGCCAACATAATGAAAGTATTATGCGTGCAAACATAAATGCAAACATAAATACTCACATCATAATCATAAATGCAATAAATAAAGCAGGAAAAGCAACCAAACCCTATCCTACAGAGCGCTAGGACTGACTCGCTTAGGGAAGATGGACCAGCAAGAGGTCAACTTCTCCTGTCCCCAGCAGAGTCGCCAGCTGTCGCATTACGCGAAAAAACCGGCGGGAAAAGACACAAAGCCGCCACCGTGCGTTATTTATCCCAAAAGAGGGAAAGGAAACGCTCGAAGTAAACTTGGAAAGGGAATGGTCTCGCGACCAGAGATTGATAGGATCGGGAGTCGGTTATGCGAAGGGAAGGTATTAGCACCCCTACGCATCCGTCGTACTCGACGGGATCCACGCTCAGAAAGAATAGAAGAAAGGTTGCTAAAGAAACTGCTCAAAAACTGCACAAAACTGGACTGAAACACAGATGAAAGACGGAAGAAACGGGACTCGGCAGGATATCGCATCCTGGGCCTACGTAGTCTGTTAGACACAGACATCAGAGTTAACGTAGTTCGGGGACCGGGGAAAATGTGCTCGCTAGGACATCGCATCCTATGCATACGTATCTTCTCTAACCAGAGAAGAATCAGAGCACTCGTAGCTCGGCTAACGCACGCCAAACAAAACACAAACAGGAAACCGACTGCCAATCGCTGGACTTATGTCAGACTCCAGACAAACAAACGCACACAAGAAACCGACTGCCAATCGATGGACTTACGTCAGACTCCAACAAGCAAACAAGACACAGGAAACCAACTGCCAATCGCTGGACTTACGTCAGACTCCCACAAGCAAACAAGACACAGGAAACCAACTACCAATCGCTGGACTTACGTCAGACTCCAAACACACGCAAGGGGGGTGAAAAAGAAAAAGGGCGCCCGGAGAGATCAGCTCATCTCCTGCCTACGTACCTCATCTGGTATGAGGATCAGGGCGACGTAGTTCCCCTTAACAGGGAAAGAACTTCTAACCTAACCAGAGACAAGGGAGATAACAAGCTACTAGGGAGACTACGACTCGAGCCTAGAAGTTGTCATGCATACGATCCCTACGTTGAGGTCTCTATCCTAACTTGCACAGGAAGCAAGCTATCCTAAACAGTACATAATCAAACAAAAGCACAAGAGAGCAGGCACACACACTATATGCAAACAATTGGCTCACACAAGGCTGGGCTTTAGTCAAGGGGTCATGTCAACCTCGACAAACAAGCCAACTGGAATGGGGTGTTTTGAGCTCTTAACCCTAACATTGAGAGTTAAGGTGAAGCAGATGAAATGGGAAATGAGGGTAAGACCTCATAGCTCTTATCCCTGGCCTGGGAGAGCTTGACTCGAAGAATGTGTGGGAGTTCAGAATGAAGGAACTCTTCTCCATAAATGACTGACTCTACAAGATCTTGCTCTTATTCAAGATGCATCAACACATGGTGTGAGCAAAGTGAATGACACACTGAATAGCAGGGGATGGATTACACATCCCTTGTATCTGCCAATTGCCTCTTAAGAGGACTTAACCTGCTTGGCACAAAATTAAACAACCACAAACATTGCCTCTTAAGGAGGGCTTCAGACAGGTGCCTGCCAAAGTAACATGACAGGTCTTCCAGACTACATGAAGATTAGGGATTATACCTAAGTGGTATGCCAACCACAAGCAAAAGCAAAGCAAAGTTCAAAGGAACTTAAAGCAACTTAGGTACCTGTGGAAACAACTAAACCAATCAGTACAGAATTCAGACCAACAGTCAACAGTCAATATCAAACAGACAACCCAATATGCAACACATAATCCATAAGGCAAACACTATCCTCAACCTACAAAACACACAAATGTTAGCCAACAACAACAAATTATCAAGCTCAAATGAAGGAGCAACATCAATCAGGGAGATGCCTACTTGAACCTGAAATTCACAACTCAAATGTAAGTAACAAGCCACTAGGTCAAAGCCTAGGGTCAAAAGTGGATCAAAAAGCCAAAACAGAACTTGATATTCAACACAAAGCATGTTTATTCAATCAAGAACAAGTCCTAAAAGAGGACCAAGCCAAAATCAACAAGCAAGTCCATTTCATGTGCAAAGGAAGTCAAAGACCAATTCAAGGCATACATTTGATCATCATGAATGAAAATTCCAAATCAAAACAGAAATGATTCAAATAATTCTGGAAAAATTCATGAACATTCAACACATCCAAAACAACCATCATACAAAACATCAGAAGCATTAAAGATCATTTGATATGGAAATTAAATGGCACAAGTTGATCAACCAAATGTGTGACACAAATTATCACACCATGCAAACATGTCCATAAAACAGAAATGGTAAATGAGAAAAATGCACAATCAATTCTCAAATGTCCAGCAACATGTCAAGAACATTCATGCAAAATTTCAAGCAATTTGGATTAAAATTAAGCATTTCATGATAGAAAGAGCAAGGCAAGATCACAAAAGCACCTATGTTCACATTCTCTAACACAACTCAAACACCAGCCATGCACAACTTCAAAATTCATCATCATAAAAAACTAGACATCACAAGGATCATTTTGCAAAAAATTGGGAGTGATTTGAGCCATTTTTCAATTAGTTATGAATTTTCTAAATTGATGAAAAAAATAAAAATTGAATGAACACATAGCATGACATATGGAGGGAAAAGCATAAAGTATGAAGCAATTTGAATAATTGTCCCAGGCTGGAATCGAACCAAGTGAACATTTGAATTGCACGCCAGGCCAAAACGACATCGTTTTGCCTGAAAGCCCTAGCGCTGCCCAGATTTGGACGCTAAACCGGTAGCGACGGACTGGTATGAAGATCTTCATCTTCTTCATGAAGATGAAGATGAACACCATGAATGTTCATGAGCAAATTCCCAGAAATTTCCAGATTTCTCCAGATTTCAAAAGGTTTTACATCATTCGAATCCTTATTCCATGTACATCATAGATCCATCATCAATTTGTTCTAAAACAACATAACAAGTTCAAATCGAGCAGAAACATTTTTGACATGTAAACTTCCATCACTCATAACTCACTCAATAATGCACCAAATTTAATGAAATTTAGCTCAGAATTCTTAGGGAGAGGAGATCTACACAAATATGTACATGGATTTGAGAATTAAGAAGGTCGAAAAATTCACGTCTTGAAGAGCAGGTTCTAGATTCACACGATTCCACGCTTGTAATGGTCCAGTTCTGCTTGCTTTGAGCTCCAATGAGGTTTGATACAAGAAACAGCACGTGAGAAGGCTTGAAACCAGCTTAATTTGAGATCTCCATTAACACCTTCAAGCTTTGGTATGCACGATTTTGAGCAGAAATCCACAAAATGCACGTTGAATCACACTCTAAACTTCACCAGGATCAACAATTATGCAAGGAAATGAGTGTTTATGTGAGGAATTTTGAAGTTCTTTGTGAGAGAAATTTTGGATCAAAACTCAAGATCTAGATCTGAAACTGTGTGTTATCTTCAATACAGTTGTGATTAAGCTTATATATGCCCTGCTAATTAATCTAAAATCATGATTAGGCCAAAGCTAAATGAGATTAGAAGGATATAAGGTGTATGCACCAATTTGCATTTTCACTTCATGCGTGAAATGGCCACGTGAACAGTACACACCAAGGGCCCAAATTCACTTCAAATCAGCCCATGCACACATTGGAAATGGAATTACATGCATGTGTTCAACCAATTTTGATTTTAGCAATTTTCCAGCACACTTTGCAAAGATTTGATCATAACTTCTTAACCATTCATCATAAATTCATGATCTTGGACTCTTTGGAAATGGGAGAGAAAGATCTTAAACTTTAATGTTGGACACAAATTCATTTAAAGCTTCTTTGATATTGGAAAGTTGAGTTGAAGTTGGTCCAAAACTTGCCATTTTTGGAAACTTTCAAATTACAGGTCATTTTCCATTTTTGGAAACTTTTGATCTGGTTTCAAAATCTTCAAGGTAGACACTTGACATGATGAATAGACCTCTTTTGGACATGAATGAATTGTCTCAGGCCATTTCTCCACCTCCTAGCCCTCAGTTGACCTTCAGTTGACTTTTATGGGCCTCAGAAGACTTGGACATGTACTGATGACTTTTGAGCCTCTAGCCTTTGGTCAAGTTACTTCAAAATGATCCTTGATTCACACAAGCTATCTAGAACAACCATAAGGCCTTTATCTCATGGAAAAACCCTTGCTCTCTTGCACAGATGAATCCTCCTAACCAGTCTTGACTGATGCAATGCAAAGGTACTATGCAATGTTAATGCAATGTTAATGACCTAAAAATAAAATGAATGTACAAAGGGGAGGTGCAAATTTGAGGTGTTACACCCTGATGGAGTCTTTCTTGGCCGCCCAAAGCCAGTCTCCTCCAACGCCTTCAACTCCTCCCTAGAGGACAGTCATTTCTGAGATTGCCTCTTCAACAGTGCCTGCTGTCAGTGCCCATTTCGCGCCTACTTCTATGCCAGTCGGGTTTCCCTGGAGGATGCCCGCGAATTTTATGCCTGAGGGTCTCGCCCCAACGTTTGCTTCTCTGCCGGCATCTAGTCCGGTTCTTGATGTGCCATCTCCGGTCGTGCATACTATGCTGAGAGTAGATGACACCATTTATCACTCTGAGCCATCTGAGGGCCCAGACGTGTATCAAAAGATGGATGCTATGAATGATCAGTTCCTTGAGCTACGCAAGGAACTCAAAACACTCAGAGGGAAGGACCTCTTTGGTAAGTCTGCTGCTGAGCTCTGCCTGGTTCCCAATTTCAAGATCCCTGTAAAGTTGAAAGTGCCTGACTTTGAAAAGTATAAGGGAAATACTTGCCCTCTCAGCCACTTGGTTATGTTCACACGAAAAATGTCGACTCAGACCGACAATGATCAGCTCCTCATTCATTATTTCCAGGATAGTCTGTCTGGTGCCGCCCTGAGATGGTACATGGGTTTGGACAGCGCGAACATCCGCTCCTTCAACGACCTTGGCAAAGCTTTCGTCAAGCAATACAAGTATAATGTTGATATGGCTTTCGATAGGGATCAATTGAGGGCCATGCCCCAGAAGGACAAGGAAACGTTCAAGGAGTACGCCCAGAGGTGGCGAGAATTGGCTCCATAGATTGTGCCTCCGCTGGAAGAGAAAGAGATGACCAAGATCTTTTTGAAGACCTTGAGCTCATTTTACTATGAGCGGATGATTGTCAGCGCTCCTTCTGACTTCACCGAGATGGTGAATATGGGGATGCGTCTGAAGGAAGGAGTTAGGGAAGGGCACCTGACTAGAGAAGAAAGCTCTTCTGCCAAACGTTATGGGGCGTTTGCAAAGAAGAAAGATGGAGAGGCACATGCTGTAACCTCCCATATCAAATCAAGAAGACCCTCTGTGAAGAGGAAGACCGTGCGTCCCGCCGGTAATCAGCTCCAGGTGGCTCATATAGCACCTGTTTTCAGGGAAAATCTACAATATCAGCATCACAACCAGCAACAACAACATCAACAGTATCAACAACAACAACACCGTCCTCAACAGTAGGCCTACCAGCCTCGAAACAACAATCAGACCAATACAAGCTATGATAGGAAAAGGGTCAGTTTTGATCCTATTCCCATGACCTATGCAGAGCTATATCCTTCTTTGATAGAAAGGAAACTGATCACTCCACGTGACCCACCTGCTATACCTACCAACCCTCAGTGGTGGTATAAGCCTGAGCTTCATTGTGTTTATCATTCCGGTGCTCCCGGACATGATGTGGAGAGCTGCTACCCATTGAAGACCAAGGTTCAAGACCTTGTGAGAAGCGGTATATTGTTTTTTGAGGACGTAGGTCCTAATGTCAAGAAGAACCCATTTCCCGAGCATGGGAAATCTGCTGTTAACATGGTTCGGGGTTGCCCTGGAAAATATAAGGTCCGATATGTCATCCATATCCGACAATCTTTGGTCGAGATGCACAGACTGTTGTGTGGATACAATCACTACGAGCATGACCATGACAGTTGTCGTGTTTGCACTGTCAATGAGAGGGGATGTCGTCAAGTTAGAAAAGACATCCAAGAAATGATGGATGAAGGTGTAATTGAGATACTTCAGAATCGTGATGAGGATGATGAAGTTAATGTGATATCGCCAGTATTAAGGATATCCGAGCCTGTTGTCATTCGTTACGATGGCAGCAAGCAGAAGACTTCTCCTACTCTCATAATCAAGCTAGTTGGCCCTGTGCCATACTCTTCTGATAAGGCTGTTCCCTATCTCTATAATGTTGTGGCATTGGAAGATGGGAAGGAGGTACCCCTACCCTCCACTTCTGTTGTTAACATTGCTGATGTCAGTGGTCTGACCCGTAGTGGTCGTGTTTTCTCGGCACCGCTGAAACCCCAAGCTGACACCAGAAGGGTTGATGTTGTTGATAGTGTTGTTCGTCCGGTTGGGAATTCTGTTGTTTCTCCGAATCCGGCACTTGCTGTTAGTAGACCTTTCGCCGCTGTTAAAACTCCTGTCCCTGCTGGCCAGAATGGCATGATGAAAGAGGACTGTGATGAGATGCTAAGGCTCATCAAGAGGAGTGAATACAACGTAGATCAGCTTCTACAAATGCCATCAAAGATATTTGTGCTATCTTTGTTAATGAACTCAGAACCACACTGTGAAGCTCTGCAGAAGGTGTTGGACGTGGCGTATCTAGATCATGATGTCACCATAGAACAATTCGATAGTATTGTTGCAAACATTACCGCTTGTAACAATCTGAGTTTCTGTGATGCTGATCTCCCTGAGGAGGGAAGAGACCATAATTTGGCACTTCACATCTCTATGAACTGCAAGGACGATGCCATGTCTAATGTGCTGGTAGACATTGGATCATCACTGAATGTGTTGCCAAAGTCCACTCTGGCTAGATTGTCATACCAGGGGCCTCCCATGAGGCAGAGTGGAGTGGTTGTAAAAGCTTTTGATGGATCCTGCAAAACTGTGATTGGAGAGGTTGAACTCCTAGTTAAGATTGGACCAAGTGATTTCCAGATCACTTTTCAGGTCATGGATATCCACCCATCATATAGATGTTTGTTGGGCAGACCATGGATTCACGAGGCAGGCGTCGTGACATCCACCCTACACCAAAAGTTGAAATTTGTCAAGAACAAAAAGTTGGTGGTGGTAGGGGGAGAGAAGGCTCTCTTGGTTAGCCATTTGTCTTCCTTTTCTTACATTGATGATGAGGACGAGGTTGGGACGCTGTTCCAAGCTTTGTTTATTGCTGAGCCTTCTAAGAAAGGAACTTCTTCATTTGCATCCTACAATGATGCGAAGTTGGCCATTGAGCATGGCGCAACTACTGGTTTAGGACAAATGATTAAGCTGGAATACAATAAATCCTAGGCAGGCATAAGATATTCTTCAGGAACTTTCAACAAGCATGGGTTGTTTCAGAGTGGTAGTTTCATCCATACGGTTGAAGATCAGGAAGCTGCTGCTGTTGTAGAAGAGGATGCAGAGGAAGATTCTGGCAACTTCGTCATCCCTAGAGGGGTCTGCAATAATTGGGTCGCTGTTGATGTTCCAACAGTTGTCCATAAGTCAATGTAATGTTCATTTTTGTATAAAAACCATTCTCCCATGCCAAAAGGAGAAGTGATGACATTGTTGGCCCATAAATACAATGATATTCATTCAATAAATTCATGTTAAATGTTTGTTTTTCCAAATTATTTTCACTTTTTGCTTTTTTGCATGAAATTGGTGATCACATAAAACCCTAAAAAATAGAATAAAATCAATATTTTCATCTGCATAATGATTTTCCTTGTTTGAATTCTAAAATCTCTTTTATATCCAAAATCACTATGCAGGTTGATCAAACCCATTGAACATAATGATCCAACACCATCTCCCAACTTTGAGTTCCCTGTATTTGAGGCAGAGGAAGATGTTGTTGAAGAGATTCTTGATGAGATTACCCGTCTACTTGAGCATGAAGAGAAAATCATTCAGCCACATCTTGAGAATCTGGAAACAGTCAACTTGGGGTCTGAAGATTGTGTTCGTGAGGTGAAGATTGGGGCACTCCTGGAAGAGTCTGTAAAGAAGGGGTTGATTCAGTTGCTACGAGAATACGTCGACGTCTTTGCCTGGTCATATGAAGACATGCCTGGTTTGGATATTGATATCGTGCAACATTTCCTGCCTTTGAAGCCTGAGTGTGTGCCTGTCAAGCAGAAGCTCAGAAGAACTCATCCCGACATGGCAGTGAAGATCATAGAAGAAGTTCAGAAGCAACTTGATGTGGGGTTTCTGGTGACTTCTACATATCCTCAATGGGTGGCCAATATTGTGCCCGTGCCTAAGAAAGATGGAAAAGTCCGAATGTGTGTGGACTATAGAGACTTGAATAAAGCTAGTCCGAAAGATGATTTCCCTCTACCACACATTGATATGTTGGTAGACAATACAGCTAAATTCAATGTCTTCTCATTTATGGACGGATTTTCCGGATATAATCAGATCAAAATGGCACCCGAGGATATGGAGAAGACAACATTCATCACACCTTGGGAAACATTCTGTTGTCGAGTGATGCCCTTCGATTTGAAGAACGTCGGAGCCACGTATCAACGCATTATGACTACCTTGTTTCATGATATGATGCACAAGGAGATCGAAGTGTATGTTGACGATATGATTGCAAAGTCGAGAACGGAGGTTGAACATGTTGAACACTTGTTGAAGCTTTTTCAGCGTTTGAGGAAGTATAAGCTTCGTCTGAATCCCAACAAGTGTACATTTGGAGTCCGTTCCGGCAAGTTATTGGGCTTTATTGTCAACGAGAGACGTATTAAAGTTGATCCTGCCAAGGTCAAAGAAATACAAGAGATGCCTGCGCCCAAAACTGAGAAGCAAGTCTGAGGTTTTCTTGGCCGCTTGAATTATATTTCCAGATTTATATCCCATACGACTGCCACATGTGCGCCAATATTCAAGCTCCTCCAGAAAGATCAGAGTCATGATTGGACCGAGGATTGCCAGAAAGCTTTTGATAGTATCAAAGAGTATCTGTTCAAGCCTCCGATTCTGTCTCCGCCTGTGGAAGGGAGACCCTTGATTATGTATCTGATAGTTCTTGAAGACTCTATGGGTTGTATCCTTGGTCAGCGAGATGAATCAGGGAAGAAAGAATATGCCATCTACTATCTGAGTAAGAAGTTCGCTGATTGTGAGTCTCGATACTCAATGCTTGAAAAAACATGTTGTGCTTTGGCTTGGGCCGCTAAGCGCTTACGCCAGTATATGTTGAATCATACGACTTGGTTGATATCCAAAATGGATCCAATCAAGTATATCTTTGAGAAGCCTGCTTTAACTGGGAGGATATCCCGTTGGCAGATGCTGTTGTTTGAGTATGATATTAAGGATCGAGCTCAGAAAGCTATTAAAGGTAGTATCTTGGCTAACCACTTGGCACATCAACCAATTGAGGATTATCAGTCAGTTTAGTAAAACTTCCCAGATGAGGAGATTCTATATTTGAAAATGAAAGATTGCGATGAGCCTACGCTCGATGAAGGGCCAGAGCCTGGTTCCCGATGGAGCATGGTATTTGATGGCGCTGTAAATCAATATGGAAATGGTATTGGGGCAGTGATTATTACTCCTCAGGGCACACATTTTCCTTTTACAGCAAGTCTAACTTTCAAATGCACGAATAATATGGCAGAATATGAGGCCTGTATTATGGGATTGGAAGAATGTATTGATCTTAGGATCAAACATCTTGATGTTTATGGTGATTCGACCCTTGTTGTTAATTAGATTAAGGGTGAATGGGAGACGAAACAGCCTGGCCTCATCCCATATAGAGATTATGCGAGGAGGATTTCAACTTTCTTTACTGAGGTTGATTTCCATCATATTCCTCGAGATAAGAATCGGATGGCAGATGCACTTGCTACACTTGCTTCTAAGATTGTGGTGAAATTCTAGAATGAAGTCCCCAATATCACTGTGATGCGCTTGGATAGACCAACTCATGTATTTGCAGTTGAAGAAGTGAAAGATGATAAGCTATGGTATTACGATATCAAGTGTTTTCTTCAGAGTCAGATTTAGCCGCCTGGGGCATCTGTTAAGGATAGAAAGACTTTGAGGAGATTGTCTGGCAGTTTATACCTCAATGGCGATGTGTTTCATAAGAGAAATTTTGACATGGTTCTGCTCAGATGCGTGGATAGACACGAAGCAGACCTGTTAATGACTGAAGTCCATGAGGGTTCATTTGGTACTCATTCCAATTGACATGCCATGGCTAAGAAGATGTTGAGAGCAGGCTACTATTGGTTGACAATGGAGTTTGACTGCTGCAAATATGTGAAGAAATGCCATAAGTGTCATATTTATGCGGATAAGATTCATATTCCCCCGACACTTCTGAATGTGATTTCATCACCATGGCCTTTCTCTATGTGGGGAATTGACATGATTGGCATGATAGAGCCAAAAGCGTTCAACGGTCACAGATTTATTCTTATAGCAATTGATTACTTCACCAAATGGGTTGAAGCGGCGTCATATGCAAACGTGACTAGGCAGGTGGTTGTGAAGTTTATCAAGAATCAACTCATATGTCGTTACGGTGTGCCAGATAAGATCATTACTGATAATGGATCTAACTTGAACAACAAGATGATGAAAGAGCTGTGTAGTGAGTTCAAGATTGCACATCATAATTCTTCTCCTTATAGACCCAAGATGAATGGGGTTGTTGAAGCCTCTAATAAGAATATCAAGATGATTATCTAGAAGATGGTTGTTACGTATAAAGATTGGCATGAGATGCTGCCATTTGCTTTGCATGGCTATCGTACATCTGTCGGCACTTCAACAGGGGCAACCCCTTTCTCTCTTGTTTATGGCATGGAGGTTGTGCTCCCAGCAGAGGTGGAGATCCCATCAATGAGAGTCTTGATGGAAGCAAAGTTGACTGAGGCTGAATGGGTTCAGAGTCGTTATGACCAACTGAATTTAATTGAAGAGAAGAGATTGACTGCCATGTGCCATGGTCAGTTATATCAG
This sequence comes from Lathyrus oleraceus, assembly GCF_024323335.1. Classification (NCBI taxonomy): domain Eukaryota; kingdom Viridiplantae; phylum Streptophyta; class Magnoliopsida; order Fabales; family Fabaceae; genus Lathyrus; species Lathyrus oleraceus. The sequence goes on from NC_066582.1 coordinate 22,878,149, forward strand.
CAAAGGATGAAGAAAGCCTTTGATAAGAAGGTCAAGCCTCGTGTGTTCCGAGAAGGTGACCTTGTGCTCAAGAAAGTCTTGTCTTTCGCGCCCGATTCCAGGGGCAAGTGGACTCCAAACTATGAAGGTCCATATGTTGTTAAGAGAGCCTTTTCAGGCGTTGCTTTGATACTTACAACTATGGATGGGGAGGATTTCCCTCGTCCTGTAAATTCAGATGCAATCAAGAAATACTTCGCCTAAAATAAAAATAGAATAGCTCGCTAAGTTGAAAACCCGAAAGGGCGGCTTAGGCAAAAATGAGCGTCTCGGTGGATTGAAAACCTGAAAGGACGATCCAGGAAAAAGTTAGAGACATAAAAAATGAATATATATATATATATATATATATATATATATATATATATATATATATATATATATATATATATATATATATATATTGATCGGGAAAATAGCAAGTGTACTATATTACCGATGTAGTTTTAATGGAATTTATCCCACAAGTATCGAATCACAAGGATTGCGTTAGAAATACAAAATAGTGACGATTATCAGTTGAACAAAAGTATTTAGTTGAATTTGTTTAGAATAACTTGTGCACAAGAACGAATTTAGAATTTAAAATTGACTTTCTATGAATTAAACAAATGTTAGGGATTGGTGTATAATGTGTAGGGTAAGTGATTTCTTTAGATAAATTCAACAGGTTCATATGCATCCATCACTGATTCTCAAGTTTACTTTTCCCTAATTCCTTAGTGAAAAAGACTTTAATCTCTACCCTAATCTTTACTTCCGTTCAAATTAGTGTGAAGATTAAGCAATTAGTTATCAAGAACTATTCTAGTTATTGTGAAGAAACCTTATACCTAAGTGAGATCTTCACAATATTATCATTCACCAAACCTTTAACGTTACTTTCCAGCTTTTTACGTTAAATAAACTCATCCCTATGTTCCCAATGGCATAAGCAAACAAATGATTAAATGATAAAATTGATGCAAAAATATTCAAACGTTGAATTCAAAACAAAGAGATCAATATTCTTAAACCCTAACACATCATTGACACCTCCCTAACATTGGAGGATTTAGCCTCTCATATTGTAGAAAATAGACATGTTCAAGAAATTAGACATTACAATGAGTTTTCAAACGATGATCTTCAATGGTTGGTCACCTTGAATCTCCCCGTCGTGAATTCTCTTGTTTCTTCAATCTTCTTCAGTGTAATCTTCTTTCCCAATTTTGCAAAAAGTCCTTTTTTCCTTCTCTTTCCTCAGTTTAAATAATCTAGGTAAAATCCCCAAACCAAAATACCAACAATGCCCCTCCGGATCCAAAAAGCATAAGAAAACACAAAATATGGAATTCTTTTCGCGCACTCTGCACGGGCCGTGCCAATCCTGCACAGGCCGTGCAGTTCCCAGATTTTCTTCAAAAATAATTCTGCTTCAGACCTTCTTGCACGGGCCGTGCCAACCTGCACGACCGGCCGTGCAAACTCCCTGTTTTTTGTATGGGAGGGGAGCATCCATCCTGCACGGGCCGTGTGCTACTGCACAGGCCGTGCGGGTCTTCATGATTTTGTATTTTCCAGTCCTTTTTTATGTCTTCTCTCCTTTGGCACGTTCGTTGCCTCTTTGCTCAAGCTGCACATACACAAGACTACCGAAAACAAGCATCACGCATAGAGAACTCAAATTAAAAAGATAATAACACCAGAACAACTCACTTTACTACCTAACATTGCAACTAACATACTAATCAACGAAAAACAAAACAATGCGAAAAAAAACATAAACATACCATAACATTGTTACCAAATTGATCGACTTATCAACAAAAACAAGACTAAAATCTAATAGAAATGGTGACCGATCACAACCCCAAACTTATCTCATTTCTTGTCCTCAAGTGATGCAAGCGACATATGCAAAGGTCACCCTGAATTCATTCTTTCCACAACCACCAATGTTATTCGCCACTGTTCCTACCTTCTTGATTTGGTTTCTGATGACACTAATCAGACTCTTGCTGCATTTCCACATCAAAGTATCTCAGTACCTGCAAGCTTTTCTCACTTCTCACACATTCTCTCTTGGTTAAAAGTGTTTCGCTCATACAATCATGATATGCAATATCGACTCTTGAATTTGAATCAATTCTACTTTCATAACATTGATAGAATACACACACTTTATGAGGACTTTCGGGTTGTAACTGGGCTTAGGACAGGTGGGATACACAAGGAAATGGACAGCTAGTGGTTTATTTGGTTCGGTACTCATGTCATGCTTCTCGTGTTTGTGCTCACTTAGTGATCTCGGGGTGATTTCTCAAACTTTTTATTCACTCAATTCTTGAGTTTCTCTTTAGAACAATACAAGTGTTGTCTTTTTTTTTTTCAGTCTTAGATCACTCGGGTATCTTAGACTATATTTTTTTTTCTTTTCTCTTTTTTTTTTCATTTTTCATTTTTTCTTTCTTTCTTCGCCTTTCTTTTACACGTATCACCCCAAACTTGAATTATTGCACACTTTCAAGAAACACAACATTCGTACTAAACAAGGGTAAGGAGTGTTTGGCCAATGGTTTATACATGTGGTTGAAAACAAACAAATGGATACAGGCTCAACAGGGTTAGCAAAGGATAAAATTAATGAAAATGGATGGCTAAAAGGCTCAGGGGTTTTAAACAAATAAGTGCCTCAGTGTGTGTCCTCCAGTCAAGTCGTGTCTATAGAACGGACGCAAATTCAGAGGGATAGAGTCATACCTGACGAACTCTCATGATGCTTATCTGATGAATTTGGCTTTTTGTGATCTCACCATGTGGGGTAAGCTTACAGGTTCTAAAACACTCCGAGTGTCATGTAGCTCCTTCCCGTATCAGGTACACCATCCACCAGCCCAGTCAAGTATCGACAGCAACGTCCAACTTTCAATTGGTGGTACCACTTCCAGGGTGCCTTGGGAGACAAATTGAGGTTGTATTCTCATCCACTAACTATTGATCTGTCAGTTTCCAGTCTCTGTCAATCAAGCCTGTAACAATTACGGTAGACGCAAAAACATAACAAAAAAACGAAAAACATAACAAAACAAAACACAATAATAAAATAAAACAACAAAACAACAAACAATGAAAGGACCCCTCCCACACCTAAACTGAACATTGTCCCAAATGTTTCAGCTTAAGTGCAGCAAGGACTTACTACTGAGGCGGTGGGAATTGCAGCATTAACTACTGCATCATGCGTTGAATATCACCAATAGCAACCCCCTGTCGGAGCTGCTCCGCCACCATGTTATCAATCTGTGTCCCCTGACGAAATAGCTTTGTTCCTTGTCGAGCTTGTTCTGCCTCAAACTGATCCATCCGCATTTGCCCGGCAGCAGAGGATCCTTCACCGTGCTGACGAGGTCCTCTCGATTGAGGATCCCTATGCTCCTGAGCAGGTGCCTCTGCATCTCCCTCCTGACCTGCAACAATATCCTCATCATCCCCCTCATCGGGGTTGACAGCAACATACAACCAGTTCTCATCATTAGAAATAGCAGTGCGGTTAGGATTAGGTAATTGTAAGAGAGTTCTATTTCGAATGAGCAATGCATAACCATGGGGGCTTATTTGCAACATCAGTTGTTGGCATAATGCCTTCAAATCCACTTTGCTCAAAGACTTAAGGGGTTCTTCTCCATCCAAAGCGATTCGGCAACCGCAATGATCAACAATTTGAGTAATTAAACCCCCAACAGAGATAGCACCCTTAGTAGCCTTACCCATGGCCGTCAAATGATCTGCGACAAATGCTGCAACATTAACAGGAACATCATAGATCATAGCATGCAATAAATATAATTCCCTTTTTGTAACTACCCCCGTACTATCACCTCTACCAAACATAGTGTAAGCTAAGCCCTTATGCGCATAACAGAAACAAGGATTTTGTATCCAGAATGCTTTCGCACTACGTGGGTCATAAACAGGTAAACCGGTGATAGCAGCCCAAAATACATGCCTTTCAAAATCAGAGGGTACCATGCCATGTCCGACTAATGGAAGTTTTAAACATTGCCCAAGTTCAATCAAAGATAAAGAATAATCTTCATTGTATAGGCGAAATGTCATGGTACCAAAATACTCTGTGGAGGACCCGTTCCATTGTCTCTCCAAATTGAAATCCACGGTGCTTAGAAATTCTAAGGTTAAGCGCTCGTATGTCGGCACTTCATTAAACATAAAATTCAGAATTCCTCCCGTGTTATACAATTGGACAACATCATCAAAAATTCCCATAGCAAGCATAGTTTGATCACAGACATACCTGGTGGGCAACAATGTACGTTTACAAAGTACCCTATACCTCTTAACGTGTTCTTCTGCCCCAAACACAATCCCATGGGCATTGCGTTCTCGTCGTGCTCGCTGTCGAGGCCGAGATGGCTCTGCCACCGCTTTTCCTTTATTTGCTCTCTTTGGGGGCATTTTTGTCACCTACAAAAAATGTTAGAAACAAAAACGAAAATTTGAAAAAAAATAAACCGGTGGCTGCGTAGAGAATGATGAGGGGAACAACTTTTGTGAAGGGAGTTTGTGAATGGAGGGTTTTGTGATGGGCAAATTGAGGTTAGAAGTTGGATAACAATGGAGGTTTTTGTGTTTTGAGAGAGAAAGGGGGTTAGGGTTGCTGCAAAGTGGGAGTTATGAGTGAAAGAGAAAGTGGGAAGTGATATAATCCGTGTGGGGTCCACATCCCACCGGATTTTGAAATAAAAAATTTTCAAAAATTCTGGGGTCTGCACGGGCCGTGCCAACCTGCACGGCTGGCCGTGCAAAGCCACGGCTTTTTGTATGGGGCAGAATTCTGGAATTCTGCACGGGCCGTGTCCCACTGCACGGGCCGTGCCAGTCTGAAAATTTTGAAATTTTTTTCGTTTTCTTAATTCTCAATGCTTCTCCACTCCAACCTAAAATTGAAAACAGCAGAAAAAATGCGAAATTAAAATGTGTGGGTTGCGTCCCACAAAGCGCTTCGTTTAACGTCGCATGGCTCGACGGGAATCAAACTTCTCAAGTGAGACGAATGAGATCCATAATCCCGGTAACATCACCTTCATAGTAAGGTTTCAACCTCTGACCATTGACTTTGAAGATGTCTCCATTTGATTGATTTTTAACTTCGATGGCTCCATGTGGGAAGACTTTGTGTACAATGAATGATCCAGACCATCGAGACTTCAGCTTTCCAGGAAACAGCTTCAACCTGGAATTAAACAGCAAAACCAATTGCCCTTCCCAAAATTCCTTTTTTTGAATCTTTTGATCATGCCATTTCTTTGTTGTTTCTTTATAAATTTTGGCATTCTCATAAGCTTGATTCCTGAATTCTTCTAGCTCGTGGAGTTGAAGAATTCTGGATTCACCAACTTTGTAAAGATCATAATTGAGGAATTTAGAGGCCCAGAATGCCCTATGCTCTAATTCAAGCGGGAGATGACAAGACTTACCATAAACTAACTGATAAGGGGACATACCTATTGGAGTTTTAAAAGCTGTTATGTATGCCCATAGTGCGTCATTCAGCTTAATTGACCAATCCTTTCTGGAGGAACTGACAGTTTTCTCAAGGATCTGTTTGATTTGCCTATTCGACACTTCCACTTGTCCACTTGTCTGGGGGTGGTATGGGGTGGCGATTTTGTGCTTCACATTGTACTTTTTCAACAAATTCTCCATCAGCTTATTCAAGAAATGGGTGCCTTCGTCGCTAATCAATGCTCTAGGCACTCCAAACCTTGAGAAGATGTTGTTCTTTAAAAATGCTACCTGTAACACCCCGATAATAATAAAATAATTATTTGAATTGAGTTAATAATTTAATTATTAATTTAATTAAATAATTGGAAATTTTATTATTATTATTATTATTTTTGAATTATTATTATTTTGGAATAATAATTATTATTTGGAAAATATATATAAGTTGGAATTAAAGAGCCCATTTTTGGGAGTAAAAAGGTTTTTACGTGAAAAGCAGAGAAGCGATCGTGAAAAGGGGAAAAGGGCAGAGAAGAGGAGAAAGGAGCTGAAGAGCAAAGGCTGAAGAACGGAAAGGCTTGAAGCTCAAAGATTCGCCGGATTGTTAAGGTAAGGGGGGTTTATCGTCGATTAATGGGTATTTTGGGATAATATGTCATGGGTAGTGATAAGCCGTTAATTTGACCCTAATTGGGATTTGTAAATGTTGAAATGTTGTTGGATGAACTGGGCTGAAAGTTGAAATTAAATCGGTATTTGTGTGAGTAATGATTTCCCGATCGTATAGCTTTTTACGGAATCGGAATCGGAGGTCCGGAAGTCCTCCAACGGCGGAATCCTGCATTCTGCCGCGTGTTAGCGCAGGAATTGTTGTTTGGTCTGCGTTAACCGGTTAACCCAGGGTGTTAACCGGTTAACACTGTATTGAAATGTGAAAATATTGAGTTTTGCCTGCGTTAACCGGTTAACCCAGGGCGTTAACCGGTTAACGCTGTTGCGTTTTGCCAGAAAGTGAGTTTTGCCTGCGTTAACCGGTTAACCCAGGGCGTTAACCGGTTAACACTGTTGCAGAGTGAAAAATTATTGTTTTTAAACGTGGTGTACCTAATTGAGGGTTGGACTATGTTGCCTATGGTGTAATAGGGATAAATTCCCGCTGTTTTGAGCAGTATATGCAATATTGAAATGTACTAATATTGTGGTTGTTGTTTGGCATAATCTGACATGCTTATGTGATGAAAGATTGATGATGTAAAATGATGTACATGATGCTGTGAATGTATATATATTATGCATGTATGTGTGAATGGACTGTTGCATGGCTCAGAGTGTGAGCATATGTTTATTCTTGAATTATTGTTGATGTTGCATTGCTAGATGATTAGCATGCATGGCATAGCCTTCGGGGCTGTAGCTAATTCCCATAGTGAGGAATTAGTGAGTGAACCATTGTGGGTTTGTTGTTGATGTTTGCATACTAGATGATTAGTGTGCATAGTCTAGCCTTCGGGGCTGTAGCTAATTCCCATGGTGAGGAATTAGTGAGTGAGTCACTAGGTCTCAAATGAGTGGGACTAGTGAGCTTAGTAGCCGTATCTGGAGGGATCGGTGAGCTTGAACTATATGTTCAAGAATAGTCGGTACCGCATGTGTAGAGTCTCATTGCATAAAATATGTATGGCGTATAATATGAATGGATGTGTTCCAATATTATACGTGTGTTGTGTTGTTGTTAAGTGTGATTTGAGATTATACTGGTATTGTATAATGATGTTGAGTATGAGGTTTAAGCTAATGAGCTATTACTGAATGTGTATTGCAATTAGGGTGATTGATGTGTTAATTACTTGGCATTACATGTTGTTTTATAATGCTTATTATATTGATTGAGGAACTCACCCTTACAACTATTTTTCAGGTAACGAGAAATGAGTTGAGTAGAAGCAAATGCTTGGAGTCTAGTGTAGTCTCCCTAGTGGGTCATGCTCTGATAGATGTAACATCGGGCGGGAAAAACTTTGACTATTATTGTTGTTGTTGTCGAACTAAATTACATGTGATGTTACATGTTTTGCATGATTGAGTTGATCTCTATCCGCTGCGTAATTGTGCAAATACTTTATATTTAAATTAAATAAAAGAGCATGATGGTTATATTGTTTAAATGGTGTAGAATGTAGGTGTGACACCCTTGGTGCACTATTACTCTGATTATATGTTTATTATTTTAATTAATATTTTGGGGTATTTTAGAAGGGTGTTACATTAGTGGTATCAGAGCATAGTCGGTCGTGTCGAGTCGTAATTATTCTGTTTTCCCTGTACGGGATAGGTGTTGTGTAACCCTATCAGTACTTATTGTTTTAGTTGTTGGGTTTTCAGAATAGAAATGGCTGGAAGAGGTAGAGATGATGTTGCGATTGCTGAGGCTCTGGGTATGCTGGCTGGAGTACTTGGAGGGAATCCAAATGTTGTAGGAATGGGAGCTGCTCGTCAACTGAGTGAGTTCCAGAAGAACAATCCTCCAATGTTCAAGGGAGCATACGATCCAGATGGTGCTCAGAAGTGGTTGAAGGAGATCGAGAGGATCTTCAGAGTAACTGAGTGTGCTGATAACCAGAAGGTCAGGTTCGGTACACATATGCTGTCAGAGGAAGCTGATGATTGGTGGGTTGCTACCCGCACTGAGTTGGAATCTGCTGGGATTACTGAAATCACTTGGGCTGTGTTCAGGGAAAGGTTCCTGAGAAAGTATTTTCCAGAAGATGTCAGAGGAAAGAAAGAGATAGAGTTTTTGGAATTGAAGCAGGGTAACAGGTCGGTTACTGAGTATGCTGCGAAGTTCACCGAGCTGTCAAAGTACTATACTCCCTATAATGAGGCGGCTGGGGAATTTTCGAAATGTGTGAAGTTTGAGAACGGATTGCGTCCTGAGATCAAACAAGCTATTGGATATCAGAGGATCAGGGTGTTTTCTGACTTGGTTGACTGTTGCAGAATTTTTGAACAGGATTCCAAGGCTAGAGCAGAGAGCTATCAGCAGAGGGTTGATAGGAAGGGTAAGAATCAGATGGATCGTGGAAAACCGTATGCAGCTGGCAAAGGTTTTCAGAAGCAGAATGGGATGAAGAGGCCTAGTGGGGGAGACTCTAGTGCTCCTGCTAAGTGTTATAGATGTGGTCGGGCTGGACATCGTGTTCATGAGTGTACCAGTGCTGAGATGAAGTGTTTCAAGTGTGGGAAAGGTGGTCACTTGGCTGCAGAGTGCCGATTGAAGACTGTAACTTGTTTCAACTGTGGAGAGTTGGGTCATATCAGTCCCCAGTGTCCGAAGCCGAAGAAGGAGAATCAGTCAGGAGGCAAGGTTTTTGCTCTATCGGGTTCTGAGACTTCTGCAGATGATCGTTTATTCAGAGGTACGTGTTATATTAATGGCTTTCCTCTTATAGCTATTATTGACACAGGTGCTACTCATTCTTTTATATCTGTGGATTGTGCTGTGAAGCTTAAATTAGAGATATCTGAGATGCGTGGAAGTATGGTGATTGATACTCCTGCAAAGGGTTCAGTGACTACTACTTCGGTTTGTTTGAGTTGTCCTTTGAATATTTTTGGTAGAGATTTTGGGATAGACCTTGTGTGTCTTCCATTAGTGCAGATTGACGTTATCTTGGGTATGAACTGGTTGGTGTTTAACCGAGTTTATATCAACTGTTTTGATAAGACGGTGATATTTCCTGAGATTGAGGAAGGGCAGAGTCTGTTTCTATCAGCCAGGCAGGTGAATGAGGAAGTGGCCGATGGGGCAGAGTTGTTTATGCTGTTGGCAACTTTAGAGGCTAAAGATAAACTGGTGATTCGTGATCTAGCAGTGGTGTGTGATTTTCCTTATGTGTTTCCGGAAGAAGTGAATGAATTGCCGCCAGAGCGTGAAGTTGAGTTCTCGATTGATTTGGTACCTGGTACTGGACCGATATCGATGGCTCCGTACCGTATGTCTGCTGTTGAGTTAGCTGAATTGAAAAGTCAGTTGGAAGATTTGTTGGATAAGAAGTTTATTCGTCCAAGTGTGTCACCGTGGGGTGCACCAGTGTTGTTGGTTAAGAAGAAGGAAGGTACTATGAGGTTGTGTGTGGACTACAGGTAACTGAATAAAGTGACGATCAAGAATCGGTATCCTTTGCCGAGGATTGATGATTTGATGGATCAGTTGGTTGGTGCGAGTGTGTTCAGCAAGATAGATTTGAGATCTGGGTATCATCAGATACGTGTGAAAACTGAGGATATTCAGAAGACTGCTTTCAGAACGAGGTATGGACATTATGAGTATTCTGTAATGCCTTTTGGTGTGACTAATGCACCTGGAGTATTTATGGAGTACATGAATAGGATTTTCCATCCGTACTTGGATCAGTTTGTTGTGGTGTTCATTGATGACATTTTGGTGTATTCGAAATCTGAAGAAGAGCATGCTGAGCATTTGAGAGTGGTTTTAGGAGTGCTGCGAGAAAAGCAGTTATTTGCTAAACTGTCTAAGTGTGAATTTTGGTTAGAAGAAGTTAGTTTTCTTGGTCATGTGATTTCAAGAGGTGGTGTTGCTGTTGATCCTTCTAAGATAGAAGCGGTATCTAAGTGGGAAGCTCCGAAGTCTGTTGCTGAGATTCGAAGTTTCCTTGGTTTGGCTGGTTATTATAGGAAGTTCATTGAGGGATTTTCTAAGTTGGCGTTACCGTTGACGATGTTGACTAGAAAGGGGCAAGCGTTTGTTTGGGACTCAAAATGTGAGGAAGGTTTCCAAGAATTAAAGAGAAGGTTGACTACTGCTCCTATTTTGACGTTACCGAGTTCGTCGGAACCATTTGAGGTTTACTGTGATGCTTCATTGTTAGGTTTGGGTGGTGTGTTGATGCAGAATAAGCAGGTTATAGCTTATGCTTCGAGACAGCTGAGGGTTCATGAGAGGAACTATCCGACGCACGATTTAGAGTTAGCAGCTGTAGTGTTTGTTCTGAAGTTATGGAGGCATTACTTGTACGGGTCGAGATTTGAGGTTTTCAGTGACCATAAAAGTTTAAAGTATTTGTTTGATCAGAAAGAGTTGAATATGAGACAGAGGAGATGGTTAGAGTTTCTGAAGGATTATGATTTTGGTTTGAATTACCATCCGGGTAAAGCAAATGTAGTGGCTGATGCATTGAGTCGGAAATCATTACATATGTCTATGTTAATGGTTAAGGAATTGGATTTAATTGAGCAGTTTAGAGACTTGAGTTTGGTGTGTGAGAGTACTCACAACAGTGTTAAATTGGGAATGTTGAAGTTAACGAGTGGTATTCTGGAGGAGATCAGAGAGGGTCAGAAATCCGATATGCTTTTGGTTGATAAGTTGACTTTAGTGAATCAAGGTCGAGGTGGTGAGTTCAGAGTTGATGAGAATGGTGTTTTGAAATTTGGTAGTCGGGTGTGTATTCCGAATGTTATTGAGTTTAAGAAGAGTATTCTTGAGGAGGGACATCGTAGTGGCTTAAGTATTCATCCTGGAGCTACGAAGATGTATCATGATTTGAAGAAGTTATTTTGGTGGCCGGGAATGAAGAAAGAAATTGCGAGTTTTGTTTATTCTTGTTTGACTTGTCAGAAGTCAAAGATTGAGCATCAGAAGCCGTCTGGACTAATGCAACCGTTGGCTATTCCAGAGTGGAAGTGGGATAGTATCAGTATGGATTTTGTTTCGGGTTTACCGAGGACAAGTAGGAATTTTGAAGCTATTTGGGTGATTGTTGACAGGTTGACAAAATCGGCTCATTTCATTCCGATCAGAATGGATTATCCGTTAGAGAGATTAGCCGAGTTGTATGTTGAGAAGATTGTAAGTTTGCATGGTATTCCGTCTAGTATTGTTTCGGACAGAGATCCTAGATTTACATCGAAGTTCTGGGAAGGTTTGCAGAAGGCTTTGGGAACTAAACTGAGATTGAGTTCTGCATATCACCCGCAGACTGATGGTCAGACTGAGAGGACGATTCAGTCACTGGAGGATCTTTTGAGAGCTTGTGTTTTAGAAAAAGGAGGTGCTTGGGATTGTTATTTGCCTTTGATTGAGTTCACCTACAACAATAGTTTTCATTCGAGCATTGGTATGGCACCGTTTGAAGCTTTGTATGGTAGAAGATGTCGGACACCTTTATGTTGGTATGAGTCCGGTGAGAGTGCTGTGGTTGGACCGGAGATTGTTCAACAAACTACGGAAAAGATTAAGAAGATTCAGGAGAAGATGAGAATTGCTCAGAGTCGTCAGAAGAGTTATCACGATAAGAGGAGGAAGTCACTTGAGTTCCAAGAGGGAGATCATGTGTTTCTTCGCGTCACTCCGATAACTGGTGTTGGTCGAGCTTTGAAGTCGAAGAAGTTGACACCTCGATTTATTGGTCCTTATCAGATTTTGGAGAGGATAGGAGAAGTAGCCTATCGTATCGCTTTACCGCCGTCGCTTGCGAATCTGCATGAGGTTTTTCATGTGTCTCAGCTGAGGAGGTACATTCATGATCCGTCGCATGTAGTCCAAATAGATGATGTACAGGTGAGAGATAACCTGACTGTGGAAACATCACCTATGAGGATCGAGGATCGAGAGTTGAAGCAGTTGCGGGGTAAAGAGATTGCCTTGGTGAAGGTAGCTTGGGGAGGACCAGCAGGTGGCAACGTGACTTGGGAACTGGAGAGTAAGATGAAGGAGTCTTATCCAGAGTTGTTCGCTTGAGGTATGTTTTCGAGGACGAAAACTCTTTTAGTGGGGGAGAGTTGTAACACCCCGATAATAATAAAATAATTATTTGAATTGAGTTAATAATTTAATTATTAATTTAATTAAATAATTGGAAATTTTATTATTATTATTATTATTTTTGAATTATTATTATTTTGGAATAATAATTATTATTTGGAAAATATATATAAGTTGGAATTAAAGAGCCCATTTTTGGGAGTAAAAAGGTTTTTACGTGAAAAGCAGAGAAGCGATCGTGAAAAGGGGAAAAGGGCAGAGAAGAGGAGAAAGGAGCTGAAGAGCAAAGGCTGAAGAACGGAAAGGCTTGAAGCTCAAAGATTCGCCGGATTGTTAAGGTAAGGGGGGTTTATCGTCGATTAATGGGTATTTTGGGATAATATGTCATGGGTAGTGATAAGCCGTTAATTTGACCCTAATTGGGATTTGTAAATGTTGAAATGTTGTTGGATGAACTGGGCTGAAAGTTGAAATTAAATCGGTATTTGTGTGAGTAATGATTTCCCGATCGTATAGCTTTTTACGGAATCGGAATCGGAGGTCCGGAAGTCCTCCAACGGCGGAATCCTGCATTCTGCCGCGTGTTAGCGCAGGAATTGTTGTTTGGTCTGCGTTAACCGGTTAACCCAGGGTGTTAACGGTTAACACTGTATTGAAATGTGAAAATATTGAGTTTTGCCTGCGTTAACGGTTAACCCAGGGCGTTAACCGGTTAACGCTGTTGCGTTTTGCCAGAAAGTGAGTTTTGCCTGCGTTAACCGGTTAACCCAGGGCGTTAACCGGTTAACACTGTTGCAGAGTGAAAAATTATTGTTTTTAAACGTGGTGTACCTAATTGAGGGTTGGACTATGTTGCCTATGGTGTAATAGGGATAAATTCCCGCTGTTTTGAGCAGTATATGCAATATTGAAATGTACTAATATTGTGGTTGTTGTTTGGCATAATCTGACATGCTTATGTGATGAAAGATTGATGATGTAAATGATGTACATGATGCTGTGAATGTATATATATTATGCATGTATGTGTGAATGGACTGTTGCATGGCTCAGAGTGTGAGCATATGTTTATTCTTGAATTATTGTTGATGTTGCATTGCTAGATGATTAGCATGCATGGCATAGCCTTCGGGGCTGTAGCTAATTCCCATAGTGAGGAATTAGTGAGTGAACCATTGTGGGTTGTTGTTGATGTTTGCATACTAGATGATTAGTGTGCATAGTCTAGCCTTCGGGGCTGTAGCTAATTCCCATGGTGAGGAATTAGTGAGTGAGTCACTAGGTCTCAAATGAGTGGGACTAGTGAGCTTAGTAGCCGTATCTGGAGGGATCGGTGAGCTTGAACTATATGTTCAAGAATAGTCGGTACCGCATGTGTAGAGTCTCATTGCATAAAATATGTATGGCGTATAATATGAATGGATGTGTTCCATATTATACGTGTGTTGTGTTGTTGTTAAGTGTGATTTGAGATTATACTGGTATTGTATAATGATGTTGAGTATGAGGTTTAAGCTAATGAGCTATTACTGAATGTGTATTGCAATTAGGGTGATTGATGTGTTAATTACTTGGCATTACATGTTGTTTTATAATGCTTATTATATTGATTGAGGAACTCACCCTTACAACTATTTTTCAGGTAACG